>NC_041394.2:289236563-289569063 GCF_900747795.2 Erpetoichthys calabaricus | reverse complement strand
ATTTCAGACTTCTACCTACACGGGAAGTTGGAGAATTAGTGATGAGTCAGTCAGTCAGTGAGGGCTTTGCCTTTTATTAGTATAGATATAATATAATATAATACCCAATCCAATTACAAGATTACAGTGGATTGGGAGTCTATTGTAACAGTATAGGGTACAATACATAAATAAAATCTAGATGGAACACAACAGTCTATTACCTGGCAGTCTTAAATTCTGTCCATTGATTTTCAAATTCCACCCATTCATCAATCAGTTATTGAAACTGTTTTATCCAATCACAGGGCCGAGAAGGCCGAAACCTATCCTCACAGCCCTGAGTATAATTCTGTACAGCATTATATTTCTATTAATTTGCCTCCAAATCCTCCTTAATCCAATTCTAGCACCATGAGTAGCAGGAGCTTATCCCAGCAACGCTAAGAGCCGGGTATAGTAGGAAGTATTAGAGTTAAACTAATCTCCTGTCATTTGGAATTGTGAGAAAATCCCAGGTGGATATGTGAAGAACATGCAAACTCTGTACAGATGGTAAACTGACTTAGAATTTGAAGCCAGTCTTGTGGAGGTGTGTGACAGCAGAACTAACCACTGTGCCACTGTCATGCCCAGCTTTGTAGCTCCTTACTCTAAACTACTTGCAAACACAGATCATACTACTGTAGTTTATGCAATATCCAATAGAAGGACATGTTCATGTAAATGTGACTAACTTCTGTAAATACTAAATAAACTGGTTTCAGTAACCATTTACACAATATGTTATACAATACTTTTAGGTTTACAAAATAAAGAACATAATACTTTTTTGGCTTTGTATGTAAAATGTATACACAGCTATATTATAAAGCATTATTGTAACAGTACTTCAGGCTAACGTCAACCCAGAGTTGTCTTCTCCACTAGCATGTCTATGATTTCTCTGGTGATGGACTTCTTTTTTTTAAATGAACTTGCCTGACTTCTGTGATTGTGAAGTAAGGAGAGCCACAATTGAGATTATTAAAAATTGCATCTGATATTGAAAAATGGGTGGCTAGAAGAAAATTCTTCATGGTCTGCAGGTCCATGATCTCATAAAAATCATGAACCAAAGAAGCAGGCAAGTATGTAGTGAAATTCAAGCAAAAATTATCAAAAAAGAGGAAGAGACCAAGGAAAAAAAGTGAGGCTCAGATAAGGAGGAAAAATATGAAACTATAAAACCGGATAGACTAGTAAGTTTGATTTATTGAAGGAGTGACCACTATGTCAGAGGTGCCTGTTTAAATATGTTCCAGTCAAAACATAAAGGCCTCCAGAGACTACAGAGTAATTTAACATCCAGGCAACAGCAGTGGTGATTTTCAGCAGAGAACTATCAAGGGTCATGGTCAAGTGAGTAGTGTGACAGTTATCATTTGAATCCAGTAGAGTTACAGTTTTCCCTAAAATTAGCCACTCGCCATTGACTGCAGTCAATTTTTTTCTTTTTTATGAGGTCAGTTCTTCAATCTTAACAGTGATGTTACTAGATTTGTAATCTCATCCACATGAGATGCAAAATTTCCATGATGACTACTAATGGTATTAAATAAATTCCATATTTCAAACAACGCATGGCTTGAAAGCTGTTCTTTTCACTTTCCTTTCATTTTTATGGAGAGAAAAGATGTTTTAAATCTCTTGAGAGTTTCCTGTGAGGAGTGAGAACATATTTTTGAATAAGAACATATCGCTGGTTGTTTTTATTAGTTATTTACTCAGGCAGAAGAGGATTTGAACTCTTTAGATAAGCTTGGGAAACATTCATAATCTGTCAAAATCCAGTAATTGTAGTCACTAAAGCTAGAACTTGAAGATGTAATTCCAAAACTAAAGTATACTTTTTTTTCTCTCAATCTAGCATTGATTTTCAGGTAAAGTTCTAACTTAAATAACATGGTGCCGAACACACCATCAGGTGATGCATATGCATTGACACCACAGCAATGGGAATAAGCCTGTAGGTGCCAATCGTGATGCAACATAAAGATGTCATTAACAAATTAACACAAGGAATATAAGTGCAGAATACACAAACAAAAGAAAAAAAATACCACAAAACCTCAAAACTAGTCCGAAATAACATTTTCCTGTTCTTTAAATCTTTGTTTTCATGCCCTCCCCTTATTCCCATTAACTTTCTCTGAAAAATCTATTTTTCACTTTTAAAATCATGTACATGAGCTTGATTCTTAGTCTTTAACTTGTGCTGATTTGAGAATATGCGCGCAAGCATGCCCTGTGACTGACTAGCATCACACTCAATGTCAGTCCTGCCCTGATCCCTATCCTGTCCTTAAGGGTTTTGTCACCCTAGGATGGATGGATAGAAGTAAGGAAGGACAGGTGGTTAGATCAGGCAGTGTGGCACTGTGGTTAGCACTTCAACTTCAAACCCCAAGGTTGTGGGATCAGAGCCTGCTAGTGACACTGTGTGAAAATGAGCAAGTCACTTCACCTGCCTGTGCTCCAAAAACAAAAGAAAGGTAACCAATTTTATCTCAAATGTTGAAAGTTGCTGTGGATATATGTGTCAGCCAAGTAATAATAACAGATCTGTTTCAAAAATCAGTAGAATAGATTTACTGCATATTTTACATATAAAAGAAACAAATGTTTTCTGTTAAAAATATACATTTTTAAATTTTAAATAATTAAATTTTTGCATTTAAAAATGTAATATGCATTTTACCATTTCTTGGTGTTCAAAGTTTCCTAAGGACCTTTTGAAATTATTAAATAGAAAAATAGATACTATGCATTGTTTATGTGTGACAGTCATGCATTCTGTTTATTAATACAATTTGAATGTTCTCGTTAACACAATGGAAATCATTTTGAAAATGAAAGTTTTAGTGATTGTTCCATACATATTAACATTTCAGTGTAGTGAAATATAGTTTTATAGAGGCAGGACATGTAATGCAAAGCAGTTGAGTTACTATCAGTTCTGCATACTGAAGAACACAGAAATAATGAAACACTAAGAATTACATATCTAATAGTCTTCCAGCCTAGCGTCGCTGTCTCATAGCTCCTGAACACGGTCTGTGAAGAATTTACATAATCTCTGGTTTCTCCTCCCATATATCTATCTATATATATCTATATATATATCTATATCTATATATATATATATATATATATATATATATATATATATATATATACATACATATATCAGCTGATGCCCACTCAGGTTTGGCTCTGTCCATGTGGCACCAACCACCAATAATGGATTAAATGGGTCTGATAAGAAAGAAATTAATATGAAATGCAATGCAGGGCAAAATATTAGCTCAAGTCACTGTAGAACACAGTAACATTGAAACAATAAACATTATACTTAATTTTCTGAGGACCTAGAAACAACAACTTCTTTCTTGCATATAGCCCCAAATCACACAAGGAGTCCCTCAATGGGCTTTAACAGGCCCACCAGCATTGACTCCCTAAGATGACAAGAAAAAGATTCCCAAAAAACCCTTGGCCATATAGCTCTGTAAAGAGGAATATTTGTATTCTGTGTTGTGTTTTCTAACGACCCCATTTTTTTGACACCCAATGCATACCCAACCTACCTGGAAGAGGGTCTCTCTCCGAATAGCCTTTCCTAAAGATTTCCTCCATTTTTTTTTTTCCCAACAATTTTTTTGGGAGTTTTTTTCTTGTCTTCTTAGAGAGTCAAAAGAATGTCAAAAAACTGGGCCTGTTAGAAGTACTTGAAGTTAAGTACAGTATGGCACATCAACCCCCTCAGGGGATCACCCCTAAGGGAATATTAGCAGTCAAAGTTATTCCTTTTCACAAACCTTTGAAAGAATGGTAATACAGATACATGGAGAGGTGGCTCGGGCATCTGATCAGGATGCCTCCTGGACGCCTTCCTGGTGAGGTGTTCCGGGCATGTCTAACTGGGAGGAGGCTACGGGGAACACCCAGGAGACCCTGGAGGGACTATGTCTCCCGGCTGGCCTGGGAACGCCTCAGGATTCCCCCAGAAGAGCAAGAAGAAGTGGCCAGGGAGAGGGAAGTCTGGGCATCTCTGCTCAAGCTGCTGCCACCGCGACCCGATCTCGGACAAGCGGAAGAGGATGGATGGATGGATGGATGGATGGATGGATGGATGGATGGATGGATGGATGGATGGATGGATGGATGGAGTGTTATTTTATGCCATTTCAAGTTTGCTAATCATGAATATGATAATATTTCAGATATTTAACTCTTTACCGGTGGTGCTAGCCCTCCATGAGCCACTCCCAGAAGGTTAATGACAAATTTCAAACATAAGCATGTGGGGTAGCATTTTAGAATATTTCAAGGTCAGTGATCACAAATACAATGTTATTTTTGATTTTTGGTCCTTTACTAGGGATCTAGCCCTCTATGGACCTCTGTCAGAGGGTGAAAAATAACATTTCCATTACAAATGAGTATATTTAGACTTAGAGTATATTTAGCACACATATTAATATTTTGATATTTAACACAATTTTTGTTTTTTATTATATACTTTTACCTCATGAAGTCATTACATTTCTTATGAAATTAAATTAAAGTGGCTTACACTAATTGAAACTTTTAATGCAATTAATTATGGACTCCTTCAGGAATTAACAGTTTTATTTATTCTTTCCATTCATCACTACTTGATTCCGTACTGTAACTTGAATATTTATAAACTGATTCCACTATTCATGTGAAGGTTACATACAGTATATAATTACAGGCTACATAATACCTTACAATTGGTGTTTAGTATTTTATTGAATCTCAGGTAACTGTCTTGATTTCACAATTGCAAGATACATTTTTTCAACAGAAATTACTAATTGTTGATTTTTCAATGCTGGGCAGTAAAGCAGAGAAATGATTGCTGACTAGACATGTATACATCCAGGAATATTTCTTTTCTAGTAAAATAGTATACATTAGCTGCCAATTTTTAAACAACACCTCAACTCTGTTTGTTTTTCAGGGGTCCTCAGTGTTGTTTTTGGTTCATAGTAGACTTTAGGTACCCCTGATGGAATGCTAGAAGAGGTGGAGAAGTATAGAAGGAATGCCACTGGTGTTTTGTAATTAAGTCATACCTCATTTCCAGGCTTGCTTAAGGTGAAACAGCTTGGATGATCACTACGTTAATGTGTCTTTAATATACCTACTTTTAGAAATGCAGCAAGGCAGTTGAGAAGCAAAAGATGAGCATTTAAGGTATTCACTGCATGTTTTTTGTTGTTCTTGCCACATATCATAACATGTAGGAAAGCTGAAATGTGAACCCAGCAATTCCATATAACACAAATGGAATGTAACACAATGTGTATTGAACTCACCTCAAAACGCATGTCTACTGTGCATTTGGTTTCCCAGCAATAGCCAGACACTCTGTTGCCATCACCACATAAATTGAAAGCCATACTTTGCATACAACATTCCAATAGAAGTAAAATATGAGTTGAGGGTAACTATGATTGAAAAGATGAGATGGAGGGTAGTAAAAATCAAGAAAAGCTACCAGAATTTTAAAACAGCACTGCTTTGGATAGAGTAGAGTACCTTTCTCTTCTCATGTATCTGTCATCTCATATTAACAACATGGATATTAACAGAGGTATATTTTAGAAGTGTTTGCAAAAAAGTGGAAGTGTATAAGTAGGTCATATAATGCCATGTAGATTTGCACTACAGTATTGTACTGATTTGATTCAAAATTAAGTATGAATATTTTGGCAGGGTGCTAGATTCAGTAATATGCTAAGAAAGAAACTGATCAAGTGAGGCCTGTATTTGTAGCACAGGAGGAGATTTCAAACGCATCCTCAAGAAAGAATAGTGAGGAGAAAAAACTGCAACCAGCCAATGAATGATTGAAATAATGTGCGAGTCCAGTGAGGCTTAGAATCGCTAAATATTAACTGATTTGAACTCTCAACTAAAGGGCATGCCTTCTTCTAACTGAAACTAAATCAGATGGTGACAGGAGTCAGGGTCATGGCTCCATGCATCATACAGTGAACTCAGAATGAAAAATGAAAAGGGTCTTACTTAGATGGAGTCAGACACTGTGCTTGGGTTGATTAATGAGCCATTTGTATACTTTTTGTGTGGAGAAGCAAAATGGTCAAAACTGCATAAATAATTATATACATTCAGTATTTTACAAATAAATATACAAATAATTTGGTTAAAAAAATAAATAACTGCTAGAATAATAGTGAAATAATTTAATAATCTAAACTATGGTAGTATAAAATTTTCCTTTCACTTTAATACTTTACCAAAGAACACAGACCTGTAGCCCAAACTAACTTTAAGGTGGGCATTTGCATTTCTGTGGGTAGGCACTTGCCAATATGAATTTCCAATATACAAAATAAATCCTTAATTAGGTTTTAGTTATATTAATTTTAATAAATTATTGATCTTAAAATAATTGAAATTAAACAAATGGCCACAATGAACAATTAATTACTAGAATTTCAAGCTTGTTCATAATAAGAAGCCAGTGCCATTGTGTATAGACACCCTACAATCTAGCAGATGAACTAACGTCAACAGAATGGACCTTACACTCAAATGCCAAAAAAGATGTAAACAAAGAAGAGCACAAAACTACAACCAGACAATAACACATTTAAGGTTCTGAAAACCAGGATGAATGCTGTAGACATAATTTTAAGCATATACCCTTAAAGAGCACAGAAATAAAGAGAGACAGACAAGCACAAACACACAGACAACATGCGGGATGAGCAGCTGGAGACCTCTGACAAACCAGTGTATTTATTGTTTTACCTAATGACACAAGACTGGCAACTCACTGAGCCCTAGAATGTCTACACAATAAAAACACCGTAGTTATGGGCCACAAGGAATGCCACAAAAAGAACAAATACAAACACAACCACTAGGAGCAGGTCACATCTCATTTTGCCTTGTCTCTTGTCCACGAGCACCTGGGATGATCACAGGTAATACTCTGTTGTGTCTGTGCTGACCTATGGTCATTTAAACACAATTCATCCTCCTACATGTACAGTAAATCCTCAGGGTTTCTGACACCTGCCTTCTCGGTTGCATTCATCAAGCTTCTGTCATCCATCTAGAGGTCCTTGACCTTATGAAGACTGCTCCTCACATTCACCTGCTGCTACTGTAAAGGCCAGATTATCAGACTCCCAGAGGTTCAAAATCATAACATCCAGGCCATTGTGTGGCCATCCCCTTGAATTTGCCCCCTAGAATCTTATGGAACTGGGGAGATGCATCTAGAGAGTTCACTGTCAATAAAGTAGCTGGCCTTACTCAATCTCTAAGTGCTTCATTCTTATTATCTCTACAAATGTAATTAAATATTACACTTACCATATTCATTCTGTTCTCAGCACCAGAAAAGAACATCAACAGGGCAGACAAAACATGTATATAACTTTCTTTATGGCTTACACTAGCTCAGGCGCTGTTCCTACCACTTGTTTCTTTGTTGTAATATTAGATTGAAAAGCAGACTCATTTCCAGTTTTCTATGGATTGAATGTAGTGGGGGTGATTTCATGAACTTTCTATTATCCATACTGTAACTTTTAGAAAAGATGCTCTGCGCTGTGTAAATATTAACAAGTTTGAATGTACACACAGGTTCCCATCTAATGCAATGTTGAGTTACCACGAAATAATCAGAATGAGCATGAAACATATCCACTGTTGTTGAACATGGCCACATATCAATCAAAAAAAAAATCCATCTTTTTTAATTATTTTGGGTATTCACAAGTACATGCTTGTATAGTTTTAGTATTTTTTTAATAAAAAGAATATTTTTCTCAAGAGTACTATACAAAAGTGTACCAAATTGAATTGAATTGAATAAAAAAATCATTAATGGATGGGCTTAGCAGTCTGATCGGCTGGGTGCACCACCTACCCCTGAGGACCACGTCTGAAAGGACACATTTCTCAGCTACATTTTCTGCAGCATATCATTTGCAGTTTAGGATCTACACTGCAAAACAGATTCCTCCAGCTTACACCCATGATACAGTATATGCATTTAAGCAGGATCCATAGCTGCTTCTGAAATATTTCTTAACATGCAGGATCAGGACTCAGAAACTGTGTTCCGTGCTGTTGTGATCTGGCAAAGACTACATGCATAACATTTAATGTTATTAATGTTGGCATTCAACCTAACTGAAAAAATAGCACAATATTCCAAAAGTATTAAAAAAATAAATTCACCAACTACAATGCTGGCACCATTTTTAAATTTTCTTGTGCTAGAGTATAAGAATCTGAAAGTGTTTAGTAGAGATTTTTTAAATTCACCAACATTAGCATCTCTATAGGGAAAAGAAATTCAAAAAATGTTTCCTCATGAAGAAGAAAACACTGATTATTCAATTATTTTACTCTTAAGATGTCTAATAGAATCTAATCTAACCAACTACCTTTAATGGTTGTGTATGTTATCAGTATATCACGTTACCGTATATGTGATATTAAGTTGTTTTGCATGTCTTACTAAATTCATCAGTCTCCAGGAAGTCTCATAGCTCATTAGTTTGATTTATGACAAAAACAACACCATAGTGACATAGGAACATTTAGACCAAAACCAGGATAATCTGTCACGTCGCTGTGGAATTGTTCCCTGTGTCATCTTTTGGAAATTTGCATTTCTCTTGGTGGGCAGCCTGTTAACTTGAAAACTTGCATTGTTCATCATAGGAACAATACTTGTTTCAGTCTGAGTCCACTGCATTAAAGTGCCTCCATGATTCAGAGGCTCTGTACAAGTTATCAAATCACCATCTTACACTGAAACAGCAAAATACAAAGAAATCCTGGAGGAGGCCTGCTAGTCTTCAAATGAAATGGGATCTGGTTTAAGATTCATCTGCCAGCTGGAGGAAAATTAAAAATATACAGACAAATTCTTATTTATATAGGACGTAGACAAGAAAGTTGTAGCATTGTCAATAAAGAAACTTAAAATATGTCCACAATTTGATGAGGAGTTGCAAACTGCTACTCACTAAACTAAAGATAAAGTAAATGGATGAAAATTACAGTGTTGAAATAAATATGCTCATGAGGAAAATATGGAACTGGTAGTGTTCAAGAATTGATGGCTAAACTTAGTCTTGTTCTAAAAGAATGTGTGAAATATGTAAACTGAAATGAGGAGATCGATAGTATAGGCAGTTTCATATTGATTAGTAGTAATAAGAAGTCTCGGCTGAGTTCTCTTTACTGTGAGTTTGGCAAAATCCCTGTGAAATCTCTGACATGTGCAGGAACTTCACTGAACTTCCTGAAATGCACTGAAGTCAATGGGGAAGGAGGATCTGAACTAGTTTTGAGTGACTTATAGTGGTGCAATGGTCTTTTAAGTGTCCCGGAGAGCTAGGGAGCCATCTGCCAACTATGCTAGACTGACTATTCTGGCCAAAAATGTCATCTGAACTGTAAGAGAGCAATGCTAACTACTGAGCCACCGTACCTAAAACAACAAACAATGTAGACAGAAGAATACCCACAAACAAAACACAACAAATGGCCACAAACTAGCAATCAATAAAACAATATATATCACTGGACTCACATAGTGTCAATCTTAGGGAACACTTTGGTCATGCCACGAAGTGGTAGAGTGGGATTGGCTTCTCCCATTGTTTGGTGTTCGGTGCAGGAGGAAGTTCATTTTTGTTTCTGCTCTATCTGTGTAGATACTTTACTCTTTTTTCTTACATCAAGAAGATAGAAATACCTTGTAAATAATAATAAATATTTTCTTGTTATTATTATTATGGGTCAAATTCCAAAGAGCAGGAGGGCTCCTTTAAGGCTTTTTTGTCTCAGCTGCACATAGCTATTTATGCATGCAAATTAGCCATGTGATGCTGGGCAGAGACAGCATAGATATATACACAGGTGCACAGGGATCAGTGTTATATACAGTATTAGGTAGCAATACTTATATTTTTCTCATTATGGCCAGCTAATCTAACCCTCAAATTATTATTTTTATAAAATGCATCACTCCTGGGCAAAGCAGATAGGCAGCAACCACACAGTACACATGAAGGTTTTGCACATGGCTGTTACAGCTCTGTAATGTCATGGCGGTCTCTCCAAGCATCATGCTGGCAGCATGGGGAATTTCCAAGAATGTATTCTGCAAACAAAATCATGTGAACACAGTATTTTTGTTGCAAAAATCACTTTGGCAAATGTTGACAATCTATACTATTGTTTAGTTAACAAACATATATTAATGTAGAATTAGTATTTTTTCATTGTAGTCCCTTTGTCTTTTCTAATGATTTTACATTGAGGCAAAAACTTCTTGAAGAAACTTTTTTTTTGATTTTTCACTAAACAACTTATGCAAAACATTTTAGACTTCACCACCATTTAAAATCAGCTTCCATGTAATGCTTGTAGAAGTAGACTGTAAGGTTAATGTTCTATAAAATACCAGAAAAGCCTCATGTTCTGACTCTTGCTCATCCATTGAGCAGGATTGCTGTATTGTGTTAGACTTAACAGCTTTAGCAACATTCTGCAAAAACTGAACTTCAATGAAAATTCAGGGACAAAATACAGAAGTACATTCAAAGCTCACGGGATTAGCAAATAAAAACAACTGCAAAATGTCAGGCATTAGTAGAAGGCTACAAAGACAGAACAAAATATTGTGAGATGAGGTTGCAAGAAAACCTAGCCAAAACATTGTAATCTGCTCTCTAGCTTTCAAAGCACCTCCACCAACCAGCAAGGTAAGCCAGAAAAACCACAGCACAGCTATGACTTTGAGAATGCTAAACACTATTAGTAAGAAGTGTAAATCAAAAAGTTAAGGCAATCTGAAAATCACACAGTAACTGAAATGGATTGAAACCGAGGCACTGCAGAACGTTCACAATGGTTTATGGGTAGTTATGTAAAGCTTGTGCAAAATGGATAAGCTTACTGATCTGCAAAAGTCAACATCCTTTGGTGAATTTCTGCAGGATTCACTCGCCCTACCCAAAGAAATATCACTACAGAACATTGTTCAGCTACAGTGCAACCTTGCAGTGGAGCATCCATGTTCATTTGAACTTGGCTTCAACTAGACTAATGGCAGAGCGCGGTGCTGTGCATGTTCGAACCATTGCGAGCGTATTGAATTGTGTACTTTTTGGTTTTCCCTCGTATTTAAGGCAATGTGTTAGTGCCAGTTATTTTGTCCTTATTCTATATGGATTTTCACTTTTTCATTATTGAATCTATGATTTATTACATATTTGTCAGGAAGCCTAAATTCTTCATTTTGCTGTTATCCTCTGGTCACTCTTATCTGTGTATGTTGCAATGCAATTTTTATTACAGAGTAGCCATATGATGGGCAGTGTGAGAAATAATAGGGGGAGGGCTGGTGGCGGTGTGGTGTTTGCTACAGTACTGAATTAGTTACATGTCAGATAAAGACTATTTAACATTCTCCCATTTCCTTGTGTTTTTGGATTTTGTACTTCTTGGATTTACACAGCAGGTCTTGCGCTTTTGCTCTTTTTCAGGATTAATTTTACAAGTCTATGATTGTTATGGGATTCTGTTTATATCTTTGTCCTTTTGGATTTTTTGCATTGTTAACCACTGTGTGCAGTGCTGACATATGATCCTTGGACTGATTTTTTAACACTTTTTACAGATTATGTAGATGATCATTAAAACATACGTGTTTCTATGTTGCCTCATCTAGATTTGCACTTCAACATGGATTCATGCTACCAATTGAGCAATGCCAATGGGCTACACAGTATATTTGAGTGTAGTTGGTCAAGGTGCTTCTGATATTTACATTTTGACTACAATTTCTTTTTAGTCCTAAAACACTTCATGCATTACTGTGAGTGTATAGAAGGTTCCTTGCTGACAAAGAGGTTGTCCTTTCCTAAGTCCACAAATTAGATCAAATATATACACTGGCAAGACACATGTAGAATTACCAGAAAGTGTCCTAAGTATATAGCACATTTTATACACAGCGTTATATTTATATCATAATTGCTTTTAGGGTACATTAATCAGCAATTCTAAATTGGCCCAATCTGAGTGAGAAAGGGTATTTTCTGCCAGGATAAACTCTGATCCAAGTCACCCAGGACTGGACAAAAATGGCACAGGAAAAGGATGGATGTAATGTTCAGATGCATATTATACACACACACACACATCTATGTAATAAAACATTAAGGTCTGTGTGTCCAGTCCCTCAGAGCAATCTGATTGATCAGGTTAGCTTTGGTGTGATTGGTCAGTTTGGTTTTGGCAACAAGATGAATGAGAAAGTACAAGTGTGAGATACAAGAGGATGAGTAAAGGCATAGGACACACACTGATAGAGTCGCCTTCAAAGACAGCAAGTATAAATCTGGGCAGGAGGTTAGAAAGTTGCTTCAAAAATAATAATGGAATCTGAGAAGCAGGCTTTACGGAAACATGCTGGAGAAAGGGAACACCAGTGAAAAGAGGTTCAAACCTGTGTGAATATAGAGGAAAGGTGCTGAAAGTACATGCAGGGCAAGAGATAGATGTTTTTAATTATTGTATTACCTGTCTTTGACAGGTACCGTGGTTAGTATATACATACGTACTAACACTTATACAATATATTATTTACTGATGTGCTGTAAATTCCCAGGCATTTTGTCAGCAGGCACAGAGCAGTGGTTAGCACTGAGGGTTTGAATCTTGTACCTGGTCCTTGTCTGTGTAGAGTCCACATTAAAACCTCATATCTGTGTGGATTTTCCTCTGGCTTCTCCACTTTACAGAACCTTCCAAAACTCTAAAGCTGAGTGTGTCATGTTAATAATTGATTTCAAATTGCTTCTTTAAATCACAGTTAAATGACAACATAAGTAATTTTGTTTGCATCTCTTCATACAATTAGTTTACTGTCTTTCTTATTACCAGAAAACAAAAAACAAAAAACTAAAATATATTTAATTTGCAGTGGGAAATGAATTTTAAACATATGTCTAAAAGATGTAGTCACCACCACTGTAGTCTACATTTAGCAATTTTTCAATATTTCAGCATTTTAGCAATATATAAAATAGACCAGCTACAGAACATTTTTATCTGTATTAATGTTTAGCTTTTTTCACATCTTGCTGTGCAAATTGTTTGCGGTACCGCAAGTGATATGTTTCTCTGAAAGAAGTGAGGACTCTAAAAGCACCGCCACACTGAGAGACTTGTACATGAACATTATAAAGAACATTTCGCACTTGAGCTCAGCACCCTCCCAGGCAAATGTCATTAGATTGTTTCTTTATAAATTTGCAGATGTCTCATTCAGAGGTGATTTGTTTAAGGAGTGCTTAATGGCTTGTTTGCAGCTTGGAAATGCCACTTGAAGTGCAGTCCTGAGGCTTGATTGTGAAAGGTTTGCTGCTCACAAATTTGTAAAGAATGAAGAACGATGCTTTCTTACTGTGACAAGATACAAAGACTCTGAGATTATCATTAAATGGATCGGCTCTTTACTAAGATGCAAAACCAAGATGATATTAACCACTTTGTGATGATTACTATCGTCTTTGTTAGAACTCGATCTTCACAAAGTTCCATTTCTTATTAAAGAAAAGATTTACTTAAGATGCAAAATAAGATAAAGCACTAACTTTCCAATGTTGTTATGTCTCATTTCCTTTAAAACACTAGAGGATAGAGTTTGATTCCTCGAAAGTTCCATCTACTAAGAGAAGTAACACTTTGGGAAAATGGATTTTCGGTTTCACTTGCCCTGCACATACAGATGTGAACTGTTGACTATAAATGTCTTCACAAACAATGCATGTGAAACTTATTCTTGTGTTGTGATAATATGCTTGTATACACTATAATGTAGCCGAGTGAATATGCTCAGCCTAGTGTTTTGTTTTGTAGGGTCTTATGGTGACCCCATTTTTCCTTTTATATTCATTATTGTGTGGTTAAGACTGGACTCCTTTGGTAGTGTCTTTTCGGAGAATGCTTGGATACACTGGTTTGACTTTGTGTCGAATGAGTGGTTTCTCACGGAGTGCCAAATGAGGCAGATTACTTGCATTGTGAGAGAGCGTCAGTTTCAGCTGTATGGCCATGTGGCGCAATTCCCAGAGGGTGACCTGGCTCACAGGATCCTCATTATTGAGAACCGGAGCGGCTGGATTAGGTCAAGGGGAGGCCCACATAACACCTGGCAGATAGAGGGTCATTTCCGCTGGGTGGGACTACCCAGGGGGTTGCCAACCCAGATCCTGAGCTGTTTTGTCATGTGGTGTGTGCGGGAGGGCTACACAATCAAAACACTTAGTATGTGTGACAGCAGTCATTTTGGTTATTTTTGAGAGAAATGTTCCATAATTCCTGATCCTTCTGAGAAATAAGGAAGAATACTCATCATCAAGGCCATTTTGAAAGAGGTCATGTGGCTTTGGGGTAGTAAAACAATGGAAACTGTTACTTCAAATTTCTATTTAGTAAAGAGATTAAGTTGTGGGACTGACAAATATGAAGAACTGATTCTTTTACTTGGATTTGTGTTTAATAACAGCTAAAACTGTAAAATAGCAGCAATCTGCATATTGTCACAGCCAGCAGACACGTACAAATAAAAAAAGGAAATATAGTTCTATCAAAGCATGCTGCTGAATCACTAAATTTTTAGCAGTGACAGGGAGACAAAATGCAGAAGACAGCAAGCAGTAAAAAATCCCTGACAGGCGCTATCACTATACTGAAATTGAAAGTAAATCATAGTACTACATACAGTAGAGCTCACCAGAGCTTGCCTTAGTCTTCACATTCCACCTGGGTATCTGCTTACTAACTAATCCATAACACATTTTAAACAGCACAATACTGTAAATTAAAAAGGCAAACTGCCATAAATACACAAACTAAACACCAACCCAATGCATGCCCACACATGCAAAGAATATAATGTGGAAAATGAGCAGATGTCAATGGGGAAATTTTTAAATTAAATTAGGGGAAAAGACTAGCAATTTAAAAAAAAAAAGTAGAATTTAAAATCTGGCAGTGCTTCTAAGTCCATTTCTATACTGTAGTATTCACCTCACTGCACACGTCACTGCAAAAAATGTCTGTGAGGGAATTATAAAATGTTGACTATTTATTTTACAGTTCAAGGTACTGTATGACAGATGTACAAAACCCTGTTTAATGTATTTTATTCAGACACTGAAGTTTGCTAATAAAATGCATACTTTCCCCTGGAATACTCTTAATATTCGCTTGCTTATATTTGACTTAAGGATGTGTTAAAAAAGCTAACAAATTTCTGAGCCTTCTTCATTCAGTAGGGTGAATTTACGTTGCAAAAAACACTACTTCAATTTTTTTGAGAATCACATGTGTCACAACAACAACAACATTTATTTATATAGCACATTTTCATACAAAAAGTAGCTCAAAGTGCTTTACATAATGAAGAAAAGAAAAATAAAAGACAAAATAAGAAATTAAAATAAGACATTAGTTGTCGATCAGTGTTGTGACTTGTGCACGGTGCACAAAGAAAGGAGAGAAGAACCAGGAAATTAAACCAGATTAAACAGACAAGCTTTTTACAGCCTAAACCAAAGGGAGAAGACAAAGTACTTAAACATGTACATTTCTAAATGAGAATTAATAGAGAAACTTTTAAATTATTCACAAAGGTAAACAATACTTCATTCAAAATGGAGACCTGTCATACTGTCACAGGAATGATGATTTTTGCAACTTCCTGGGTAACACCCCTAGCAAACCTCACATTGTTGTATGTAGCGATGGAGCCACAAGATGGAATTCAGGTAAAGTAAAAATAACTATGTTAAAAAGTAACTTTGTAACGCAGCCACCTTGGCAGGTATAAACAGAGATATCAATCCATTAGCCACTTTTTATGAAAGTTAACGGATTAGCTCTCTGGAATCCCCAAATGCCTTGCTTTGGACACCAATGGGTGCTGTTTTGGTAACTCAAGGGGCAGGTGCTCCAGAAACAGAAGGAGGACCAAGTCCTTGAAGTCTAATAAAACAGAATGCAAGCATTGGACAACCAAGGGTGTCATTTATGTAACTAAAGAGGCACATCTTTCACAGTTCCTTAAAGTCTAATAATATGCACTCTGTGGACACGAGGAGTGTCATTTATGAAACTCAACCAGCACATGTTGCAGATTTCTTGGACTGCCCCCTTCACACTCCCCAACCTCCACACCAAGGAATGCCATTTTAGTAATTCAAGGGACTGGTGCTGCCTACCCAACAACCTCATCTAGGGCTCCATATAGGCTTCGACCGGCACTGGGTATAAAGCAACTCATTAAGTTCTTGAAATTAAAAAATACACATTAGTGCATTATATTCCTCTAATACAAGTTTATTCTTCACAGGAAAAATTTCATTCACATTGGACACATGATAGTCATGTTTTTATTATTAATTTTTGATCTCTAAAAATTATGTGCTGAATAAATTTTTAACATTGTTGAAAATAAGTAAAATTATACCATGACATCATTTTGTCTTTCTCATGGGTGCCACTATTTGTGGACGAGTGTTGCTCTGTTGCACAGGCAAAGACAACTGTAAGTGTGTGGTGTGTAACGTTTATGGGTCCAGGGTATAAAGGTTATGTTGTGCACTGCCTGGCTGTCCTTAAATGGATTCTCACAAAACTATCTTTGTGTTTTTTCATTGTTCTTTTTGAATTATTGGTTACAAATATACTTTTGGCCTGATTTTTGACGACGACTTTGGAATGTCAATTTTGGCTCTGGTTACAGGTTTCTTTTTATTTTTTGGTTAGTGAAACTTTCCCACACCATTTGCTGACTATGATTCCTGAAAAACATCTTGGGTACTGTTTGCCTAACTATTTCTCTTTTTGGTTCTGACATTTGGCTTGTTAGTTCCTCTCAAAGCTCCTGGTACATTACATTGTGTTCATGAAAAATTGAACCACTCATCATCTGATCATCTTGTGCTATTTATAAGAGGAATAACCTGAAGAATGTGAACAGTTTGTGGATGTTTTCAGCATTAAAGTCAGAAAGAAAGAAATCATTAAAGTTCCCACCCCATCACTCCTAATGAACAAGTGCACAATAGATTTGTTACCTCAAATATTAGAATAGGGGCTGTTTTGTCTCAGACACTTGCAAGTACTCAGAAGCTCCATCCACAAATATTCTTCTATGAAAAAAAGGGAACACTTAGCAATGAAATTAGATTTTGAAGAGTGGCACATTTGGTTCAAGGGAACCGAAGATCCTTTCCTCATCATTATAGACTACAGTATATAAATTTAAAGTGCTTAGAAACTGTGCAGTGATTAAATGGTAGACAAGTTTGCTGGTCACTAATTACTAGTTGGTTTGAATTTGTCATTTCTTATTGGACAGGGGAAAGGCTAATGCTGTCTCACATTAGTTTGATTATGCTGAAATTAATCAGGAGCAGTGGATTCCTGCTAAAAAGTGAACACTGGTTGTTACTTCTGTTACAAAGATTAATGACTTAGTCAAAGAAGTTTCTGAATCTAGAGAAGGGCACTCCATACCTGAGCAAATACCTCATGGACCAGAATATCAACCAGAAGTGGCATTTCAGGAAGTTCTTCTTTGGGGTCGTAATTCTGTTATTCCCTGGCATCCTAGTACCCTCAATATCTTTGAACTTATTCACAGGTATTTCTGGTGGTCTGCAATTAGGAAGGACATCCAAAATTACATTCAGACATGTAGAATTTGCATTCAAGCCAAAACCTTATCTGGTAGCCCTTTAGGTTTATTACATCCTCTTCCTCTTCCAAAACAGAAGAGATTCCTGGGCATTCAATTGCTGATTTTCTCCTGAGGGACAGTTTTACTGCAGTATTTGTTATGGCTCTTAGATTCTCAAAGGTAGCAGATGTTATGCCTTTAAAAAAGGTTTCCTACAGCTCAGGACTTGGTAACATTTTTATGTATATAATTTTATGATCTACTTTGATTTCCCAAGACAGACAGTTATTAATATGTTTCTCAATTCAAATGTTTTTGTGCACAAATCTGTATACAGCTGAATCCTACTTTAGGATGTTGCTATTTGAATGCATTTATAAACATAAACTAACTGTTATCTGCAAGTTTTACTATATAAATTGTTCCCAGTTTGTCTGGATTCTTGAAAAATCTTAAATTCAGTTGGCAGCGTTTTCAGGAGGCCCAAAAACTTCTTGGAGTGGAGTCAAGATTATTTTTCTTGAGCAGGGGTTTAACTACAGCAGTCATAAGACAGTCTGGGAAGACCCCCGTATCTAATGACGAGTTTACTATGTCAAGAATACTATCAATTAGCACGCCGGATACTTCTTTGAAAAAACTTGTTGGCATTGGGTCGAGGATGCAGGTGGAGGGTCTCAGTTGAGAAATTATTTTATATAAATCAGGTAAATCTATCCTGGTGAAAGAATTTAATTTGTTTATAATGGAGTACTGGGGCTTAAGATGATCAGTGTTGGAGAGATGTACTATATTGTGTCTAACATCATTAATTTTTTGATTAAAAAATGCAGTACAGCAATAGCCTCACAAGTTTCACAGGAAGTATTTTGGAGGCATTCCATTGAGTGACCTGGATTTAGCAGATGATCAATCGTAGAGAATAAGACTGTTATTTATAATTCTAGAGAAATAGCAGCGCCTCTCAAGATGGACTATGTTGTTGTATTCTGATATTTTAACCTTCAATATCTCATAGTGGATAGTTAGTTTAGTTAATTCTCCATTTACGCTTAGCTCTCCGGCATGTTCTCTTTAAATCAGACACTCTTTGTATCTTCCATGGTATAACAGTACTAGAAGATGTTTAACTGTCTTTTCAGGTGCGACTACGTCAGCAGCAGCTCTCACCTTAGTAGTAAAATTTTCCACCATACTATTTACATTATCATCGCTTTGTAGTTAGCTCTACAAACTGACTGGTTGCTTAGAATGTTTGTAAATTTTGAAACTGCTGATGAATCAAAGAAGAGTTTTTTAACAATATGCTTCTTGTGAGAGAGAGAATGAGAAGGGATGTATCAGACTTTAAAGTATGGCAGGAGAAGTGGCCTGCAACATGAGTGATCTGCCTAAAGGATTTAGGGAAGTAAACTATAATAAAGAAAGTGGTTCCAGTGAAGTTAAGGTTGGCACTTCAAAGTCATTACAGAATACATCTAACATTCCATGTTTCCTGCCTGAAACCAGTTTACACCTTCCCTATAGCTCACCTGCCTTGAACATCCTCTCTTGTATGTGTGGATCATCAAATCTAATGTATCTTAGATTAATTCATTTCTCTGGTATAACCTGCGACACACACAGATTGCTGGTTGGGAGCAACATGCTTGTAGTTGTACCATACAGCCCAAAAAAAGAAATAATGAATGAGACATTTTTGTACTTTAAATGAAATGGAGGAAGGGAGTATGTATGCATGATTAGTCATATTCTCAGAAGCTATTTTTATTCCTGCTTTTTTTCAAAAGCATAAAACCAGTTATATCAAAGCTGCAAGTATATTTTAAACATGAATGCCAAATACTGCAGTACCACTTGTTATTTATTAAAACAGTTATTGTTCAGTATGTTATAGATAAATAAGACACCACCGATTTCAATCGGCCTTTAGTGCTCATAGCTGATGTGTAATGAATCATGCACTCCCACTGTTTGCTAGTGATTAATTTGTTTCCTCCTTACTTGTCTACATAGTCCATCAAAAATATTACAGCATATTCTTTAGCTTAAACATCTATTTCTGTCAGCATCTAAAAAATGACACACATATACAAAGAATATATTATGTATCTACCAAATTATGACACCTACTTCTTAACTGTCTCAGGAGAAAATTGTTTTACAAAAGTTAGACAAGATAATTTACTGTAAAGCATGCCTTTACATATTGTACCAGCTTAATTCACTTTTGGATTCACTCTGCAATATCAGTGAAATGCCCCATGTACTGGCACCACCAAGTAATTTTGAGCCCTAGGTCATGCTTATTAGTGTGCCAACTGAATGTCCGGTAGTTAATTTACTGATCTGTGCCCTAATTCGCCTTAATGGTGCCACTTGCCCTGGGCACCACAAGACATTCCTTCAAACTCCGGGCACCTGTAACATATTTAAAGTAACCGATGGTAGAAAAATGGCAGCACAAATACAAATAAAATAGTCAAAAGCACATTTTCTTTATATTACAGTATCAGAAAACAAAAAAAATGAGTGTCATGTATTTAAATAAATGTAAAGACATGGAAAATATTTACAATAAACAAAAATAAATGTGGTGAATATTTACATTGTGTACAGTGGCTTAAAACAAAATGAAGATAAAAAAAAGGAAAAACAATCCAAACAATTATTCTTTCTTCTTCATTAGACAAGACTAAAATTAAGAGGATGAAAAAAGAACAGCGATCAAAAAAAAATAGTGAGAAAATAGCACATACACAAAAAAACACAAGAATAAGCAAAGAAAATCTATGAATATTTAGGAATGCCTCTCAAAGGGTCACTAAACTCTTTGTGTGAGCTGACATTTCTCCAAACACCAGTCAAAAGATGATCCCTGCTGGGCATCTCTCAGTTTCCTATCAATTCTTATCAGATAAAGGGGATTGTCAGAGAAGGACTGGAACAGAAAATTTCTCTATATGCAGATGATATAGTTTTATATATATCAGACCCAGAAAAAACTGTGCCTGCAGTTTTAACAGCACTCACAGAATTTCAAAAGATATCTGGTCTTAGAATTAATCTGAATAAAAGTATACTCTTTCCAGTGAATTCACAAACATATAATATTAGATTAGACACCCTACCTTTTACCATAGCAGATCAGTTTAAACACCTAGGGGTAAATATCACAAGTAAACATAAAGCTCTTTATCAACAAACTTTTGCCGTCTGTATGGAAAAAATTAAGCAAGACTTGCATATGCAACTCTTCATCTCACTCTAGCCGGAAGAATTAACGTTGTTACGATGAATATCCTTCCTAAACTTCTTTTTTATTTCAAAACATTCCAATATATATCAATAAATCGTTTTTTTAAGCAATTAGAGTCAACAATAACCTCACTCATTTGGAACTCAAAACACCCACGTATCCGAAGAGCGATCCTACAAAGACCTCAGGCAGAAGGTGGCATGGCTTTACCTAATTTTCAGTTTTATTACTGGGCAGCAACCATACAAGCCATAAAAACCTGGACACAAAAAAATGAACATACACAGGCTTGGTTCACAATAGAAGTAAAATCCTGTAGTACTTCTTTATACTCCCTGCTCTGTGCTCCAATAAATGCAAGTTATTGCAAATATACTAATAACCCAATTGTGCTTTACTCACTTAGAATATGGAACCAACTTAGAAAGCATTTTAAGATGAAAAATCTTTTATCCGTGGCACCTCTGCAAGAGAACCACCTCTTTCAACCCTCGCAAACATATCCAGTTTTTAATATCTGGAAAAGTTTTGGGATTAAAATGCTCAGAGATCTTGATATAGACAACATATTTGTATCTTTTGAACAATTACGTACCAAATTCAACATCCCAGCTACACATTTCTTTCACTATCTTCAAATTAGAAATTTTGTTAAACAGAAATTGCCCGATTTTCCTCACCTCGTACCCTCCACCATGCTGGAAAAAATACTGCTCAATTTTGAGGAATTAAACACCATTTCCGCATTATATAAAATCTTATTAGAGTCCCTACCTTTCAAAGACCCAAGAGGACATTGGGAAGAAGATCTCTTAATCAATATATCAGAAAAGGAATGGAAGGTAGCAAAGCAGAGAATTCACTCGAGCTCCATATGCGCAAAGCATAGAATTATTTAACTAAAAATTATATATCGAGCTCATCTGTCTCGCTTAAAACTGTCCAAAATGTTTCCAGGGCAAGATCCAACCTGCGAACGCTGCAACCAAGCTCCTGCCTCATTGGGTCACATGTTTTGGGCCTGCACCAAATTAACATCATTTTGGACCAAAATTTTTAAGTGCCTTTCAGACAGCATTGGGGTCACAATCCCTCCTAACCCATTAACAGCTGTGTTCGGTGTTCTTCCAGACGGACTTGAAGTGGAGAAGGACAAGCAAACAGTGATTGCATTCACTACACTTTTGGCACGCTGACTTATTTTGTTAAATTGGAAGAATCCTAACTCTCCTCTGATAAGTCAGTGGGAAACCGATGTTTTATATTATTTGAAATTGGAAAAAATTAAATTCTCAGTTAGAGGATCTGTACAGAATTTTTTTAAAACCTGGCAGGATCTAATCAATATTATTTTACAATAAGAGAAATAAATATTACCGCATTTAATTCCCTTCTACTTTTTTTATTTACCTATATATATTTCTTCCTTTCTTTTGTTTATTGTTGCCTTATTAAAAAGCCCTAAGCAATTCTCCTTTGGCCAAGCTCTCCTTCTCAGGGGTGGGGTTTGATTTGTCTTCAATTTTTTTGTGATAAATTGATCTATTTGTATGGAATGATTACAATAAAAATTAATAAATAAATAAATAAATTCATAAATAAAAAAGATGATCCCTGCTGGACATCTCTCAGTTTTCTAGGCAAGGGTACACTACTTGACCAATCTAAGATGTCTGCTTGGCACACCCAATCACGACACCTTGTGATGGCCACCTCATGCATTCTCATTCCAGGTGGAAACAATAATTTCCAACTGAAAATCCACAGCACCATATGTCACGGTGGTCTAAGCCAGCAGTTGTAGACTAGCAGTTATAGGATGGATGTTAAAGTTAGAGGTTAGTATGGTTAGTGTGTAGGATAAATGGTTAGGTTTAGGAGTTAGTTAGTGTTAGGGGTTAGTTTTGTTAAGGTTAGGGTTTGGTGTGGTTAGCATCTCAAACAATTTGATTTGTGATGAAGTATAAATGTTTATTACCAAACTGCTGGTCTAGACAGGCAGTGATGTCACTTCTGCCATGAAACTGCGGTGACATATGGTGCTGTGGCTCTGGAGGTTGATACATCTTGGTGGAAGTCCCCTATTTCCAAGTGAATGTTCTCACACTTATGCACATGCAAGTACTCTTTCATGCAACTTCCTGAACTCTGTTTCTCTCCAGAAATTTAACACTTACATCTCTCTGCAAAACTGGCTTATGTGTGCTTGCTCTTTTCCTGTTAGTTACCCTGCTGTGACACAAGCAGACTTAAAAGGATGTCCTTCTTGGTAGGCACAAAGTAATGCTGTGTTAATTGGCATGCCAGAGGTAAAAGGTTCAAGTGGTCCAACAAGTCTACTCATAACCGACTTCAACAGCCAGCAATACTTCTTCCGGTGGTGTGGCTCCATGCTGCTGCTCCAGCTGTTTCTCTCCCAGAGCCTCCTTATACCTACTATGCAAGTAAGTGCACCTGTCTATAACTAATTATAAGAGAAAGAGAAAAGCTATAATTAGATACTTACCTTGACAAAATGACCCCTGTAATACAGCCTATCACAATCAGGTTCAAGACAGGGACCAGCCATGGACAGGCTTTAAGTCCATCAAAGGACACACTGCTTACTCACACTTACTCATAAATAAGAACTGCCATTAAATATACAACCCCAATTCCAATGAAGTTGGAACGTTGTGTAAAACGTAAATAAAAACAGAATACAATGATTTGCAAATCCTTTTCAACCTATATTCAATTGAATACACTACGAAGACAAGATATCGAATGTTCAAACTGATAAACTTTATTGTTGTTTTGCAAATCTTCACTCATTTTTAATTTGATGCCTGCAACACGTTCCAAAAAAGCTGGAACAGGGGCATGTTTACCACTGTGTTATATCACCTTTCCTTTTAACAACACTCAATAAGCGTTTGGGAACTGAGGACACTAATTGTTGAAGCTGTGTAGGTGGAATTCTTTCCCATTCTTGCTTGATGTACAACTTCAGTTGCTCAACAGTCCGGGGTCTCCGTTGTTGTATTTTGCGCTTCATAATGCGGCACACATTTTCAATGGGAGACAGGTCTGGACTGCAGGCAGGCCCGTCTAGTACCCGCACTCTTTTACTACGAAGCCACGCTGTTGTAACACATGCAGAATGTGGCTTCGCATTGTCCTGCTGAAATAAGCAGGGACGTCCCTGAAAAAGACATTGCTTGGATGGCAGCATATGTTGCTCCAAAACCTGTATGTACCTTTCAGCATTAATGGTGCGTTCACAGATGTGCAAGTTGCCCATGCCATGGGCACTAACACACCCCCATACCGTCACAGATTCTGGCTTTTGAACTTTGCGCTGATAACAATCTAGATGATCCTTTTCCTCTTTGGCCCAGAGGACACAACGTCCATGATTTCCAAAAACAATTTGAAATGTGGACTCGTCAGACCACAGCACACTTTTGCACTTTGTGTCAGTCCATCTCAGATGAGCTCGGGCCCAGAGAAGCCAGCGGCATTTCTGGGTGTTGTTAATATATGGCTTTCGCTTTGCATGGTAGAGTTTTAACTTGCACTTGTAGATGTAGTGACGAACTGTGGTAACTGACAATGGTTTTCTGAAGTATTCCTGAGCCCACGTGGTAATATCCTTTATAGAATGACGTCGGTTTTTAATGCAGTACCGCCTTAGGGATCGAAGGTCATGGGCATCCAGTGTTGGAATTTGGCCTTGCCGCTTACATGCAGAGATTTCTCCAGATTCTCTGAATCTTTTGATGATATTATGGACAGTAGATGATGAAATCCCTAGATTCCTTGCAATTGTACATTGAGAAACGTTGTTCTTAAACTGCTGGACTATTTGCCCACGCAGTTGTTCACAAAGTGGTGAACCTCGCCCCATCCTTGCTTGTGAACGACTGAGCCTTTTGGGGATGCTCCTTTTATACCCAATCATGACAAACACCTGTTTCCAATTAACCTGTTTACCTGTGGAAGGTTCAAAACAGGTGTTTTTTGAACATTCCTCAACTTTCCCAGTCTTTTGCTGCCCCTGTCCCAGCTTTTTTGGAACGTGTTGCAGGCATCAAATTCAAAATGAGTGAAGATTTGACAAACAACAATAAAGTTTTTCAGTTTGAACATTCAATATCTTTGTCTTCGTAGTGTATTCAATTGAATATAGGTTGAAAAGAATTTGCAAATCATTGTATTCTGTTTTTATTTACGTTTTACACAGCATCCCAACTTCATTGGAATTGGGTTGGTATATCTTTTAAGTAAGGAAAGAAAAAGTAGTGACTCTGAGAAAAGCCCACACAGAAGTGGGAAGAATGTGCTGGCACTCACAGGGCAAAGTCTGCATAATTTACTTCACATGGAAATTAGTCACAACTACAACATTGGAAAATTCATTTTTTATGAGCAAATCAAGGAACTTAATGATGGGACTGTCAGAAGAAAAATATGTTTTACCTTTGCATTGGTTTGACAATTTACAGTATATGACAGAGCCTTGCATTTTCAGTCAAGCCTATTGTGACTGCTCACAGCATTGTCCTATGTCTGTATTGTTACACTGAAGGTGACTTCCCTAAATATTTTTTCCAGTTAAAGTGCTTCTTTTAATGTGAAAATAATTCTGAATATTATTCAAGTAAAAGTAAAAAAATTACAGTTTCAAATAATTTGATCCAAGAAAAGTATACTACTACAGAAATACAGACATCTCCCAGGACAGACCCTCGTGGAACTATTTGTGTGACTGACATTCCACTGCAGTTACAAAGAATGACAAACTGTTGTCTGTCATTAGTTAGCCGCACCAATTAAGTGTGGTGCCAGAGACACCCAGGATGCTGTCCATTCTGGGCAATAAAGTAATCTGATCAATTCCATCAAATGCTGTGCAGAGGCCTAACATCATTAAGATGATAATTAGCCCAGAGTCGGCCATCCTAAGTAAATCATCGGTTGCTCTGAATTTTTTGTGCCCTGGGGCCAACCTGACATGATATACCATGACGCACATAAGCTTACTTTTTAATCTCCATTCTCCCCACTTATTATCACACTGCACATGCAATCCTAATACTAGGAAACTGCACTGTAGATTATCTGTCTGCATTAAATGACATAATAAACAGAAAAAGAATGAAGGTTCTGAACATGGCATATTTATACATTTTGTTTATTTATTTACTTATTTATTGTGCTGCAAAACCATAACCCCCTCTAATCCAATAATTTGTCTGCCTAAAGAACAAATAATTCATTGAATTTCCTTTAAAAAAAGTTTTGTTTGGCACTAGACAAGCTCACAAGTTCCATTACAGTGAGACATTTCAGTCTTAAAAAAGATCAACAAAGTGAACTCAAGTGGACACATTTTTTTAACCATCCATATTAAAAGTAATACATGTACTGTGAAAATAGATTCATTCCTTTCTAATATCTGATAGCTAGAAAATACTGACTGACACGCAAGATTACTTCAGAGCATCTGATAAAGCTGCACTTGACATTTTCAAATAAAACCAACTTAAAGCATACAGACTCCTCAATAAATGCACAAAGAATACAGTAGCCAGTGTCTGTCAAAAAATTGCTTACAAATTTGGATTGAAGGTCTTATTTAGTTAGTAGAAAGCTGTATATGGATGAATTAAAAGAAACAAATAATTGAAAACAGCTAGGTTTAAATCCCAGCAGAATTATTATCTGTTTGGAAGTTATGTCTTCTCCCCAGAGTTTTCCTCCAGCTACTTAAATTTTCCTATGACATCCCCCAAAGGCATGAAAGGTACTGTAGGTCAATTGGCCGCTCTAACCTGCACCATCATTACCCATATTATTATTGTATAAGATACTTGGTATCTTACTCCAAAGCAAAATATTCCTTGTGTTATGATTCTCTGTATCAAGAAGAGAAATTCAAAATGTAGGGACAAATAGAAATATTTAATTTTAAATTTAATGCACAGTAAACCTTACCTTTCTAATTCATCGCATAGTTTTAAACAATTCAATCATCCATCCATCCATCCATTTTCCAACCCGCTGAATCCGAACACTGGGTCACGGGGGTCTGCTGGAGCCAATCCCAGCCAACACAGGGCACAAGGCAGGAAACAATCCCGGGCAGGGTGCCAACCCACCGCAGGACACACACAAACACACCCACACACCAAGCACACACTACGGCCAATTTAGAATCGCCAATCCACCTAACCTGCATGTCTTTGGAATGTGGGAGGAAACCGGAGCGCCCGGAGGAAACCCACGCAGACACGGGGAGAACATGCAAACTCCACGCAGGGAGGACCCGGGAATCGAACCCAGGTCCCCAGATCTCCCAACTGCGAGGCAGCAGCGCTACCCACTGCGCCACCGTGCCGCCCACAATTCAATCATGAAACATTTAAATTTTCATTGTCATAATTTTAAAAAGTGCAGCTCCTTCAGTCTCTCCTCATAGCTCATACCTCTCAGTCCTGAAATCAGCTTAGTCACTCTTCTGCACTTATTCTAGGCCTGTTATGTATTTTTGGTAATGTAATGTGGAGTTGAAAACTAAATACAGTACTTCAGGTCAGATCCCACCAGAGGGTTTTATAGTATAAGCATATGTTTAAACTTTCAGAAGAGAGACTGGGAAATGATGTGCATGTCACATGGGAACTGTATTGAGGGACTCAGCCACTATGACTGTGACTACCAAGTCGGAAGTTTTCTTTCATTTTACATTTTCTTCATTTTTAGTCATTCTAATGTGTTTTTGTATCAAAGTGTGTGTGTGTATATACTGTATTTATTTATGCATTAATTAATTTATTTAATGGCCTTCTGTAAAAAGCCAATTTTCCCCCTGGAGATAAATCTATCTTTGGCTTCTACTTCACACATTGCAATATATAACTTAACATCTGAATAGCTGTCCTAATTGCCTCTACACACTATTATGATGTAGAAAGTAAAGTGTCTACTACGACTCCTAGGCCCTTTTCATAAGGTGTACTGTCAAGTTTCAAAACTCAAAGTAGCTATTCAAATCTAACATTTTTACTTCCTATGTTTAATACTTTACATTTATTTATATTAAATTTCATTTGGCACAATTTTTTCCTTATCTGAATTTTGTCCATGTCCTTCTGTACACATATGGGTTGTCACACTTGTGCATTTGGGAGACAGTTTACAGGCTGAAATAAATGCAGTTAGGGGCTGGCACTGGCCCCCTACTCTTTCTCCTCTCTCCCTGCAGAACAACTAAAGAATCTACACCCTAACAACTACACTTCTGGTTCCAACCTGCAAGACTTCACCTCTTCCTGACATCACTTCCTGTAGTCAACTATATATACTTCCTACTTTTTCTTTTTTGTCAGTTCTGTTCGGAACTCTGTCTGTGAAGACATCATTTCCTTGTGCTGCAGTAGACAGGGGTCCCCCCCACCAACCTTTGATGGTGTTTGTGTCCTTATTTTACAAGGTTTCTAGGGTCATTATTGTCATGCATACATGTTCTATTTAACATGCAACACTTTGCAATGACTGTGTTACACCACGTGTAGTGGCAAGGTTGGCACCAGACCACACAGTGGGCATCTTGTAGTGCAGGACCGACTGGGATCAGATTTGTGAGAAGTCAGACATGGAGACACGGACACAAAAAGGTGGTATTTACAAAACAAGATTGGGTTTATTTACAGGTGCAACAAAACAACAAAAATAATGTCCCAGTTAAAATAGTGAGCAATATATACAGTGAAATTTCCAGTCCCCAAAAATGAAAAATTAAGACAAAAATGTATATACACAAAAACTGGTAGTCTTCCTAAATGAAGAAAAGTAGTTCAGGAAGAAACTACACACATAGTCCAAAGAATGCCAAGAATATTTACAAAAAAAAAAATCAGTGCATATACAAGAACAAAAACAAAATCTATATAAATATAAATACCTCCACAAAATAAAGCTACACTAGGAGATACTTATAATATATGCAAGAAATTGACAAAACATGGCACAAGCCGCTGTTTGGTATACTGAATGAAAAAAGCTATACAATCCACACCACCGACTCTAAAGACAACCCTAAAGAGGCAGGAAGAGCCTGTTATAGTCGGGGAACAAATCTTTACCCAATCCCACGACACTTTGCTCCATTTCACCAATCGCGACAGACATAGATGCTTTCTGCACAGGTGTTCCTCTCAACCTTTGCAAGGCATGTAATAAATAGGGCTAGCGGCCTTGCGTGCGCATGAGCTAGCACGAACACGAACATGAACTCAAACTCGAACTGGAACTGGAACTGGAGCACTTCCTGACACGTTCCCTCAGAAGAGCTGAAACACTACAAAAGTAAGTACTTCTTGGGAATTCCCTCCTCACACTAATGCATGCATGCACGCACGTTCTTAACTGAAATGCTCCACACCTTTCTTTGCCAACAGCAAGACTAAAGAGATGCTCGCCTTTATGACAGGGTATGCGCAGCATCCTCTAGCAGGCCTGACCTGGTGGCATGCCCGACCCCTTGCCGGCATCCCGCTGCATGAACCTGCAGAACACAAAGTCAAAATGACTGCGAAAGTGTACCCTGCACTTTAATGACTTAAACAGGTAAGTGCTTTAACATTTATTTTGAAAATGTCGACTTTACCCTATTCATAGGACTTTTTCCTTTAAACTGGTAATGCCTGGTAAGCGGATTACCACAGACTGGTAAATAGAATTACTTTACTTTGAAACTTATGTCTTCTTATCTGAAGCATTTCAGAACACATTTCAATATCAGTCAAAATGGGTCATACACACATCCCTGGCACACATGAGGGAAATGGAGAAAAAACTATGGGCACAATGTTATACATTTGAGTAAATTCTGAGGATCCTTATTTCTAAAACTTAAAAAAAATAGTATTTTGCAAGAATTACTCTGGTAAAGAGTATTACATTATTTTAAAAGTATTACATTATTTCTCAAATCTGTTGTATTATTTCACAAATATATTGAGAGAGCAATGAACCTGGCAACAATGGCCAAGGGACATCACTCCTAACTTCTAATTCTGATTAGGTTCCTTTGCATAAAAACCCTTTGCCTCCTGTGTTTGAGCCAATTTTGCCTCAATCTGCACTTCACCTTGAACCCCCACATCATTTTGCTTCATCACAAGCATCTCATATAGCACCTTATCAAACTTCTCTGTAAATAAAGATAAATTCTATCATATTTGCTATTGTGATTGTATGCTTTTGTTGCTTCCTCGTGGATTTGCAGTATCGTATATACTCACGTATAAGTCGGGTCTTGAAACCTGAAATATCGATTATAAAATCGAAAAAGAACCTGACTTATACACCCGTTCAAAAATAAGACACTTAATTTTTTTTTTTTTACTTCTTCTTGCTTCCTCTAATCTTGCATCAGTTTCTCAGACATATTGAATTTTGTTGCAGCAGCACAGTTACCAATTTCGTTTGCCACTTCAACTTTTAATTTTAAACCAGCTTCATATTTTCTTCTGAGCTAATGCTCCATCGAGCATAAGGGATGCTCTTACGATAAAGGTGTATGAGGATGTGAAATACAAAAAACACTAAACAGTGCAAATGTCGCTTAGGAATAGCTAGGGTATTACCATGTGGCCACATAGACACAATGCATAGAAAAATAAGGCAGTGTGCTCTGTGGTTACTCTCTCAGGTGAGCGTTAGCCTATCATAATCTTATGGACCAATTGCGTGAGTTATCCGCATTCGACATTATAAAATGCTGAAAATTATATGGTAAAATCAAGCCCCGATTTATCTGCAGGACAACTTAAATGCGAGCATATATGGTATATTAGTGACACACAATCTCCCTGTCTAAACCTAGGCCTTGTTTTTCTACATTTTCATTTTGCAATTTTAACAGTCATCCATGCATACATTCATTATTGAAATACTTAATGAAAGAATGAAAGGGCCCATATCTTATAGTGGCAGAATTTCAGCACAAGACAAGAAACAATTCTGGACAAGTCTTTGGAGGTATTGCTGGTGTAAATTAAACACAGCAACATGAATGGCCTGTAGTTTGTATGATTATGAGAGTCAAATGGACTATATATATGATATATGGGATCACTCAAAAACACGATTATAATGGTTATACAAAGTATAAAAAGTAACAGAATGTCTCCTCAGGATAAAACAGATTTATGTAGTTCAGATATTTAATATAAATTATGCTTTATGAAGACCAAGCTGCGGAATTGATTTCCCTAAAGAAATTTTGGGCATTGTATGCCATAAAGACCAAATAGCAGAAACAGAAAAATATCTAATAATTTTTACTAATGCAGCCATATCATGTATTAGAAACTGGGATATTCTCTGAATACCAAAGCAAAAATTCTCCATTACACTTTCGCATTTAATAAGACAACAAGTATGCAGCTTGTAGTCAAAGTTCTGCCATGTTCTTCCTAACATATTGGCATTAGCTGATACAATGCAGTTACTTTTCTTGGTAATAGTAAATTAAGCATCCATTTAAAATATTTCTTAGTAACATTCTATACAAGACAATACATTTGTGGCAGCATACCAGAAGCAAAACTTCATCTTTCCTTGAGGCACAGCTATCATATTTAATGCACAGACTTGGCAGCAGTCTGCAGTGAGATGCATTGTCAGTACATTGAAATCTACACATTTGACACCTGAAAAGTTACTTTATTTAAAGAAGTCTTAAAATTATAGCCATTTATAATTAGAGAGGTGTTTATGGAACATTTTGAAGATAATATTGAAACAAATATGTCCTGCAGAACATGTGAACTTTTTGAGGACCAAAATCACTTTAAAAGGCTACAGTACAAATGAATTACATTATAATATAAATTTATATATTGGATTTATCTATCTGTACAAATATAATAACTGTTTTTATTTCAAAATAAATTTCACTTCCTTCTAACACAATCTGATCAACCAATTAGCATATATCACATTGGTCAAAAATAGAGTTCTTCATTAAATTGAAGCCTTTTATGATAAGCTTATATCATTATTGTCATAAGGACTGATCATATGTTAGTATTAATATTAGTAGAGATTTTCTGGGGGTATGAGAATTTTGAGGGGGACCTGGGAGAGAGATGCTGATAAAGTGTCTGTGGACTTTTAGAAAGGGGGCAGCCATCCTGAGAAGCTGGCCATAAAATGATACAGCACATTGTGTGGGTATGTGTGAGAGAGATACAGAGATGGGCAGGTACTTAAACGGCAGAACTTACTAAACCTACTTCTGTGCTTAAATTCACTGGCTTAGGTATATGGCCACAGTGTCTTGGGAAAGAACCTGGTTTGGACAGCTCACTGGGTGATGTGAGGTAGATCCAGCAGCGGGAATGTGTAAGCAATGGACATGGTAGAGAAAAGATCACTGGAGCCGTGAAAGATCAGAGCGGCAGTGGTGGTGTTGGAGAGCAGACAAGGAAGAAAATGACCTCTTGTAAACCTTGATTGAGGGAGTCAGTGAGAGACACTGCATTTTACAATGTATTTGACAAAAAAAAAATTAAATCAATGGATCACTTAAAATAGCTTTAACCTTCGAGCCTCAAGGTGGAACTGAAAAGTTCAGGCTCCATATGTGCACACACAAGCAATGGTATGTCAAGAACACTGCAGGAGATTGACGAGCCTGTCTAAGCAATCCAGAAACAGGGTAGTGGTGCAAGGCACAAAGAAAATGTCACATACTCCAAAAGAAGTATTTTCATAGAGAAGAAATTGCATTGACCATATCATGGAAAAATGTGATTATGATGACTAATGTGAGTTTTCAATGAACCTTTTAACAATACTGTCCTGATTTATGATGTTTGTTAATTTAAAATTCCTTTCATTATTAAGACATTATTTATATACTGTGTATTCTGGATTTTTTTCCTGTAGAATGTATTTCTGAGGTCATTTTACTTTAATATCTCTGTGAATAATTTTTTTTTTCATTATTTTGCAACACTTTTGTTTTTGCATAGGCATGACAATATGCTGAGTTCAATGCTTCCCTTTGCTATTAAAATTCTCAGTTGGGAGAAATTGGATAGTTAACTTGATCACATCACTATTTTCTGATACTACAAATACGTTAAATTATTTAGATGAGTACCAAAGCTTAGGGAAGTGGCCTTAATGCAGAGACACCACTGATTATTACTATTATTTTATTACTAATTATTATAAGTGATAGTAGTAGTCTTCAGCTGATTTTTTAACAGGTGCATCTAAATAAATCACTTTTGACTCCTTAATGCAGACACATTTTTTGTTTCAAAACATATTCACCCACAACTCTTTTTATTTCTTCATTGATCAGGTAAACAAACAGTACATAATCCCAGAACACTCCAGAGTATTTTATTCTACTTTAATGGGTAAAGTAAATAAAAAGGTGAAGAATTCTATTCACTTGAGAAATTATGTCCTTTCATTCATAATGCTTTGAAAACCCTTTATAAGGTACACAGTAGGCATAAAGGAGACAACCATGAATTGTTTAATTTATTGCCATAGCAACATTAGTTTAATGTATTCAGAAAAGATCAAAATAAGATGAACTCAGATTACAGCTAGCAATTCACTATATGTACATAATAGTGCTGATGTACTTCCGGTGAAATCTCAGCCAGCTCAGTCACTTACATTGTCTGTACTGCAGTTGTTATTGTTGTTTAGCCAAGAATGCAGAGAAATTAAGTTTAAGTTTCAGCATACAGATAGCTCTACAGTTGAACGTTGTTGTGTACCTTTATGTCGAGCTTCCAGTAAGTACGACAAGGTATTTAGTTTTCTTACATTTCCCTCTGATGCGGAAACCCAATCTAAATGGATCGTTGCTATCTGGAGAGAGAGGTTTGCGGTTAGTCCCCATGTCCGAGTTTGTAGCCGGCATTTTAAAAAAGAGGCTTTTTGCGAGCTAAAGTCTGAGACAGGGTGGCGACTGTTGAAGAAAGGAGCAATCCCTGCATTGTTTCAGTGGAGTAATTTCTCCATTCCAGTTGCAAGACCGGGGGTTTAGGAGAGGAGAAAGTAACTGACGGAGGATGACACATCAGGCGAGGAGATGGATGATAAAATCCTTAATGACAGTTGTCGACCTAGTGCTTACAATGAAGTGCTGGTTTGGCATTCACCATTTTGCTATCTCAGGCAGAGACATTCACTTTTTTACAAGGTAAGATGTCCAGCAGACTCATGTTATTTTGTATTAAGCATACATACATATTCACCTGTCCATGAATAAATTTTAATGATTAATTATTGAAATTCTGTTTTTTAAAAGAAACCTAATGAAATCACATATTCGCCCCATGTACGTTCATAGCAGACAAAAGTTTTAAGTTGTAACATCTGTAGCACTGAGCCCTAATGGTAACCTCTCCTTTCTCTGAATCCTTGTTTGAAATTGAGACTGACAAACATGTTAGGAAAATTGTAACAGTGATTGACACAGACACATAACGTTAGCTGTATCATTATGTTAGCTTGGCTAGTACACAAACATGTTAATATGTCTACATCTTACCTTCATAATTGTGGATGTAGCTTGAAACATATACTATAGTTTGAAGCCCTTCTCCTATTCAGCTTCTGATGTTTGACACAATGTTTGAATAATGCAGCTTACTCTGTTTACCGTAAGTCTGGGCACGTCTTGAAGCCATCAGATGAAAAACACCATAGCTAGTCTGTTTTGATATCGGTGCCGGAAGTGAAACAGCTGGCTGACGCAGAATCCAAAAGATATTGTGCATATACAGTAGCCTATTACTAGTCAGGTAGGAGCAACGGGCATGTTGTTTCAACAGCATATTAAAACTTTCACTTCTCTCCTGTTTTTCTGGCCTTCTGGTTTGTGCGTATGGAGCTAGAGTGAACTCTATGCGTGGCCCCCTTCCACTCTTCCACTTGAGTGAGTGATCCTTTTCTCACAGTATGCTGGGATCATTGAAAGGAAAAGGATTTTAAAATGTTTTAATATATCATGGAAATGCTGACTGAGTCTTCAAGACTGATCAATATTTCTTCTGAAATAGAAATAGGTGGGAGGTGAGGAAAATTGGACAGATTTAGTTTAGTAAAGTTTCTGATTTTGAACTAGTAGAAAAAATGTGTTGATGGGAAGCTAAATTTGGATTGCAATTGTTTGTAGGATGCAAAGACATTACCTGTATACAATCTCTAAATGATTTAATCCTGTACGTTTTCCAAACATTAAAAATTGTGTAAGTTTCAGTGGGTGGAAAAGGGTGGTTATTATAGAGAGGTGCAACAGTTAAAAGCTTCTCTACCTTGAAGTGCTTGCTACATTGGTTCCATATTCTGAGTGAATGAAGGACAATTGGGTTGTTAGTATATTGACAATAACTTGTATTTACTGGGGTACAAAGCAAGGCACATAAAGAAGTACTGCAGGATTTTATTTCTATTGCGTACCAAGCTTGTGTCTATTCATCTGTTTTGTCAATGTCCAGGTTTTCATAGCATGTATATTTGATGCCCCGTAATAAAATTGAATGTTCGGCAGAGCCATGCCACTTTCTGCTTTAGGTCATTGTAGGGTTGCCCTTTGAATGTGTGGATGTTTTGAATTCCAAATAAATGAGGTTATGATTGAATCTAAGTTTTCTAAAAATGATTTGTTAATGTATATGGGGATGTTTTAAAATAGTAATAGAAGCTTAGGAAGGATATTCATCTTGACGGTGTTAATTCTGCCTGCTACAGTGAGATGGAGGGTAGACCATCTATGCATGTCTTGTTTAATTTTTCCATGCAGACAGCACAATTTTGTTGAAAAAGGGCTTTATACTTACTAGTGATGTTTTCCCCTAGGTATTTAAACTAATCTGCAATGATAAATAATAAATAATAATAATAATACATTTTATTTATATAGCACCTTTCCCATGCTCAAGGCACTTACAGAATATAATAAAGAATGGCAGGGTATACAGTATATAGCATTGTACAAACCAGATAAATAAGTAAAGAAGATTATGACAGTGAATTCAGAAAAAGAAAACAGACAACATCATTGGTGGTCTAGCACACAGACACATACAGGTTACATGAGCATCGTGACAGAGAAGTAAACTGAGAGAAGGGTAATAAAGTCAAGTAGAGCTAAAAGCCTTCCTGAACAGAGGAGTTTTGAGTTGTTTTTTAAAAGAATTCATGGAGTCAGCTGACCTGAGTAATTTCGGTAGGTCATTCCAGAGTCTGGGCGCTATACAGCTGAAGGCCCTGTCACACATGGAGTGTAGATTAGTGTGGGGTACAACAAGATTGCCAGAATCAGAGGACCTTAGTGGGCGGGCAGGCACATAGTGATGGAGAAGGTCACTGATGATAGTTTGGCGCGAGGTTATTTAAGGTTTTGTAGGTTATTAGTAGGATTTAGTAGGAGGAATGTCCAATCTAATGTTGTGTACTAGAGAATTCTCTGGAAAATGCACAATGTTTTTCAAATTAATTTTGAGTCCAGATATCTTTTGATATTCTGCTAGTGCTGTTAGGGTTGCAGGCACAGAATTTTGGGGGTGTGATATATACAGTACCATATCATCTGCATATAGTGATATTTTCTGTTCAAGTCCTTCGCTGAAAATCCCCTTTTCCTCTGATGCATTTTGAAAGTGAACAGCCAATGGCTCAGTGTCGATTGCAAGTAGCAGTGGTCTCAGTGGGCATCATTGTCTAGGCAAACTAAATCTTCCGGGCTGGTATATAGCAGTTTGATCCATGCATATATATTTGGACCAAACCCAAATTTGTGCAATGTTGTGAATAGTTTTATTTAACCATATCAAAGGCTTTTTCTACATCCAAAAATAATAAGATCTCCAGAGTGTTAGACTGTATGGGTGAAAATATTACATTAACCCCTTAACCGCCCTCTGCTGGATATATCCGGCATCGTAGCGTTATTGCTGACACCTTACTGCCGGAATTATCCGGCACATTTTCCTATGGTTATGTGAATGCCTGGCGCGTAGTATAACTGACAGTTTGGCGTGGGTATTATTACTACGTTGTATTTCGACAACTCTGCGGTTGTATTGGCCACTCACGTGATGTGATTCGAAAGTGAAAGCTGTGAATATGGCGAAACGTAAACTGACTTCAAGTGAGGTTTTGCAGGCGATTTTGGACAATAATTCTGATCATGATTGTAGCAGTTCTGAAGAAGATTTTAGCGACAATGATGATCAGCAACGTGCGCTGCATGATACTGTGAATGACGACGCATCGGACGATGGCGATGAGTGGGTGTATCCCCAGCATCTCAACTGGACTGCTGCCCGTTATATGAGCCAGATAAGAAAGATCCAAACCGTGACCGCTTGTTCAAGCTACGTCCTTTGATTGACCATTTATTTGAAACATTTCAGCAGGTATTTCAGCAGGTAAATACTGCTTGAATAAATGTAAAGTAAAAAAACGAAAATTGTTCAGATTTCTCCTGGCATGGGGAATATTTAGGGAGTTGGCGGTTAAAGGGTTAAACAGGCATCAAAGATTGGGAGCTAAGTGTCTACCTTTAATAAACCTGGTTTGGTCTTGTGATATTACCAAATGAAGCACTTCTAGCTAGAACTTTGGATACTATCTTAAAATCATTATTCAGAAGTGAAATTGGTCTGTATGATGCACATTATAAGTCATTATATTTCTTAGAAAAGACACAGATTAATGCTTGGCGAAAAGCTTGAAGTAGATTTTTATTGTCTGTGGCTTCTATAAATGTTGCTAATAAAAGGGGAACTAACTTAGTTGAACATTTTTTTATAAAAATGTAGCAGGGTAGCTTTCAGGACCTGATGCTCTACTACTCTGAAGTGACTTTATAGCGTCTAGTAATTCTGAGATTGTCAGAGGTTTATCCAATTCCTCTGCACTGAGAGTATTTAGCAGTGGTATCTGTAATGCATCAAAAAATGCATCAAATTGAGAAGAATATAAGGACTTATAATAGTCTGTAAATGTGCGCATTATATTTTTGTGGTCAATCATTTTATCTCCATCTGTGTTGGTAATTACTGATATTGCATTGTGAACTTCCTGCTTGTGGATTTGTTGAGCTAAGATCTTATTAGCCTTCTCACAGTGTTCATAGTAATGATGTCGCCATTTAAAAATCAGTTGTTTCATTTCTTTTGTTGTCAAGAAGTTGAGTTTTGATTGCAAAGATTGTCTTTTCCTATAAAGTGTGTTATTTGGAGACTTGGAATGTTCTTGATCTATACTGGTAATTTCACTGATTAACTGACAACTTCTTGGTTTCTGATTTATTAATTGTGGGAGAGATATGAAATAATCTATCCTCTTAAAAATGCCTTCAGAATTTCCCAGAGTATTCCTGTATAGCCTTTCTTCCTTCTTGTCCAATAAACAAATGTCACTGATACATTCAAAATAGATATCATATGGATCAGCTTTAAATATATATATGACCAAGCTACATCCTGCTAAAACTTCTAATGCTCCCTTATGAGTCTCATATCCTCTCTATTGATCCAATGACAGTATTAAACATGTGATGCAGAGACAATAAAACAATATTTACATGACTCTTAAGATATTCTTGTCAGGTGAGGTTGACTTCATGACCCTCTTCTACTTTAAACTGCATGTAATCATTTAAATAATACCAGGGAAAGCACACTATATAGGTAAGATATCATCTACAGTACTGCATAAGACAATGACCTGACCTGAAGATTTTCATATTTTTTATAATTTCACCAGAAACCCACTGTTTGAGACAGTTACAGTGAAGTGAAAAGTAATTGCTATATGTTCGATTTTCTTTACCATTGCATATTTACAAAGTTAATTTGTTCAAAATTTCCAAAAATAGACGTGATATTTAAAAGGGAGTCAGAGGGAAATAAATTCAACCACAGTTTAATGAATATTACATTTCTTTGGTGTCCCAAACTATAGAGAATTAGTTAACAATTCAATAGTTAACCCAACCCAAAGAAAGAAAAAAAATAGGCTCAACTCTCTAAATATCCAGTCCAAATCTCAGATCACAGATTCCAGGGTCACATTACACTATAATAAAATACATTTCTGAAAAGACCTTGAAAAATATTATAATCATGCATCATTTAGAAATAATTATAATAATAATAAGGCCATAGTCAGAGATGAAAACAGCAATGCATTAAAAAAAAAAAACTTACAGCCATATTCAGGGATCTCCTCAATTATCCTAGAATAAAACTCTATGGACCGATAAATGAAGTTTGGAATCCATTATCTGTATAGTAAACCTAAAACTGTATTCCACAGCAAAAACTACTTATTAAAGGTCAAGCCTTGTACACATCAGGGCCTGGATGACTTTCCATCTTCAAAGGAACCACAAATTGTGTTTTTAATAAAAGGACTTTAGGAGAATGTCAGCTCACAAGTCTTCATAAGCAGAATCAGCTGGAAGATAATAGTTACAAACAAACAAAACTGCCTAGAGTACACTGGGTGGAGTAAAACAAAAGACAAAAGATTAATGCAATGAATGAATGTCTGAACATAACCCCTGTTGATATGTCATGCCATGACCTCAATAAGCAGTTTGTGCATGAGATCTCACAAATGTCACTGGGGTAAAGCAATTATATATCCCCACAGTTTTGTGGCAGACTGATTAAGTAAAAGAAATGTCTGGTTGCAGTGATTGAGTCCAAAGGGGTAATAACATTGTCACCCAAACCACGACTGTGAATAGCATACATTTATTTAATATAAAAACATTGCTGTGTTATTTGTTAACTCAGGGACACTTCTCTTAACTAATATTAAGAGCTTCTGGATGAACTAAGAACATACCATTTTCAAATCTACTTAATTCAATTCAGCATCCAGGAGAGCTGCTCATTATTCCATCAAAACCTGGTTGTAGGACACCATTCCATTGTAGGGCCCACTCACTCATGCACACATACACACACACGTACACTCTCGCACAAGAACCAATTAAGAACCACCAACTAACCTAAACTGGACAAAAGCAGATCAGAAGCAAATAATGGATAACTACAACCCTCCCCAAACACCATCACCTCCTATCTTACTCCTGGTTCCCCGGTGCTTCACATAATTACTTGCCTCCCTGATGCATTATGTCTCTTTTGATAGCATTAAGTGTGTATCAAAGCAACTGTCCCCTGTGAAGTCTCAAGTGTGTCAAAGCAATGTTTGGGTGGGTTCCCCAGTAAATTCTCAATCATGTTGAAGCATATGGTTTTATGGAGTCTCCAGCACTAACAATCATGTTTTCCTCCTGGTAGTGTACTGAATGTCAGGGGTGGGGACAAAGTGGAATGTTAATGTTTACTTCCAGTACTGAAAATCCTGAAATGCTGGTGCTATAATATTTTAAATTTTAGGGTTTTCAGTACTTTAACAGCACTGTTATACCGCAATGCCCTAACTCTGACAAACACTGAGACATCATTCAGAAAATGGTAATTTCTGGGATGATTCTGATTCTGGGCAGCCTAAAACATGTGAAACCAAAGATGGAATGCTGACTCTGTTGCAATACAACTCAAAGACAAGAGGGGATGCTGTTGCTAAGGCTTTCTCTCAATTTTATCTGTAGTGCTGAGGGACATCATCTGGAAGACAGTTGAATCCACTTCCTGTCAAGTCCAGGAAGTCCCACCCTTTACTGGAACCAATCTATACAGGCACACTTTTCATTGGAAGTAGGTGTTTATTTTTGGACCCAAATTTGTGGGAGAATGGCCTCCTGTTCAGCCACAATATCTATATCAGATTACTCTTGACAGTACTCATAAAGCCAATAGCAAAAAAGTGGTATGCAACCAGTAAGTCATTAAGTCATATTAGGATTAAAGAATTAGAGCAAAGGAGAACTAGATTCAAAATCAGAAACATTTTAAAAGTTGATTGATTCCAAAAATACAACTCTTTAACTCTGTGAAGCTTAAAGTAAAATTACTCCCATGGGTTTTAATTTCCTGCAAACAGCTACTAAATCCTGACATGATATTGCTGATGGATAAACCAAATTTTCTTTTGTTTATTGTTAAGGTTGTGCAACATCTCTTAATGTTACTTCTTTCAATAATGTAAAAAAAAATTGAGAAGATGTTCAAAATTTGTATTGCTTGTCTTATAGTTGCTATTTTTTTGTGTTATCATGGTGACATAATGGTGTCACTATTTAGCAATGATTTTTCTTTTCATTTCAGACTATATGTATATGATCATGGACAAAAATCAAAAGTATTGTTATAAGTTTTGGTTTCCTCACGTTTATTTTGGTTGTAACCTTGCACTGATAAGGTTTTCTGGAAAGCCATGATGATGTTCATATGTACATTGCAAGCTAATAACATATTTAAATTCTGACAATATGGCGACAACAGATTCAGATCATGGCTCTGGTTACTACATGTTCTTGTCAGGTTTGAATGGATTTTTCTCAGGGTAATCAGGGTGTTCCTACAACATCCCAAAGGTGTGGTGGATGTTAGCTTAATTAACAGCTCTAAACTGGTGAGTGTGAGCATTCAGTTGTATATTTGCAATTTTTGCAATTGCAAGGAGATATTGATTAAACTAATAACATGAGCCAACATAGGCAGTAAACCTAAATGGCTAAGGGCATAGACAATTTCCCAGCCTTCAGGCTCTATGCATTGAATGCTACTAATATTATATTTTCACTGCAATAACAGCACACTTGGGTACATTTACTCATTTATGGACAGATATATAAAATGCATTTTATTGCTTGCCATCATGGTTCCAGTACTAAACAAAGTGGCCTTTAAATGGTTTGATTAAATGTAATGATCATTCTTCAGTTGTTGAACCAAAGACAATAGTGGCACAGGTAATGTTACAGGATCACAGGAATACATATTATTTTTAACTGCACTGGGAAAATGAAATAAGCAAATATGTGATTACTGTTTCTACTTTATGGAATTCTCACTCTGGAGATTACAGCTATGAAGAGATTGATTTCTTTTTCATAGGATACATTTAAAACAGTTTAAAGTATATGTGTGGCTAAGATATTCAATGCAGTCCATAACAATATGCTCAAAAAATTGTTGCTCAATTTATTGGAACTTGGGCACAAAGGCTTAGAACACATAGAGGATCAGGAAATAGTTAATAAAAATCCTGATTCCCATATCACGATCTAACGGGACACCAGAATGAAAGTAAGAAATTGTAATGCTAATGAATTTAGACCTGGTTTTATATAGAGTAAAATATACAGTAAAATATATTCTACCTCTAAACTTTTAACTCCTGGCATTCAGGGTGAAAAGAGAAGGCTAATTCATCCATCCATCCATCCATCCATTTTCCAACCCACTGAATCCGAACACAGGGTCACGGGGGTCTGCTGGAGCCAATCCCAGCCAACACAGGGCACAAGGCAGGAACCAATCCCGGGCAGGGTGCCAACCCACCGCAGTAATTCACAAAACCAAATTGTTAAATCAAGATTAAAAAAGAAACAGAGAGTGTAGTCACTATCTAACAGTCTTTCCCAAAATGCAATGTCACATTTCATGACTTTGTGGGGTATGTCAAATTTTTAGAGCTCTGTCACTGATTCTGTCACTGGACCGTGGCAGTTTATGTGACTGAAAACCTCTGCCCATGTCACTTTTGCAGACTTGTGGTCGACCTGTCAATACAGCTGATCTTGCCCCTTTTTGTGAGAGCCAATGACATGCTGCCTGCCAGAGCTACCGTTATATAAAGGGTTAGCAATTTAACAGGTACAGTGAGTTTAGCTGCAGACTCTGCTCTTTCTTCTTTTTTCCATTCTGTTTTAATATGTAAAATATGACACATCAGAAAGACAGACTTCTGCAATGTTCAAAACATGTGTGTTTCTTATTGCTATATTCTATACATTGTACTACCAGATGAGCATTCATCGGTTGTCAGCTCTTATGCACACTGGGCCTAGCCCTTTGTCTAAAGATAAAATAAAACCTATTTGACTGTAATTGAGTGAGTTGTAGGCTAAATTGAGTCAGTTGTTGGGTATGACACATTGGAAGATTGGAGTTGTGGAAGTGTGCCGCTGCCTCAGACTTGATAAAATTATGTAAATGAAGGCTATGAATGAAAATCGCTCAGAAAGACACCTAATGTGACATGGTCTTAACCTAATTACTAATCAAACAGTTGATTTTTAGGAGAATTTATTATCTTGTACAAGCAGGCCATGGTAACATCATATAGTGCATCCGGAAAGTATTCACAGCGCATCACTTTTTCCACATTTTGTTATGTTACAGCCTTATTCCAAAATGGATTAAATTCATTTTTTTCCTTAGAATTCTACACACAACACCCCATAATGACAACGTGAAAAAAGTTTACTTGACATTTTTTGCAAATTTATTAAAAATAAAAAAATTGAGAAAGCACATGTACATAAGTATTCACAGCCTTTGCCATGAAGCTCAAAATTGAGCTCAGGTGCATCTTGTTTCCCCTGATCATCCTTGAGCTGATTCTGCAGGTTAACTGGAGTCCACCTGTGGTAAATTCAGTTGACTGGACATGATTTGGAAAGGCACACACCTGTCTATATAAGGTCCCACAGTTGACAGTTCATGTCAGAGCACAAACCAAGCATGAAGTCAAAGGAATTGTCTGTAGACCTCCGAGACAGGATTGTCTCGAGGCACAAATCTGGGGAAGGTTACAGAAAAATTTCTGCTGCTTTGAAGGTCCCAATGAGCACAGTGGCCTCCATCATCCGTAAGTGGAAGAAGTTCGAAACCACCAGGACTCTTCCTAGAGCTGGCCGGCCATCTAAACTGAGTGATTTGGGGAGAAGGGCCTTAGTCAGGGAGGTGACCAAGAACCCGATGGTCACTCTGTCAGAGCTCCAGAGGTCCTCTGTGGAGAGAGGAGAACCTTCCAGAAGGACAACCATCTCTGCGGCACTCCACCAATCAGGCCTGTATGGTACAGTGGCCAGACGGAAGCCACTCCTTAGTAAAAGACACATGGCAGCCCACCAGGAGTTTGCCAAAAGGCACTTGAAGGACTCTCAGACCATGAGAAAGAAAATTCTCTGGTCTGATGAGACAAAGATTGAACTCTTTGGTGTGAATGCCAGGCGTCACGTTTGGAGGAAACCAGGCACCGCTCATCACCAGGCCAATACCATCCCTACAGTGAAGCATGGTGGTGGCAGCATCATGATGTGGGGATGTTTTTCAGCGGCAGGGACTGGGTGACTAGTCAGGATAAAGAGAAAGATGACTGCAGCAATGTACAGAGGCATCCTGGATGAAAACCTGCTCCAGAGCGCTCTTGACCTCAGACTGGGGCGATGGTTCATCTTTCAGCAGGACAACGACCCTAAGCACACAGCCAAGATATCAAAGGAGTGGCTTCAGGACAACTCTGTGAATGTCCTTGAGTGGCCCAGCCAGAGCCCAGACTTGAATCCGATTGAACATTTCTGGAGAGATCTTAAAATGGCTGTGCACCGACGCTTCCCATCCAACCTGATGGAGCTTGAGAGGTGCTGCAAAGAGGAATGGGCGAAACTGGCCAAGGATAGGTGTGCCAAGCTTGTGGCATCATATTCAAAAAGACTTGAGGCTGTATTTGCTGCCAAAGGTGCATCGACAAAGTATTGAGCAAAGGCTGTGAATACTTATGTACATGTGATTTCTCAGTTTTTTTATTTTTAATAAATTTGCAAAAACCTCAAACTTTTTTCAGATTGTCATTATGGGGTGTTGTGTGCAGAATTCTGAGGAAAAAAATGAATTTAATCCATTTTGGAATAAGGCTGTAACATAACAAAATGTGAAAAAAGTGATGTGCTGTGAATACTTTCCGGATGCACTGTATGTCACCCTTCTAACCATTCTGCAAAGCATTTGTGATATGAAAAGAGACCATGAGAAAGTGTTTGTTTTGCCATTTTTATATTTTCACATATCTTTATAATAACAAAGCGTGCATTAGAAAAACCTTATTGTATTCTTGAATATACTTTCCACTGTAACAGTTCACTTAATAGATAATGTAAAATTGTTTCCTTTGCTTACCTATGGCAAGCTGGTATCTGTCACAAGAGGAACTTGAGGCTGCCTAACCTGATACCTTGTCTATCTTCACACCTTAACCATGGGTTAGGGCTTGCAAAGGCCAACAAACACGCTTTGCCCCAGCAGCCAATCACCAGTAGAACATTGACTGGCAGAAGATATAAGAACATAGGATCAAGATTGTCTCAAAGTCACAAAGATTGCAAATGGGATGGGAGGTGGGTCGTAAACTATTATGTCTCATTGATCCAAGCGGTATAATAAGGAAGCACAAGACTAATACAATTATAGGACCCACAAGCACCGCAGGATCTCTGCCTCATCATCCATCATTTACATCTAAAGACCACAGCCAGACTAAAGGACAACCAGCTCAGAAGCAAAATGCAAGATCTGGCAGGTTCACCTGATATCTAAGCACATTGGGTGCCTAGACTTCTATCAAGAAAAGCTGCTATCTATCCAAGTATATGTTTTTTGCTATGCACACCTTTTTCTCTAGGTACGTTTGAAATTTAAATGTATATGTTATGAATAAATACATGTTTGAACCCACTACTCTACTTGCTTTGTATTCAATCTTACTGCCTAGGGATTAGAGAGCTAAATGAAAAAGTCAGGTTAGCAGTGTTTTTAAGTCTGATTCACTCTGGCATGACCACAAGTAGAGATGCAGACTGCAGCTGGATCTCTGCAACAGGCTGGTAAGTTTATTTATAAAGAACTAGGGTTAAACGGTTTGGGATATTCAAATCTAGATGTCAGAATGTACATAGTTAATATACAGTAACTGAGATATATTCAGAATCTAAACTATTCTTTGAAAAAAAAGTCTTGCCACATTAAATCATTTTTGCATGCTGGTAATGGCCCTGTATTCTGAAGCAATAGTGGACTGATGGTTCTGGATGTGAAAAATGCCACCAGAATGCTGTACACTAACATGTGTTCAGTTCTCTAACATTCTGCAGTTCTGGATTATTGTATAGTTACCTGTTCTTGGGCATGTCTGCTCTGAGTCTGGTAACATCTACAAAGAAAATGGGCCTAAAGTGAGGAAGGGTCATCACCAAACCCGTACACAACAAAACAGTTTATTTATCAGATCTACATCCATAGCTTATGATAATGATAATAATGACCCTTATAGTAAGAAGTTGCCTAAGTCTTGAGGATACTTTTGCATGGAGGACTAGACCCGATAACAAAGAATGTGTGCTATAAATGTGCTATAAATGTCTAGAATGGACATTTGCACAAACAGTTTTTGACATGTCACATGTACTTATGCTTTTCCTATAGCAATCTGTGCCATATGCCATGTCATGCACATGCATGTGGGAGATGGCTTATGGGCTCTGGTGATGGTAGTTACCCACAAAACCAGGGGGTGGCACTGTGTGCTAATGACTTCTCTCTTCCTTCACCTGCAGAACTGAAAATTGCCGGCCATTCCACCTCTGATATCACTTCTGTTGTCCACCCTTCTGGACCCATCTCTTCCTGCCAGGAAGTCATATGGCCACTAGTTCTTTCAGTCAGTTCTGTATCGGACTATCATCTGAAAAGATGTCAGCAATATTTTTGTAAAAAAATCATGCTCTTTTTTGAATTATTTTCATGGACATGCTCCAAACGTTTTTCTGTGTCTGCTTCTTTGATGTCCATACAGCAGCTTCAGCAATTGAAAGAACAAGTATCTAAGGACCTTCTTCAAAAACTGCTGTTTTAAAATATGCCAGCAAATGAAAATTCAGTTATCAAGACAAGTGAAGTACATCTAGCAGCATGTTTCATGTGAGTAAATAATAAAACCGGGAGGAGGACAGATGAAAGTTGTGCATTAGGACTTTTTTTTAATCTCTATTAATAAGCATATAAAAGAGGCAGAAATAATTTGGTATTGTATCCATGTGCTTCATCTTACCTATGAATATTTAAAGTATCATAATTTAAGACAGAGCTATACACAAATTAGAGCAAGTAGACGAAGGATTTTGTAAGCAACATTTATAATGGAGTTGTTATATAGTTATGGAGTATGAAGAAAAAAATATTTTATAAGAAGCAGGTTACTTTATCCACAAGATCAGAATTTTTGTAACAATAATCTCAAATCAGTATACAAAATGTACTACAGATGTATATAATACTAGGGTGTTGTACCGTGTTAGACATTATGAATGTAGAGAAAAGTCAAGCAAAATGACCTTTTATTGGCTAACTAAAAAAATTCAGGGAAGATGAAGAAAGGGCCTGAGGTGCCTCGAAAGCTTACATATTGTAATCTTTTTAATTAGCCAATAAAAGGTGTCATTTTGCTTGGCTTTTCTCTACAGATAGAAATCAAACTGGAAATAAGGCGCTCCAGAAACTGTCATTCCATGTTCATTGACATGCCTATTATTACTGACACCATATGAAGTTTGCATTTGGCCATGCCTGTCATGTGCAGTTTGCTTCCTAGAATTTCACAGAAACTGAAACTAGCTGGAAGTCACTTGATGCCATAATGACATATGCTTGTCTATTTAAATAAAATCTTAATCCTTACTGTTGGCGCACTTGTAGAGTCCTTCACATCTAGTAATGTCAATGCATTTTTGTCTCCATATTTCAGTATTTATTTGCTAACTGTAATGGCTCATTGGAAACTCTGCACACTTATTTTTGAAAACCCCATTGTTTACTCCTTTGTTTTATAACTGCTTCACTACAAAACTTTCCCTGTGTTGAAGATCTTTATTTATCCTCAGGACATCAGTTGGACTAAATCAATCCTTTAATAATGTCACCAACTCCCCTTCAACATCGCCCTGTACTCTGTGCTTCTAAACAGGAGTCACAGCCAATGAGATAATAGAGATTTATTTAATGATTATAGTAAATAAATTTGATATCAATGCTCCTTAAATGACAGATGAAGGATAAATCATTCAGTATGCTTTCCTGACACCATTAAGTGCAGAGTGAATATATTAAAGCCAAGTTTATGCCTACTCTTATTTAGACTTCATATATCAATTGTGGGTGCAGCTTAGGCACAGCAGAAGAAATTATTACCTCACAGTGCATTGGCTGAAATTATTTTTTTTGTAGCATTTGTAAGCAGCTTGCCATGGTCATATCTGAATAAGCTTTCCCCATTCTCAAGGTGAACTAGCATGACAAAGTGTGTACTGCACCCATTTGTATTCACCCTCTCATCCAGGACTGCTTTCTTCCTTTGATTTAAGTAACAAGCAGAAGAAATATTAAGACACCTTAAAGATCAGCTAAACAAGCAAGCCGGATGGAGTGAATCAAGTTCCTTTTATAATCCTAGCCAGCACAAGTAGGCATTGTAAGGACATGGATGTTATGAGAAAACGTCTAGGAAAGCAAGTATCTTCCCTTTCTATATTTGTCTCACTAAAACTAGGAGGCCATCTCTAATCACTTTTCTGATTACAAAGAATGCAAGCATACAACAGAGGTAGGAAGGAACTCAAAGAGGAGTTAGATTTCCTGAACATACATAGAGAGATAGATGTCTTTTTACTACATTGCAATTACAAATTAATATTTGATGCTAAAATGAATTTGCACTTTTTTGTACCAACCATGAACAAGCAAAAATGACATTCTTAAGCAGATGCAATACATTTCAGATTTGTGGGGGATCAGAGATGAACTGAACTCCAAGATGAACTCTGGCAGCATCAGGAACGATTAAGGAAAAACAAAAAAAAGCGGACTGAACGCCATTCCATCACAGGACTTGCACAATATTGCACTGACCTGATTTAGAATCAGCACATCTTGGGAATGTGGTAAAATGTGCAAACTCTGCACAGACCAAAACCTGAGGCAGAATTTGAACCCAGTGCCCTAGATCTGTGAGGCAGCAGTACTGATAATGGTGCTACCACGACAAAATACAAACAGTAAAATAGCCTTTATGTATGACTTCAGTTTTCTTCTGAATAAAAGGAAGCATTTCCCTCAGGCATGTGGTATCTTGTTTAAAAAACACTAGTATAATAAACAGCTTTACTTTGAATCACTTTGAAAAAGGAAAAAAAAATCTAAGTTTAAATAGCATAGTGATTTCACATTGTTTACTCTACCACATATGTAAGATATCAAGGGAAGCTCACTCATTAAATTTTTCTGTTTTGTGCATTTTCTTTTTTATTGGCTATTTTGTATCTCATTTTGCTTGACTGCAGCACTGCAGGAAATGATTTACATCTCCTGCTTGGATTTTAATTGGGTACTGGGGTTTCTTTAATTGGAGCATATCTCCGAACAGTTTTTTATGTGTTGTTCAAAAAAGGACTTGGACATTCTGTAGGAAATGTATGCTGTATTTATATTGCTTATAATGAAAAGTGACAAAGTATGTATTTTTATTTTCATCTGGGTGTATCTAAGTTTGTTTTGTGTATCTGTATGTGCCCATTATCATAGCAGAAAAAAAACAATAGATCTACAAATTATACCTATACTCACATTATTAATTTCTCAAGCAACAGGTCTAAATAAACTCAATTTGTGCTGCAGTTTATAATTTGTCATCTCTCATGTGATCCCAAAATGCTGCAAGGATTTATTGCCAGCCCTTACTATCTACAATATAGCACCTTACAAAGTAAGCACTCTCACTGGACACTATTTAAATGCAATTGAGAACATTAAAGTACAAGATGAACTCCAATAATTTGCTTTACAAAGTATCACCAGGGACACAGGAAAAAATACGGCAACAACAGGCAAAAGACAACAAACTAATGTATCTCATGGTACACTCCAGCATGCTGGCCATGTTGAATTGGATAATTAGGTTAACAGCCAGGCTTTGCAATGTAGGAAGAAACTAACAATAACCTGTTTAGATCATGTTTTTTAGGCTCTGATTATTGTTTTAATGCAGCAGGGCTTTGAATTGGCATGCACATATTCTTGATTTTACCATTTAGCTTTAATGTAACTGCCAAAAGAGAAACTGTCAAAACACTCCTACAAATATTCAAAACTGTAACTATTTCTCAAAGAAAAATACAAAAATAAAAAATTCAAATGATTCAAAATCAATCCTCAAAAAATCCCACATTCAAAATATACAAAAACGCAAAAGAAACCTAAAGTACAAAAGACAAGAACACATAAAACAAAGACAATCTAACAATAAAACAAATCAAGTCCCCAAAACCAAGACACAAAAGCTAGAACAAGAGCAAAAAGTCTAGAAACTTAAAGGTCAAACAAGAATCCCAGCGGTTGTGGGTTCAAACCATGCTACTGACACTGTGTGACCATGATGATGTAACTTGACTTGAACTTGACCAACTGTATCTCAAACATTCTAAGTTGCCTTGGACAAAATTGTTAGCTAAATAAGTAAATGTAAAGTTAGCTAATGCCACAGTGCCTAGCTAATGGCAACAGGTGCCCTCCAAAGAAACACTGGGAACCAGTACAAAATTACAAAAACATAAAAATATAAAGCACAAAGAAGGAAGTGAGGGGAAAATAATTAAAAGGACAAAAATCAAAAGAGACTAAAAAACATAAACAGAATCTTAACATTTGCAGTTTTTATACTCATCTGGATCTTCTTATAAAACACATTAAATTATTAAATTGTGAGAGAGAAATTCCATAGGTATTCACAGGAGTGTCGACCTCATTCAGAGGTTTACATACCTCTGGAAGTGACATTCATGTCTTTGATGACTCTTCCCATGAAGTCAGTAGATGGATTGAGAGAGCATGGGGAGTCATGAGGTCAGTGGAAAGGGGTGTGTGGTGCACCCAATATCTTTGCAAAAGGACGAAGGTCCAAGTCTTTAGAGTCCTGGGGCCTCATATATAAATGGTGTGTAGGTGCCATATGGGCTGGACCGGCATTGTAGACAGAATTGGGGATGGTTCCTTACCTAGATGGGAAGCTGTTAGAAAACAGACAGGCATCCCAACCAGGCAAGAGAGAGGAACCAGACCCAGAAGAGATGGACAGAACAGAAGGTCAGACAACCCATTGAAGAATTAAGATGTTTCTGGGGGCTTTTTCCTCCCCCAGCACGCTAGATGGCAGCAGCCCCGGATATCAGTCCCCACCGGGACCCACTGGGTGCTGCAAAATGACGCTGCAGGGAGACAAGCTCCCTGTTATTATGGACTTCCGTGTGACCTGGAAGTGCTCCTGTTGGGCAATTGCGCTGGCACCAGAAGTACTTCTGGGTCCGTAATAAAAGGGGCTGCACTCCCTTATCCAGGCAAATTGGAGCTGGGAGGTAGAAGGGCAACACTCGACTGGAGGAGGGCAGTGCAATGGTAAGAGTTGGAAGGAGAGAGAGTTTGTGGATAATGGAGAGAAAATCTGTGTTTTGTGCTTTTGCAACTGTGGAAAGGATTTTGGTGAATAAACCAACCTTTATTTGAACCCGGGACTGTTTGTGTGTTCGCTCTCTGATGCTGTGGTTTCCATCACAGGTGGATATATGCAAAAATGTTGCCTACGCCTGTTTCCATGCTCACATTGTGATGTATAAAAACTAAACTTGGTGTAAAGCCACACACATTCTCATGGCAGTTCCCCCCCTTGCATATGTATGTTTCTGCTCGGTTTTGCAAACAGGCAGCACCCAGCGTCAAAGAAGTGCTAATGTTCCTGTGTGGTTTCCCTTTCTTTTTTAGATTCACATCCATGACGCAGGCTTTATCAAATACACTGAAGTTAACCACATATCATTTATAAATTTAAGACACCTGATTGTAATCAACCTGTAACAATATAATGGTGTCTGGAATGGCCATACTATTCCAAATACCATAGCTGCTTTAGCGTAGTTACATTCAGTGCACCACTTAGAGTATTTTTATCCATTGTATGTGTGTATGGTATCATAGCTGCACAGCAGCTGATCGGAAAGCTCTAGGGGGGTTGTGTCAAGAGCGCTGAGGATTATTGGGATACAGCTTCCAGGCTTGGAGGATATTGATAGCACATGCTGCCTCAGGAAAGCCACCAGCATCGGCATGAATTGCACTCAGCCATGTGCACAGTCTATTTGAACTTCGCCCATCCAGCAAACACTTCAGAGCCTTTCCTGCGCGGACCTCAAGGCTCAGAAACAGTTTCATCCCAAGATCATTAAAAACAATCAATCAGTTATCCAAGGCTCCAGGTAGAACTGTTTGTACTTATAATTACAATTACCTAACTGTAAACTTGCATTACAACTGTAATATTGCACAACCTGAGCCACTTCATGAACCATTTGCAATATCTATATGTACTGTACATGTATATGGTATTTATGCTTTCATATTGTATACTTTTCATAGTTTTTTATCATATTATTATTATTATTATTACTAGGAAAACAAGTTTATGGAGGATGTGCATATTGAATCTCATTGTACCATACAATGACAATAAAGGAATTCAATTCAATTCAATTCAATAGAAGCCAGTAAGTAATTAAAGATGATGACAACTGGCTTCTAAGTCGATTTACATTTCCAAGCGCTACCCTCTTGGAGCTGTGTGCTGTTATACTAGGATGTATACTTGATAGCGTTTTTAAGATGTAATCCATTAAAGTGTGTATATTACATTATACAGATAAATTGTTAACTTAATTTAAATAATGTGTACTGTTAATAATTAAAAATGTGGGAGAACGGTGGTATAGTGCTTGTGATGGTCTTGCCTCCCCCATCCAGGAACTGTTCCTGCCTCACACTGTATGCTTGCTGGGAATGGCGTGACCCTGGATTGATATATGAATGGAGTAATTAAACATGTATTATTAAAATTTTTCAATGTTCCTTAAAAATTTTGAAGAATCCATATATTGAGCTTAGAGCTGGTTTGACATTTATTATAGAGCTTATTGTGTGGTGATTGGTTACATAGAAAAAAAAAGAAAATGGAAGGACAGAAATTGGGGGTTTGTACGTTTGACAGACACAGTACTGCTGCAATAAATTATTTCAACGCGGGATGCGCACGTCCCAGCAAGCATCTTGCAGGATGCAGGAGCAATCCCTGGATGGAGGAGGCAGGAACAATCCCTGGATGGGGCGCCAGCTCATTGCTACCACTGTGTCACTGTGTCCACATGTTTAATACATGTTTTAATGCATTTCATCATGAAAATGATATCAAGTATACATTTTAGTATTTTAAAATGTTTAGAGAGCTGTAATATCATGAATGTAACATATTCTGTGTGGAGATCAGTGCCTGCGTGCGTCAGTCTACGAAATAAAAACAGCCCATTTAAAAAGCATGTAGTGATTCAAACACATAGAATTCGAAGCATTTAACATGCTACTTTAGTTACAATGGGATCTGAGAAACTAGTAAATTAAATTTTAAGATGAAGTTTGCAACATTCTACTTTAACAACAAAATAAACTATGAGATTAAAGTGGAAATGTTGAGATTGATGTTGACATTTTGACCATGTTTTTCTTCACTATGTCCCTATTTTTTTCTTTTCTCTGTACCCTAATATGCTTACATATGACATGCAGATGGTGGGCTAAAACTCGCCTATACGCAACGACAATGATATCTGACCACTTCTTTTTTATTTCAGGCACTGTGCGACATTCAGAACTTGAATTTTCGAGTGTCTCCATCACTCAGAATCACTCGATCAACTTCCTTTTGCAGTTTATACAACTGCTTTAGCCAACAAATGGTACGTTTTTCCTTGCCTCCACTTCACATTCGCTGAAATTCTTCTCTTTTTCCGTGCTTTTGCCATTGTCTTTTCACAAAATGCTGAATTTAAGGGTCTATTTATGTTGATTTGCATATTCAAAGGAGTGTAATTCTAGGAGGAGTTGAAGTGTGGCGGCAGGTATGTGCACATGCATTACATTTCACGCTAACCGGGATTTATGGAGCAAAAGTGTATGGAAGTTGACTTACGCAAGGTTTTGGGCATCTGAATTTTTTTATGCATATGCCATTTTCTACTTTCATCTGTGCGCCAAGTTTTGGTGTAAATAAATGAGGCCCCTGGTGCTTCCTGTTTTGCTATATGGTTGAACGATATCCATTGACCTGAGATGAAGATTGGACTCCTTCGGTACTGTGTCTCTTCAGAGAATCCTTGGGATACCACTGGTTTGACATTGGGAGCTTTTGTGAGGGAGCATCAGTTATGGCACTATGGCCATATGGTGAGATTCCTCAAGGTTTATCCGGCTTACAGGGTCCTCATTGCTGAGGACCCAAGTGGCTGGACCAGGCCAAGAAGACACCCACGTAACACCTGGCTGTGGCAGATAGATGGTCATTTCTGGGGAGTGTGATTGGACCACGTGTCTGCCTGAGGCACTGCCCATCAGGATCCCAAGCTGTTTCATTATATGGAGAGTACTCCAACACGCGGTACCAGTGCATGCTCCCAAAACTGACCTGACCTGAGAGAGCGATTATTGGTATGTTGCTGAAAGTCAAAAGTTTAGTAGTTCAAAACAAAAGAAATCCATCCATCCATCCATTTTCCAACCCGCTGAATCCGAACACAGGGTCACGGGGGTCTGCTGGAGCCAATCCCAGCCAACACAGGGCACAAGGCAGGAACCAATCCTGGGCAGGGTGCCAACCCACCGCAGCAAAAGAAATCGATAGATTAATTTTTAAGTTTAATGGAGACCACAGAATTCATAGTTAAAACTAAACTAAAATCATTACCAGGGATTTTAACATTTTACGATAGCTCAAAAACAACAACATTTATTTCTATAACATATTTTCATGCAAGGAATGTAGCTTAAAGGGCTATGCAGGATGTCAAAGAAAAAGTTGCAAGAAAAGAAAAACAAATTAGAAATAGATAAGAATAAGAATAATAAAATTTCACAGCAAAAATAATAGATGACAACAATCAATTCTCACTTACATAACAGAGATATGCAAGTAATAGATAAAGTAGAGTCATTCTTTAAGTCTCGAAAGATGAATCCAATGATAAGGTCAGATAGCTAGGAGGATCAAAAAAATACAGAAACTCAGGGGGAAAAAAGCAAAATTGGCAGGGGTTCCAAGGCCAAAAGACCAACCAACCCTAACTAGGCATTCTACCTAACATCAATGTGCTTAAGTAGCTCCTATCTTTTTTAAGCTTTGTCTTAGGTTAACCTTTGTGGCTCTGGTTAACAGCTGGAAATCTGTTTTTATTCCAACATCAGCATGAGAGATCTTCCCTTAATTTTCCATACAAAGTTCCGGACACTACTTAAATTTCATGGGCAGCACATATAACATGTCCAGACACACAAAATGGTGAAATTAGTACAATAAAAAAAACCAAAATGGTGACATCCAAGAAAGAAACCACATAAAATGGCAACATTGTGACATGACTAAAATATCACTTAAACTAATAATAAACAAATAATAAAACACAAACAGAAATTGATGATTGAAATTTTGATCTTCTGCTTTTCCTTTTTTTAATTGAACATGTATATTATGAAGTTGCTTTTACTCTTTCGGTTTTGTTTTGAAAAATTACATTCCAATTATATTCCATATACAATAAATTAAACACACACACACACACACACACACACACACACACACACACACACACACACACACACACACACACACACACACTAGATAAATGGATAGTCTTTCCAAAGTTTCATTTAAGGTCAAGCCATAAGAAATATTACGTTTCCCTAAAACAGAACTGCAGTCTTTTAAGAAAAACCACGTCATGCTGCAATTAACTGTTTTACCAGGAAAAAGGCAAATGAGCAGGAAACACACCTGTGGGTATTCCAGGTGCTGATGCTGCTGTCATTCCTAATATTTGTTTTTTGCCAGGGAGCCTAAAATTGTACAGAGAAATTATACTGCTGCCTATCATGACGTTTGTTGAGTCTCTTTAAATCAATGCATTGGATTGTCTGAATTAAAACTGAAATACTTTTACACAAATACTATTTCAAATTCCTTTAATTTTTTGGTTCCGAATCAGCTTCCTGCATTGTTTGAATTATCTTTAGGTTTTTACAATATTCACTTGTTTTGTCATTATGAAAATGACATCACTGTGACCATTTTGTAATGTTTTCTTATGCTAGTAGCCACATTGTTTACCTTTTGTTATGCTGGTTGCCGTCACCATGAACAGTATAGTTGTGATGCGTTACCTCAGTATTTGCCGATTATTTAAGATGGCAAACTTGCAGGCTCATTATACTAGCTTTATGATTCAAAAATCAAGGTTTCACAACCTTTCTTTGGGTTAGTTTGGTTTCTGAACTCTGGTTTGACTTATCAGCAAGGATTACCTCTTGCTCCTCTAAATAAGTTTTTAGTTTTGTTTCAGTTTTCCTGTTTTTTTTTTAATTTTATTTTATTTTATTTTAACACATTACAATGGCATATTACTCAATCAAACATAATAATAACATAGGCGATACAGTCATTTACTTTCAAATTAATACAGAGAAAACAAAGGAAAAATAGAAATGAAAAAAAATCCAGCTTCCCTAGTCTTTGACATCTTTTCAAATGGTTTTGCCTCTTTCAAATTAAAGCCCTTTTGTTCATCTTGTCATACTCCATTCAAAACATTTTTTGTCTGCATGTAATGAATTAAGAGTATACTCACATTTGCAATGCTTTCTGTGCCTGTGCACATTTGTCTGCATGTAGCCCTGCAAAATCTAGTTTGTTTGACTGATATGATCGCTCCATACTGGGCCAATTGTACTGTGCCTTTGCCCGCTTGGAAGAGGTGAGCCTAGCCATGGTTCAGTAGCATACACAAACAGTGTGATCACTAAACATGTCCGAGTACGGTTAACAAACATGACGTCAATGATGCGATAAGTCAAGTAGTGCAATTCTTATTTCATTCAATACCATTTGAGTTAAAAGCAGGTTTTTATTCTCACCTTACACATCAACATGAATTGTAGTTGGCAAGAAAAGCTGCAAATGTCTCCTTTAACAGCATTTGTCTCCATAACAATTTTGTATGTGCAGCACAATTAACAGCAAAATGCTGTGCTGCAAACTCAATAAATCTGGGTAGAGCGTTATCCTGCCCTACATAACTCCAAAATAATTAAAATCATTTTGACTTGCATGTTTTCACTCCATGTTTGGATCTTGTTTGGTTTTACACAAAGTCACATGGTCCTGATGAAACCATGACCAGGTTCAAAATATTAAGTCCAGTGTCAGTGCAGGCCAGCGGGGGTTGGCTTGGAGGGATGGGGGGGGGACAATCACGCTTGGTCATGGTATGGAAAAAACGTGCTTAGTGTGAGTACACCCTAAAAATTTCCTGTATATTTTTCTGCTAATGAAAAAAAAAAATGAAAACATCTATGCTATGAATAGGAGTCCCTAAACACATAAGCCTCAAAAGCACTTCTAAAAATGTCCACTATAGGGAAAAGTCTTATAAAAAAAACCCAGTTAGACACAAAAAGGATCCAATAGAATCTTTATAATTTATAATTTATTATCCCAAAATGCTCTGTATGTACGTGAAGGTCCGTAGGAAAAAAGGAGATGTCGGCAAGGGCATTCCAAACCAACCAACACACAATATACAATCCCAGGCGAAGTCATAAAACAGAGCAAAATGGCCAGAAATTGCAATGCACAGTAGAACACAAGAAAAACCACAAACTTCTTAGCACAGTGGTTCCCAAATTCTGTCCCGGGTACCCCCAGGGGGCTACAGGTTTTTGTTCCAACCAACTTCTCTTATTAATTGGACTCTTATCCTAATTGAGTGAGTCATTATTTCCCAGTTTCTTTGTTTTGAGGTCAATGAAGAAATTAGAAAAATAAATGTGTTAATACATTTTAATAAAAAGTATGCAGTTACATGTTGATAATTAATTATTTTTTTTTACTTTTTATTTATGTTCATCCTTATTCCCATTCTGCCTTTCCGTTATTGACAATTAGTGGGTCTGATGCTGAAGCAGTTACAGCCTTTCATCATTTAGTGTTGTTTGCCTGAGTCTCTGCTTTACTTGTTTTTAATTGTTACTATTAGGATACAATGAAGGAGCAGACTACACAGAATAAGGGAAAAATAATAGGATAAACAACAAAAAAAAAGCAAAGCATTTAAAGCTATATCAAAAATGGAAATATTTCTTAAATGTCTTATAATGTAAAAATAATACTGCTGTGCTTTTCTGAATGCAGAATAAGAGAAGAGAAAGAAATAGCTAACTAAATGAGATAATTTATTATCAATTATTGTATATCTGCTTGGAACAAAATCCTGCAGCCACAGGGAGTCCCCAGGATCGAGTATGGAAACCTCTGCCCTAACACAATCCAAATGAACTGCCAGGTGATTGGCAAGTGGTTCCACCTCTTGGGGGACTACCCACAAAACATATGGAATATAACAAAGGCATCTTACACACACAGACAAAATCAAAAATAAAGAATGATACACATTATCATTTATTAAGATTTAAAAAGAGTTAGTGTTCATTTGTGGTGAAAGATGCTTAGATCCTACTTCTTAAAGTTTCAAGGAAAGGTCAGTGTCCATTTAATAACCAAATCTGGGGAAATGAGCAGAGCATTAAGATTTGAAAAATAGCAATAATGAATTTCAGACAATTTAAAGTTTAAAATGGGTAAGGTTTGGAAGACATTATTTATAAACTTTAATACTGTAGAGAGTTTCAATACAGTATATCCTTTTTTGGTTTAACAATTTAAATAAAATAGAAACAAACACATTCACAAAAATCACAGTTTAGACAACTGGTTCATGTGTTAAGATTACTTAATGACTGAATTGAGGTATGTTATACATATTATTTTAATTTATAATTATTGAATCTTCATTTCACCAGACAATTTTAGGTATGCTGTGACTACTATTTAATCTACTTCCACACTATGAATGAACAATTTAGCGAAGCACACTCATAACTCGAACAAACTCATTTGTTTGTAAAAAGTTTCTTTAATTGTGTTTCTAAACTACAGATTTTATAGAGCTGTTTCATAATGAATGATAAGCAAACTTGAAGAAGGCCTTAATCAGCCTCCTACATATTCAGTTAATAAAGAATTTCAATTTTCTTTTTTAGAGGAAGAAAGATTATATATAGTGCCATCATAAAAGGTAGCTGCCATGAGGTAATGGCAGATGGACCAAGTCCAGTATCAGATGGGGTTGACTTTTATTTATGTATTCAGTTAGCTAGTTAGTTAGTGACTGTCCACCTTTTCATCTGCCAATGCTAAAACATGCAAATTCCAGTGTATTATCAACTCCTGTTTTTATTCATCAGCCTTTATAGACTCAAATTCTAAAATCAGGAAGTTCTTGACAGATCTCATGTGGGGTGAGAGTTTATTATTCAGTACTTTCAAATCAATATGGCCCAAAAGCAAGCTTATGAATGTTGAGACCATAGACAGTAATTTGCATCTTCAAAAGATTGGACAAAAGGGTAGTGCTAGGATGTGGAGATAAAGAGCCTTTAGGTGTAAACTAAAATGGGAAGTTGGCTGCTTGAGTCAAAGTTAGAAAGATCAGGATGTTAATTAGGATTCAGAAGACAATGAAGGTGTTGCAAATGTCCTAACCTTGTGTAATAAGACTTTCCCTAACTAGTAACAGTGCTGTGTACTGATGTCACATACTCCACTCGCGGTGACAACATGGTGACTCCTAGCCAGACCTTGCAAATAGTGTCAGCCATTAATACAAAATGTTAGCAGGAAAAGTAATAAAATACATTCGAAGCAATAATAATACTTCAAAGCATTCTTAAATAAATAAGAATAAAAAACGTAATAAAAACAAATTCTAAACCTTTTTCAGTTTATATACTGTGATTTTAATGATAATGTTTCACAGTCTAATTCCAAATGTATAGTATGTATAGTATGTGCTGGGGGCAGTCCCTTTGTGTTTAGGGCATGGGAAAATTAGCCATGTCTTTGAATTTAAGCTTCTTTTTGCACATATGTGCAAGAGTTGTCTGCATTTACATTAAAATATTTAAAATATTTATTCCTTCTTTGTTTACTACATTTATACACACTATATTCAATTTGGGGCCACAGGGGCTGGACCCAATTCCAGCATGTCAAGATCCAACTCTAGACGGGGTGCAAGTCCAGCATGTTCAAATGAGATTGGCTTTTTGCATTAAAGATCCAGCTCACCCACACATTAGTCACGATCCTGTTTGAATGTACTTTCTATATTTAACAAAACATACATGTGCCAAATTTGGATTTGTGAACATATAACTAGGAATCTGACACGTGGATTATGTGACATGAGTAAAATGGGATTTTTTCCAATGGGTGTTTTATTATTTTTTGCTGTTGTTCAGTATTTTCCCATTGCAGGCCCCCATTGAAACCTGTTGAATCATAAACTTTATGATCTTCATTCTAAATAAAAACATGGGATTAAAATAATTTCTTGGCCATCACTTCCAACAGCACAGGGTAAGTAACAAATACAAAAATATAATTTTAAGGTGGAGTGTTTTTTGAAATAATGACTCAAGAGTGTCTAACTTACGATTTGGATTTTTTTATTTGGTTAGGAATGATTTAATGGCTTTATACCCTTAATTCTCACAGATGTTTCTTCCCCTGGTCCTTTTTGGCCTGCCATCCAAAAATTCTTGCCAGAAAACCTGATGCTGCAAGTCTGAACCTCAGTGATTTCCTCTGTCTAGAGGATAACTTCTCTCTCTCATTCTTTCCTAGGGCATGAAGTGGAAGCAGAAGCAATAAATGGCCAACAGTGTGATGAATCGCGTCGTCGTCGTAGAAGAGCTCCAGGCTCTCGACAACCAGATCCAGAAACTCCTGTCCAGACAGAGGTACCTAAGAGATTTGAAGGCTTGGCTTTCTGGGAAAACCATCCCTGTCATCTGAAATCGATGTAACACATCGGGTTTCAGTAACATCGACTCCATGTTGTGCCGCTCACCTCCAAGGCCAAGTGAGCTTCACCCCCATGCCTCGTCGTCGGAGTGACGACGCCACCAATGAAGACCTTGGCTTGTTTCATCTATGCAGGCAAGGGTTTAAGGCTAGAACACCTCCATCGGCACAGGTGAGCATCTCGACCCAGAACCGGTTCGACCCTCTCCGAGCCCCCAGTTTGCCTTCAATCCCAGGTGATGTAATCGTGATGGGTGATTCATCCATCCATCCATTTTCCAACCCGCGGAATCCGAACACAGGGTCATGGGGGTCTGCTGGAACCAATCCCAGCCAACACAGGGCACAAGGCAGGAACCAATCCCGGGCAGGGTGCCAACCCACCGCAGGACACACACAATCACACCCACACACCAAGCATACACTAGGGCCAATTTAGAATCACCAATCCACCTAACCTGCATGTCTTTGGACTGTGGGAGGAAACCGGAGTGCCCGAAGGAAACCCACGCAGACATGGGGAGAACATGCAAACTCCATGCAGGGAGGACCCGGGAAGCGAACCCAGGTCCCCAGGTCTCCCAACTGCGAGGCAGCAGCGCTACCCACTGCGCCACCGTGCCGCCCACATGGGTGATTCAATTGTAAGAAATCTAAACATCGCAAGAAATCTTTTGTTTCTTGTTTTCCTGGTGCTCCTGTCCAAGATGTTATGAGACGTGCGCCGACAGTCTACAAGAAGCACAAGAACAGGGTAGTTGGATCCATTGTGATACATGCCGGGGTAAATGACGTGAGACTCTGACAGTCAGAGATTCTCAAGGCTGACTTCGCAGCACTAATCAAAGCCATGAAGGAGAGGACTCTGTCAGCAAGGATCTTCATCTCGGGTCCACTACCTCTCGTTAGAAGATCAAATTAATACTACAGTCATCTGCTGGGATTAAACAACTGGCTGAAAGGCTTCTGCGAGAATCAAAACATCGGGTTCATAGACAACTGGGACCTCTTCTGGGAGAGGCCGCATTTCTTCAAGTGGGATGGTCTGCATCCAAATAGATTAGGCGTCCGGGTCCTCTCCGAAATCATTGCTAAGGTAATTCATCTCTCTTGACTGTCTATTTCTACTCCTAACCCCTTCCGTATTGCTTTGCTAGGACATGATCATTCTTTAACAAAGTCTTCCGCAAAAGTGCACTGCATTACTACTCTAATAACTAATCTCAATGCATGTAAATTTCTAGGCAGTGCGGCATAAACACAAATAATTTAATTACAATTGCACCTTTAGATGATCAATGTATTAAATCTATAAAAACAGATTATAGATTAAATAAAAAATACGCACAGAGCGGCACTAATAAAAATAACTTAATTTCTATTTCAAATACCCATAACGCACATAAAATTCAGCTCTGCTCCTCCGAAACATTAAATATGGCTTTATTAAATGTTAGAGCATTAACCAACAAGACTTTTTCATCAACGATCTTATTAGTGATAGGAAAATAGATTTTACTGCACTAAGTGAAACGTGGCTTAGCTCAGATGGTGCGGCTGTTTTAATCGAATCTGCACCTCTGAATTACAGCTTTACTCGTGCAGATTGCCAGGGAAAGAAAGGTGGCAGTTTAGCAAACATTTACTCGTGCCGGTTAAAGTGTAAAGATGTCAGTTTTGGTAAATTCAGTCCTTTGAGTATCTTGCCGTTGTTATTCATGGAGTTTCTCACTTTCTAGTATTATCGACCTCCTAAATTTAATGCGTCTTTCTTTGAGGAACTCCCTCTAACTATGACACACTCCTAATAGTCATTGAGCTTTAACTTTCATATCGATAATCAGTGTGACCCAAAAGTAAAAGAATTCATGAACCTCCAGGACTCTTTTGATTTGAGACAGCTCGTTAGTCAGCCTACACATAAAGCAGGTCATACGTTAGACTTAGTAATTACCAAAGGACTAAAAGTTGATGTAAAGCAGATCATTGATATTGGTCTATCAGACCATTTTCTTTTACTATTTAATATAGAAATATTGATAGAAAACATTCATGAGTAGCATATTGTTAAAAAACTCTTCTTTGATTCATCAGCAGCTTCAAAACTTACAAACATTCTAAGCAAACAGTCCGTTTATAGTGCTAACAACAATAGCGAGGATAATGTAAATAGTAAGGTGGAAAAATTTAATACTAAAGTGAGAGCTGCTGCTGACATAGTTGCACCTGAAAAGACAGTTAAAAAATCTTCTAACATTGTTATACCATGGAAGAACCAAAGAGTGTCTGATTTAAAGAGAACATGCCGGAGAGCTGAGTGTAAATGGAGAAAAACTAAACTAACTATCCACTATGTGATATTGAAGGTTAAAATAACAGAATACAATAACGCAGTCCGTCTTGAGAGGCGCTGCTATTTCTCTAAGATTATAAATAACAATGCTAGTAATCCCAGAGTCTTATTCTCGACGATTGATCGTCTGCTAAACACAGGTAACTCAAAGGAATGCCTCCAAAATACTTCCAATGAAACTTGTGAGGCTATTGCTTTTTCAATCAAAAAATTAATGATATTAGCAATAATATAGTATATCTCCCCAACAGGGCAACACGGTGGCGCAGTGGTAGCGCTGCTGCCTCGCAGTAAGGAGACCCGGGTTCGCTTTCCGGGTCCTCCCTGCGTGGACTTTGCATGTTCTCCCCGTGTCTGCGTGGGTTTCCTCCGGGCACTCCGGTTTCCTCCCACAGTCCAAAGACATGCAGGTTAGGTCGATTGGCGATTCTAAATTGGCCCTAGTGTGTGCTTGGTGTGTGGGTGTTTGTGTGTGTGTCCTGCGGTGGGTTGGCGCCCTGCCTGGGATTGGTTCCCTGCCTTGCGCCTTGTGTTGGCTGGGATTGGCTCCAGCAGACCCCCGTGACCCTGTGTTCGGATTCCGCGGGTTGATAGATGGATGGATCTCCCCAACACTACAGATCCTCTTAGGCCCCAGTACTCCGTTATAAACAAATTAAACTCTTTCACCAGGATATATTTACCTGATTTACATAAAATAATTTCTCAACTGAGACCCTCCACCTGCGTCCTTGACCCAATACCAACACATTTTTTCGAAGAAGTATTGGGCGTGCTAATTGATAGTATTCTTGACATAGTAAACTCATCATTAGATACGGGGGTCTTCCCAGACTGTCTTAAGACTGCTGTAGTTAAACCCCTACTCAAGAAAAATAATCTCGACCTTTCTATTTTTGAAAATTTTAGACCAATTTCTAACCTCCCTTTCTTAAGTAAAATTCTAGAGAAGGCAGTCATTATGCAGCTAAATGACCACCTCAATAAACATGCTATTCTTGATAAGTTTCAGTTGGGTTTCAGAACAAATCACAGCACAGAAACTGCACTCATTAAAATAGTAAATGACTTGCAGGTAAATGCAGACAGAGGCCATTTATCTGTTCTTATCCTCTTAGATTTGAGTGCCGCATTTGACACCATTGATCACAATATTCTTAGAAATCGCCTTAGTCAATGGGTGGGCCTCTCTGGCAGTGTCTTAAATTGGTTTGAATCCTACCTGGCAGGTAAAAAATTCTTTGTTATAGTTGTGGTAATTATAACTCAAAGACACATGATATTCTATATGGTGTTCCACAAGGCTCTATCCTGGGTCCACTGCTCTTTTTGATTTACATGCTTCCGTTAGGTCAGATTATCTCGGGGCATAACGTGAGCTACCACAGCTATGCTGATGACACACAGCTGTATTTAGCAATAGTACCTGATGACTGCGACTCTGTTGATTCACTGACACATTGTCTTACTTGTGTTTCTAAGTGGATGAATAGTAATTTTCTCAAGCTAAATAAAGAGAAAACAGAAATTATAGTGATTGGCAATAATGGATATAATGAGGTTATTAGAAATAAACTTGATGCATTAGGATTAAAAGTCAAGATGGAGGTAAAGAATTTAGGGGTAACTGTTGACTGTGACCTGAATTTTAAATCGCATATTAATCAGATCACTAGGACAGCATTTTTTTCACTTAAGAAATATAGCAAAAGTTAGACTTCTTATATCATTGAAAGATGCTGAGAAATTAGTTCACGTTTTTGTTTTCAGTCGACTAGATTACTGTAACGCACTCCACACAGGACTACCCAAAAAAGACATAAATCGTTTGCAACTAGTGCAGAATGCAGCTGCTAGAATCCTAACTAGGAAATGAAAATCCGAGCACATTTCTCCAGTTTTGATGTCACTACACTGGTTACCTGTGCCATTTAGAATTGACTTTAAAATACTGCTTATGGTTTACAAAACCTTAAATAATCTCGCTCCATCCTATATTTCGGAATTGTCTTACACTCCAAATCGTAACCTTAGATCTTCAAATGAGTGTCTCCTTAGAATTCCGAGAGCTAAACGTAAAAGAAGTAGTGAGGCAGCCTTCTGCTTTTATGCACCTAAAATCTGGGATAGACTGCCAATAGGAATTTGCCAGGCTAATACAGTAGAGCACTTTAAAAAACTACTAAAAACACATTACTTTAACATGGCCTTCTCATAACTTCATTTTAGTTTAATCCCGATGCTCTGTATATTTAATTAATTATCATAACTATTCATGGTGGCTCCAAAATCCGTACTAACCCCTACTCTCTCTTCTGTTTTTTTTCCCTGGTTTTCTGTAGTGGCGACCTGCGCCACCACCACCTAATCAAAGCACCATGATGTTCCTACATTGATGGATTAAAATCCAGAAGTCTACATAACCATCATCAAGTCCTTCCATGAGAACCCTAAATACAAAGAGGACTGATCATTTATGTTAGGTAGAATGCCTAGAGGGGGCTGGGAGGTCTCGTGGTCTGGAACCCCTGCAGATTTTTTTTTTTTTTCTTCAGCCATCTGGAGTTTTTTTTGTTTTTTCTGTCCTCCCTGGCCATCGGACCTTACTCTTATTCTATGTTAATTAGTGTTGTCTCATTTTAATTCTTACTTTGTGTTTTATCTCTTTTTCTTCATCATGTAAAGCACTTTGAGCTACATTTTTTGTATGAAAATGTGCTATATAAATAAATGTTGTTGTTGTTAAATTATTTATTTTCATTTAACTTAAGTTGAAATCAGGTGTACTGGGCATCCATTCAGGTGATATGCCAAACCAAAGTAAATCAAATGGAACATAGAATAAAGATAAGCCAACATACATGGTAAGAAGTGAAGGTGAAAAACTGAAACAAAGAAAACCAGAATGTTAAACTGAGTCCAAGTCACACCAGCTAGAATCTTAAACCAGAAAAATCCAAAAAACATGTAATGCTTTTAATCTTCAAGAAATCTCTTTGCAAACATGGATGTTGATAAAACTGAAGTGCTGGTTTACAGAGTGTTGCAGGAAGTATGTCGTGCTGTGTGTCATCTCTGAAGACAGTTGTGAGATATTGTAGCAATGGTAGTTGCAAAATGCCACTGCATCAACTTTCCAATTAAGACATTGATAAAAATCAGCAAAAACTAAATTATACAAGAGCTAACCAGCCCAGAATGTTCCTTAATTATTCAAGCAAAGAGTAAAAAGTGTGTTGCCATTTTAGATTGACTTCTCTAAATAATAATTGACTGCAAAAATGTGTGTGATTGTGTCAGATGATGGAGTGGCATGTAGTCCAGTAGTCCAGGCTTGAATGAAGCTGGTCTGATAACAGATGGATTGATATTTATACTTTTACAACTAATTCAATTCAGCATAAAACTGTGTATGCTTTTATTACCAAACTGAAATTACATTCAAATTCAAAGTAATCTACTGTACTTCCAGTGCAAATTTCACGTGTAGCATTGACCTTGGCATGGTTTCAAAACTATGAATTCTCACTCTCGAATTAATTGAAGTACTTTGGAAAAATGCTTGCTAATTATAAGCGACACCTTTCTTTAACTGTTAATTGGTGTTTTATTTGCAGTCAGCTAATGTGCTATATAACTCGAATGAAATGTTCTGGATCAAAAAGTAAGAGACAATGAATACTAATATAGTCTTCAATAACTTTTCAAATTTCAGTAAATGCCACATTACTTTTTTAATATCTGAAACATACAGTAATGTTAAGTTTGGATGAATATTAAAAAGCTAATGACACCAATTAACTTCAAAACAGGACAAAAACTGGCATCTGAGTAAGAGGGGATTTCACCCACACAGTAGAAAATATTTTTATACAAATGATTGTAAATTTATGTAACTAGATTCTTACCATTATAGTTCAATTCATTGCCCTGGGAACCCTTAAGTCAGTTGATATCATTTTGAATTCTGCATTTTAATGCCATTATTTCCATTACAAAATGAAGGTGCTATTTAAAATAATGACACTGCAGACTGATGAAAGATTGATTTTGTGAACAGTTCTTGAATAGACTCCTTTACCTCATGTGAGCATCCCCCAGGGACTCTGCTGTACGTCTAAATTGACCTCAGTACTGCGTGCTGCCAATGGTTGCCCGTTTATTAGCTTTTTTGGTCACAATTGCATTTACTACTCGTCAAAATCCAGACTAAGCTCAGCTCATAATGGTGGTTTGATTATTGTGTCAGGCCCTTTAAGAGTGATCAGACCTTCTGCCTGGAGCTCAAATCAGTTGATTCCAATTTGTGCTACAACTACCTAGTAGTTTGGGTCAGTCCAATGAAAAGGAGGGCAATGCCAATGGAGAATGGGGGACCTCAGTAGAGTTTTTGCTTATTTATGTTTTAGTGTTTAGATTTTGTTCAATTCTTTTGTGATCTTAAGTGTAGATTTGTAGAATACCTGGAAATAAGCGAGGGTATATGAAAAATGTATAGAGCAATGGGTGATGTTTCTTTACGGGTTTTAAATAATACTAAGCACTATTTTTAATTTATTTTAAAGGTGTGTTTTTTGAACATGCTAGAGTGAAGCAAACCTGCAGACAAATTGATTGCTTGTTTATTTGGGAGTTCACAGGTCATTCCTGCTTTTAATATTTAAAAAAAAAAAAATGTGAAGTGATTACATTAGATATGACAAGATGTATCATAATAAAGCAGTACTGGCACATCAAATAGTGTGTTGTTGGGTTCTATCTTCTGTTGTTTAATATTATTTTGTGTGTTTTAAGTAATCTTGCCTGCTGTCATCTTCTTTTTAATTTGTTTTTGTTAATTTTGTAGCATTTTTAATGAAGTTGCTGCCTTTAAGTGTCACACATATTGCTAAGAACACTTGTTGTTTTGTTCGAATATCACATACTGGGATATCTTATTTTATGACAAGTGACGGGGTTGGTTTCTATTTTTGATCTTTACAATATCAAATACAGGAAAGACTCCCTTCAATGGGATACAAAGAAAGCTATTAAAAAGAATTTCAGGTTTCCCACTACATGCTTGTCCCAGTTTATTATTAAAGTTTACTTGTTTGATCAACTATTTACTGTCCATGTTTGTTCTTTCTGCTTTAGAAACACAGACCTCCACCACTGAGTTTCTATCAAGCACATTTTGCTGTTTATGGAAAGACACACTCCTTGATTATATGCTGTATATAACTTCCTGAAGTCATTACAGCATTCTGAATAGTACTGGAAAATAAATCAGTGTCAGCTCCACTATCTTCAGTACACTACCTAAAGAAGCCTAGGAGTAATGTTTCACTTTCAGTTTGTGTTTCTGGTTTGTTTAAATTGGATTAACAAAGAAAAGCTTTTACATTTTCATTAAAAATAATGAAACTGCCAAATATCAGTTGTATTCCTGGAGACAGATAATATACTGCCATAAAACAGACATTAGACAGTTCTGGTTGGACGGTTTGGCAACAAAGTCAGAGAGGCGAGATTGCGCTGGTTTGGACATGTGCAGAGGAGAGATGCTGGGTATATTGGGAGAAGGATGCTAAGGATAGAGATGCCTGGCAAGAGAAAAAGAGGAAGGCCTAAGAGAAGGTTTATTAATGTGGTGAGAGAGGTCATGCAGGTGATGGGTGTGACAGAGCAAGATGCAGAGGACAGAAAGATATGGAAGAAGATGATCCGCTGTGGCAACCCCTAACGGGAGCAGCCAAAAGAAGAAGAAGACATTGGACTGCTATTTAGTAATATCAGGCAGACTTTACACAGCCATAATAAATTGTAAAAAATTCAAACGGCATTCTTTGCCACACAATAAAAAGCATACATAGACGTAACAATCTGATCCGCATAAATAGTATGCATGTCTTTAGTCAAGGAAGTCAGGAACACATTTGTTAGCACTGCTCACAGCATTATCTGAACTGGCAGCCTGGTTGTTATTTAGAGGGAGTCTGAATACTCTTCATGTTATTTTTTCCTTATACATTGATGATGATGGTGTGGTTTGGATGAATTTAAATAGGTCCTTATGAGAGAGGGTAAGTGTGTTTGAAAGTGTACATCAGGGTGGACTGGCATTCCGTCAGGGATTAGTTCATAGATGGAAGTTTAGACTTAAGCTTAAGGTGGATATTCAAGTTCCAGACAATGAAATAAGAAACAAAAGAAGATTGCATGGCTCATTCAGAAGTACCTGAAGGGAAGGTCTTGATCAGAAATATTTACTCATATGAAAACATGAGAAAACGAAGATGTTAAATATTCTAGGAGGTTTCCAAGTAGAAAATCTTAACTCATAGTCCAATATTCTGAATATTTATTCCTTGCACAGAAAACCCATTTAAATTTTCTGATATTTGAAAATGCTAAGAACAATTTGGTTATCTTTCCAGATTTTTCTCTGTAGTGAGAAGTTAAGCAAAATAACACCTTTTATTGGCTAGTTAGAAAAATTACAATATGCAAGCTTGTATAATTTAACAAGAGTATTAAAAATAAAACAGTGAACAGTGACTTGCACAGAAGTCACGTCTGTTCATTAAAGCATGGTATAGAAAAAATCACACTGTCGTTGCATTATTTGGAAGACATGAAGGAAGACCTTTCGTTTATATAACAGTTTTTTTTTCCTGATGTATCTCCAAAAACAATCAACAAATGTTTAGACACCTCTGTAGGACTTTTATTTTTAAAAATAAACACATATATGAACAGATACAAAATGAAGAAAGCATAAAAGCTGCAAATAGATGGAATTGCTCATAACACAAAGCAGAAAAATAAAGGCTGAAGCTCCCAGATGGGCTTCTAGGAAGGGCAAAAATCTATTACCCTGAATAGCAGAGCTCCTTTCATGTTGGTGTGAGTTGTGAGTTAGCATTTGAAATACAATTTACCCATCATTTGGAAAGATGAAAAGAAAGCAGTTTTGTTCTTAGGTTTCTTTTCCACTAACTGCTTCAAGCATTATAGGGTAATACACGTATACAGAGGAGCTCTCAATGCTGAAAGAGTCTGAGCCTATAACCTATGGGAAGAAATAATTAGATTGAAGGGTCCTATCAGTGTCAATCTTACAAAGTCATTTTCCACACCAAATTTGTAGTTACAGTACTTAGTTTCTTATAGTTGAGTAAAAAACACATTCAGTAGGACAGGGAAACTTATAAGAAATGAACGATTACTATATCTATTTGTTAGAAGTGGGAAAATCTTGCTGATGATCCTAGGATGTATAGACTTGTTTATTAAATCCTAACTTGTCAGCCATCTTTGCTAAGCTCTGTTGGCATCAATGAGTAGCTCCTGACTATCTGTCTGAAAATGAATGTCATCTAAATTGGTGAGTACCACTTTGTGCTATTGTAGAGAAAGAGAATAAAATTAAGAAGATCTTATGTATCAGTTTAAATTGATTATTCTCAGACAAAGTCATTCTGATTGGGAATTCAATGCTATGACAGGTCAGGACAGTAATCTATTAAGAGGAGTAAATGGAAGGGAGTATTGTACTGTAGTCCTGACATTGATTAAGACAGGAAAGTCACATTGAGAGTAATGAATTTTTTTCCAAGGGTTCCTGTGCTTCATTAAAAAAAACTAGGCTTCAAGATTTATAACAAATATACAGTATACTGTAAATAAAAAAAGACTAAGCATCTCAGGATCTTCTTCATGAGTGAAGGAAGGAGAGATTTACAGGCAAATTGGAGCGGCAGCCACAGTTATGCAGATGTTATACCGTTCAATCGTGGTGAAGAAAGAGATGAGTTGAAAGGCAAAGCTCTGAGTTTACTGGTCAATCTACTTTCTTGCCCTTACCTATGGTAGAGAGCTGCGGGTAATGGATAAAAGAACTATATCAAGGATGCATGCAGCAGAAATGAGTTTCCTTCATAGAGTGTTTGGGGTCAGCCTTAGACACTCAGTGAGACATTCGGGAGGAGCTCAAAGTAGAGTCACAGCCAGTCCAGTCTCAAATCTACCACTCTCGTTCATAGTTCATAAACACAAAATTTATCTTCAAAATGTATTCAGCATCTAAGTAATGTTTATGTGTTTAACATTCAAAGAACTATACTGGGCTGATAGTAAATTGGTGCCCTGATCTTGTTTGACACTCTTTGGCTGAACACATTCTGTTGTCTTCACTGGTGAATCCAGTTTCCTGCAGTCCCTGTCTTATTGATGTCACTTTGATTTATTTTTTAACATCTACATGCTGTCACAGGACTACTTGCCAGCATGACCTTATGTTCCACTCTATAGATGTTGACATATAGGTCTAATTAAAAAAAATAAATAAAATCACACTATTAATTATTAAAATTTCTGTGATACTCCTTTGCCACTTTTGTCATGTACCATTCCATGTGTATTTTTATTGTTTTGACAATTTGTTGTGATAAGCTCTTTTGGTATTTTCTATTAAGATTTGTCAAGTACACATTCGTGCTTCTTAAAATATTTGTCAACACTGCATTTTTTATTTCTGTTGCCAGTAATGATTTTATTATACCTGTCTGTTTCTAAATTGGATACGGTTTGAAAAATTTCTCTGTAAACAACCTTGTGATGAGGCATCCTGCTAAAGGAGCCATGCGAAATAACCATTGATTAATTTCTATTTCACATTTCTTTAGTATTAATGTGGTAAAAGAGCTTGTGTACCTCAAGGATATTAAGAGGTATGTTGTCATGAACCTTCTCTTCCTAGTTACTGTCACGTTTAAGAAAAGGTAGAGTATTGGTAAAGAGAATTCTAATGTTTAAACTCTGATGATTGTTCAAAGAAAAATCAAGATAATCTTATACAGATGAGGTTCCTTGTATCCAGGAAGTGAGGTGTAGCGCAAGAGCAATCTGTTGATGGTATAACTCACCTAGCCAAGTAAGAAATAACATAGAAAATTAATTTAATCTATACCAGTGAGGTGACTGCTCATAACTGACAGTAGAAATAGGCTCTTAAAATGCATGACATCTACTGACTAGGATGTAAAGAGTCAAGGAATATGTAATGTGGTCAAAAAGTACCCACCTGATATAGATGGTCATACTGCTCTACACAGCATTGATATATATTTTTGGATCATGGTGGTCTTTCTGCTACTCTGGATTTCCTCATATGATAGGCCAAGACATTTGTGCAAACAAGAGAGTGAGTGAGAGGAAATCATTGGGTTTCTCTATGTCTATACAGTGCATCCGGAAAGTATTCACAGCGCATCACTTTTTCCACATTTTGTTATGTTACAGCCTTGTTGCAAAATGGATTAAATTCATTTTTTTCCTCAGAATTCTACACACAACACCCCATAATGACAATGTGAAAAAAGTTTCCTTGAGATTTTTGCAAATTTATTAACAATAAAAAAATTGAGAAAGTACATGTACATAAGTATTCACAGCCTTTGCCATGGTGCATCCTGTTTCCCCTGATCATCCTTGAGCTGTTTCTGCAGCTTAATTGGAGTCCACCTGTGGTAAATTCAGTTGATTGGACAAGATTTGGAAAGGCACACACCTGTCTATATAAGGTCCCACAGTTGACAGTTCATGTCAGAGCACAAACCAAGCATGAAGTCAAAGGAATTGTCTGTAGACCTCCGAGACAGGATTGTCTCGAGGCACAAATCTGGGGAAGGTTACAGAAAAATTTCTGCTGCTTTGAAGGTCCCAATGAACACAATGGCCTCCATCATCCATCAGTGGAAGAAGTTCGAAACCACCAGGACTCTTCCTAGAGCTGGCTGGCCATCTAAACTGAGTGATCGGGGGAGAAGGGCCTTAGTCAGGGAGGTGACCAAGAACCCGATGGTCACTCTGTCAGAGCTCCAGAGGTCCTCTGTGGAGAGAGGAGAACCTTCCAGAAGGACAACCATCTCTGCAGAAATCCACCAATCAGGCCTGTATGCTAGAGTGGCCAGACGGAAGCCACTCCTTAGTAAAAGACACATGGCAGCCCGCCTGGAGTTTGCCAAAAGGCACCTGAAGGACTCTCAGACCATGAGAAGGAAATTCTCTGGTCTGATGAGACAAAGATTGAACTCTTTGGTGTGAATGCCAGGCATCACGTTTGGAGGAAACCAGGCACCGCTCATCACCAGGCCAATACCATCTCTACAGTGAAGCATGGTGGTGGCAGCATCATGCTGTGGGGATGTTTTTCAGTGGCAGGGACTGGGAGACTAGTCAGGATAAAGGGAAAGATGACTGCAGCAATGTACAGAGACATCCTGGATGAAAACTTGCTCCAGAGTGCTCTTGACCTCAGACTGGGGCGACGGATCATCTTTCAGCAGGACAACGACCCTAAGCACACAGCCACGATATCAAAGGAGTGGCTTCAGGACAACTCTGTGAATGTCCTTGAGTGGCCCAGCCAGAGCCCAGACTTGAATCCGATTGAACATCTCTGGAGAGATCTTAAAATGGCTGTGCACCGACGCTTCCCATCCAACCTGATGGAGCCTGAGAAGTGCTGCAAAGAGGAATGGGCGAAACTGGCCAAGGATAGGTGTGCCAAGCTTGTGGCATCATATTCAAAAAGACTTGAGGATGTAATTGCTGCCAAAGGTGCATCGACAAAGTATTGAGCAAACTCTGTGAATACTTATGTACATGTGATTTCTCAGTTTTTTATTTTTAATAAATTTGCAAAAACCTCAAGTAAACTTTTTTCACGTTGTCATTATGGGGTGTTGTGTGTAGAATTCTGAGGAAAAAAATTAATTTAATCCATTTTGGAATAAGGCTGTAACATAACAAAATGTGAAAAAAGTGATACGCTGTGAATACTTTCCGGATGCAATGTATGTTGATTAGCTGTCACCCCACTTTATTAGATGCAGTATGTGTTGTGCTGAATAGAGTACAACCTATTTATGGTGTACTTCTTAGATTTCAGTGTCCTTGTGTGAAATGACAGAGTTACTTGGTAGGATTGTAATTAAGAACAATGGCTAGGCTGACCTAAATCTAAGTCATAAAATGTTAATGGGTTTATATGCTATTCAAAGAGAGTTAATGATGGGTTTGCTCATCAGTGGGCCTGATGCCAATGTACTAAGCCAAATTTCAGTGACCAACATTGTAGTTGTGCTACTAGTTTTAGGACATTATGTTCTTGACACTCAGGTAAAGAGAATCACTGAACTGTGATCAATAATCTTAGGCAAACCTAGGAGACCTGAAAACAACAGGCCAAAACTATTGGCAGCAAGGTACAGGAGGAGGAGATAAATAGTACTTGAAAGTCAAAACACAAAAGTAGTTGGGAAGTGAAAGAAAAACTGAACACCAAAGCCCAATACGAATGCCAAAAATCAAATTAAAAACTTCAGAAAGAAAGAACACTAGTTTCTGGAAACCACGTGGTAGCAGCGGCACACTGTTAGAACATTAGAGCAATCTAGACAAGGACAGGCCATTCAGCCCAACAAATCTTGCCAGTCCTATCCACGTAATTCTTCTAAAAGAAGTCTAGTCTAGTTTTGGAAGTCCCTAAAGTCCTACTGATGACCACACTACTACATAACTTATTCCATACATCTATGGTTCTCTGTGTGAAGAAAATTTGTTTGAATGAAATTTACCCTTAACAAGTTTCCAACTGTGTCCCCATGTTCTTGATGAACTCATTTTAAAATAGCAGTCTCAATCCACTGTGCTACTGTGCTAATTCCCTTCATAATTTTAAACACTTCAATCATTTAATCTCTTAATCTTCTTTTGCTTAAACTGAAAATGTTAATCTTTCCTCATAATTCATCCCCTGTAGCCCTGGAATGAGCCTAGTGGCTCTTCTCTGGACCTTTTTTAGTGCTGCTATTTCCTTTCTGTAGCCTGGAGACCAAAAATGCACACAGTACTCTAGATTAGGCCTCACCAGTGTGTTATAAAGCTTGAGCATAACCTCCTTGAACTTGTACTCTACATGTTGTGCTGTATATAACCTAACATTCTGTTAGCTTTCTTAATGGCTTCTGAGCACTCTCTAGAAGTTGATAGTGTAGATAGATAGATAGATAGATACTTTATTAATCCCAGGGGGAAATTCACATGGGCGGCACGGTGGCGCAGTGGGTAGCGCTGCTGCCTCGCAGTTGGGAGATCTGGGGACCTGGGTTCGATTCCCGGGTCCTCCCTGCGTGGAGTTTGCATGTTCTCCCCGTGTCTGCGTGGGTTTCCTCCGGGCGCTCCGGTTTCCTCCCACAGTCCAAAGACATGCAGGTTAGGTGGATTGGTGATTCTAAATTGGCCCTAGTGTGTGCTTGGTGTGTGGGTGTGTTTGTGTGTGTCCTGCGGTGGGTTGGCACCCTGCCCAGGATTGTTTCCTGCCTTGTGCCCTGTGTTGGCTGGGATTGGCTCCAGCAGACCCCCGTGACCCTGTGTTTGGATTCAGCGGGTTGGAAAATGGATGGATGGATGGAAATTCACATACTCCAGCAGCAAAAAATATTAAATTAAAGAGTAATAAGAAATGCAGGTAAAAAACAGACAATAACTTGAATAATGTTCAACGTTTACCCCCTCTGGTGGAATTGAAGAGTCGCATAGTTTGGGGGAGGAATGATCTTCTCAGTCTGTCAGTGGAGCAGGACAGTGACAGCAGTCTGTCGCTGAAACTGCTCCTCTGTCTGGAGATGACACTGTTTAATGGATGTGTTCTTAATAAAAAAGCTATGGCTCCTCAAAAATATACAAACAATGAAAATGTCAGTGTGGTAATATCAAAAACGTGATGATAAAAAACAGCACTATTAAAATGAAATTATTTATAAAAAATAAGCTCATATTCCAATACCCCTAAATCATGATAGACATGTACTGAGAATGCCCTCTTGCTTTTAAATTTAGTCTTTTAATTTATTTTTAACTATTACTCCCATTCTTTTCTAGGTTAAGGATTTATCACACACCTTAAAATAAGTTTCCCCTACTATGCTTCCAGCTAAGAATACTCAAGAAATAATACTCCAAACACTTAGAAAGATAACAAAAAAAAAATGCTGCCCCCGAATGTAATTTTATTCATTCAGTTTATGGTTGTCAAATCTGCTTCTTTCTGTACAGGGTTGGAAGGGAGTACAAAATACCCTGGCACTGTTAAGCACAAATCAAGTAGCACACCAATCTGTCACTAGACAGTTAGACACAGCTACGCTTACTCGCAGCAGCCAAGTTATTAATCAAACTAACCTGCAAATGTTGGGACTTTGGGATTAAGCCAGAGTACACAAAGAAAAATTCAGTGACCAGGCTCAAATACAAATTCAGGCCTCTAGAGCCATGAGGCTCAGTGTTCATTAAGACAAAGTTTAATGGATGACATTTTATTTTTCAATAACATGTACACTATTTTCTGGCTGTATATACTATCCAAAGATTTTGCCAACAAAGCATTGGGTTGAGAAGACATGTGAACAAAGTTGAGGCAATAATGACAAGTAAGTCAATCTGGTAATTCTTTAGGTCAGACCAAGTGTGATTACCATTGAACTCAGCTTGAATATTTCTAGTGAATCACACATGATGTCATGGGCTCCTCACCTACTATGCACTGATTCATATGCATGAACCAATCATTAAGAGAATGTTTCATCGTAAGTTCAAATGATTTCTCAACTTAGCAGTTTCAAAAGAAACTAGGAATTGGATGAGCTGTGAAATAAAGGAAAAAGCTCTACATGCATGTCAAGGAAAAATGGTTGAGTCTAGTTATCCCATGATGTCACCTTGCACTGCTTGCTTCACAGATGCTGTTTTACATGATTGAAGAAAGTGGGGCATTACAATGGAAATGAAGCAATGATGAACCTGGGGATGATTTATTCAATTTCTTAAACAGTGAAAATGTGGTAACATATTGCTTTGTGGCATTGCTGTTTCAAATTTGGCAATGCAGACTTCCACTTTATTACCTCTTAGCAGTATCATTGTTCATGTTGCACTTTCAATCCTTCACTTTCCAGCAATTTTACCACCAATAGAGGGCTGCGCATGAGCGTCCTTAGGTGTCACCGCAGTTAGAAAAGGAATATACAATCTAGCTTTCAGCTCACTAGTAAAAATCAGAAACTTAAAAATGATATTTATTTCCCTCAAAAGCAGTAGCAACAAATACAAGCAATACAAAGAATCATCCAACATGGGTGGGTCCATGCAGTCTTCATTCAGTCCCAGAAGACATTTCCCAGATTTTTCAATTTCTCAGTTAGAGATTTTATATTAAAAATAAAAAGAAAAAACTTTCTTGATGATGACAGCTTCTTTCCAGGTGTCCAGCAGCTACTTTGTAACAGACAGAAAGATCAATGAAAATGCCCATTACAGTTAGAGAAAAGCACTTTACAAAAGTGTCAGAAACAATAATTCAAATAAAACAGCAACTGAACTTAAAGCTCCATGGAAGTGTCCATTTCAGGACCTGAAGTCAGAAAACTCTTTTTGAAAAAGGTCTTATTAAAGGCATTCACTCTCCTCCCCTGCTTCCATCCCAAAATGAGCACCTGGCTTACGTGTTTTCATCCTGTTAACAGTTTCTCAAATAACACAGAATGCTGCTGAGTCAATACCACAAAGTCAACATTATTTTTGAATGGGAATGAAAAAGCTGCTGGAAGCTTCAAACAGACACGCTATACAGTATATGATAATATGCCTGCCAGGCATTACCACTTCAAATGTAGACCCAATTAATGAAGTTAGCAAACTGGCACATTTAGAAATGGAAGGTCAAGACAAACTTGATGCATTCCAACAATAACGTAGAGGAATCTATTTAAAAGCATCGAAACCTTAATTTCTGTATCAAAACTCTTTCTACCAAAGTTGTCATTTATACTGAACAAATCAGGTGTATTGTTTTCATTTTTGTACACAAAAGTGGCCAAATCTAATAATTCAAAATATAGCCTTTGTTAGTCTGGACAAGACCTCTAAGGCATGACATTTGAGTATAATGCTTTGGCTACATCCCTCTCACTGCTTCTAAAGCTATTAAGGTCACTTCTCAGTAAAATATTTCTTTCCTTAGTGGTTGAGATTTTTGTTTTTCCTTCAGAGGGTATTGGAGATGACATTTTTAAAGCCCTTCCTGACACCAACCTCCTTTAGTCGACTTCTACACCAGACAAGAGGAATGATGACTTTATTCTAACCCTAAGTCACAGGGGTAATATATACAAATATATATGTATACATACATATATACACACACAAGTACACTGTAAAATTAGTTTTTAATAGTTTCACAAGGCTTAAAAACAAAAAGCAAATCAAATTTAGTGTTGTTAAAAAAACTCTTGTTTAAAATATTTGATGTTTGTGAACTTTATTTCATTCAGTAAGTTGCTAATGAGTAGTCCCTCAATGTCAGCCTGGTCATAGCTTTGATGTTTCTATAGTAAATGTCTGTTCTTTAACTTTTAAATCTCTTGTGTTATTCTTTATTGTTTTGTATATTCAATCTCTACTCATAATAAAGTGTCATGAATAGATTTTTATCACTGGGCAATTAGAACAATTTTCATGAGAATGGCACACTGCTTGTTTTTTTATAGTTTGTGTGTGAGACTTTATACCACATCAAATCAGGGTCAGTCTTCTGCACCATGCACTGGACTGTCCCTTCCACTCATTTTCATTTGATGGTGTTGTCTGTGCTTCCTATTGCCAGAGGATTGTTGCATTTGTCTAACTTTCTCAGCTTGTCTGTCTTGGGCAGAAGACAGCCATGTATACCACTTCATAAGTTCTACAGGGGTCTGATACAGATACACCTAGATGACTTTAAGGCTCCTCTGAGAATTTGCTATGGAAACCGTAGTAGTAGCATTGTCAAGTGTACAGAGTTCAGTTTAGTTCTTATTTGCATATCCAACGAAAAGCACCATCATTGCTGCTTCACTGATGTCAGAGACATTTCTGTGCCCACAAGCTTCCTCCCAGTACATGAGAGTTCCAGGTTGCTGTTTCACATCTCAGCAGGATGGTTTGCATCAGACATGTTAATAGCCATTCAGTTAATTTTGTTGCAGTAATTTGCTAACCCTTAATGAATTCAAGTTGATAACCAATAGAAGTCTGCCCATACTCATCCTCTTGCTCACCTGCTGCATGAAGCTGGAACTGATCATAATCAGAGTGAGCTGCAGTTACAGTTCTAAAGATAAAGCCTGATTAAAAATGGTCAGCTTTTTTGATTATCATTAGTGTAATTAGTGTCCATATTGAATTTCCAAAAAATCCATAGTAGGACAGTTTAGCTATTGAGACTTGTGAAATGCCTGGGAATTTCTTTGCTCACAGATGAACAATCGAACTGTGATCTCAATGTTTTGAGCACAGATGTCTGAAGAGTTCAGACTTTATAATCACTGTTGGAATTGTCAGTTGCTGGAATTGTTACATAATCTTTGGCGTAGCATATATTTCCTATATTGTGTTAAGGGATGATGTTCACTATTTTTCATGCTTCTTTGAATTTTAATAAATTAAAAGAATGAACAAGTGTGAGTGAAACTTCTGTTGCATTTATAATTTACAGCATATAAAATTACAACTACAAAAAGGGTAAAAGAAAAACATTAAATCTTGACAAAATCAATATAAAGTTCTCCACCTACACTGCACACAACCAGAAACCATTTTCATATTTAACTCTGGAAGATTTTTTGCCTTCATCCTGTTATTTTCTTGCAGATCTAAAAACATCTTTGTCATGTTTTTCCAGCACAAAACCCTCATTTTATGAGAGTCTGGTGATCTATTTGCATGTGGCTCAGATTTGCTGTTACAAAAGCACCATCAAAGTAATGAATTATACAGATTAGGAAATGTTCACTTGATTTATGAAATGATAACTCATGGATGTAGTGTAATTCAAACTGTGTTAGATCATGCTGTGAATATTTCATTTTCTAAACACTTCATTAAATTGGGCAACATTTTGTCACAAGAGCTAAGAGTTATGATACTATGAAGCTACATATAAATTATTGTCAGTATATATAAGCTTGTGCTTTATTTGCACTATAGAAAAGAAATACAATTTTTAAACATTGTAAATTATTTCAGATTTATGAAAAAAAAATTCTAACTTCATTTTCATATTCAGTACTTGATAATCACAGTCGTTAAATGTAAATTTTCAGATAAGTATATGCCACTTGGTTCTCTAAGACCAAGAACGCTTAGTAAAATTTAGGCTAGGAATTTCCACTAAGAGGCATTTATTGTATATTTACTGTATATGTAATTGTGAGCAAAAATGCCACAAGATTTTTCTCCAACATATATTGAATTTTAAACATGAATATATTATAGCATTGTATTATATAACAATTCAGTAAAAACAACATTTTATATCATGTTTATGGAAAAGCATTGCATTCTAAACTATTACTGGATGAGCCTCATTAAACAAATTCACTTGAGACTGAGGATAGCAAAAACATTCATTCAGATGCAATCGGGTTTAGTTTCAGGTCAGGACTGATGCAGCAATTTTGAAATAAATAATGAATTAACTTATAATTACGCCAACATACAGCTGTGAATGCTCAGCCTTATCAGACCCCATCATTCTAACAGTCATTGATGTGTAACCTGAATCTTTCAGTGAGCTGATCTATAGCCGGCAATGATTCCACACTCTGTGTTTCATTCTTAGGTGTACTTGTAGTAAAGAACCATGAACTTATGTGACCTCAGTAGAGTAGATGATGTACAGTGGTCAATAGTAGACATTCATTAGATGAGAAAGCAAGTCACGTCTGAAATTGTTTATGATGTGACTATTGTCGATAAGGTATTGCTAAACCCTGCATGAAAACAGTAACACTAAAAAAAACAATAACAGTACATAATGAAAATGTATTAATAATACATAAATGCTTTTGGCCAAAGACCACTCAATTTATAAATAAATTAACACATCAATAAATAAATGATAAAGAACAATGAATGAAAGTAACTTAAAATCCAATTTACTAAACTATTTTTGAAACAATGAACATAATATAAAACTCTTTATTTAAGAGAATTTATTAAAATATATTTTATTATCCTAAAACTTGACTTATTCTAATGGTACAAAGTTAAAACTATATGTCCTGAACAACAGTCTCTATGTCCTCCCCAAGATAATCCTTGGTCTATCCTTGTCTGTTTCCTTGCTTGAAGCTTTACTAGATAACGCTGCCATTTTCCTTACCTAAAACTGAATTATTCCATTAAAAGAGAACGGTGACATTCCTAAATGTCGTTTAATTTAATAATCTGTTCAGACTGAAGCTGCGTGCTTGTATATCATACCTAGTCTATTATACCCAGAAGGTTTTTGTCCTACTGTCAAACACACCACCTACAGAAGGCACCAAAAGGCATCTTCAAGTTATGTGCAAACTACCACAGATTACCAGTATTAGAATCAGAATATCTGTATTGTTATTGTAACAAATACAATGAAATTAGGTGCAGTCCCTGCTGTGTCAAAATATAAATAAAAATATAAGAAGGATAGGAAAAGGATAAGAAGAAATGAGGTAGAACACAAACATTCAACATAAGACCTTAGTTGCACATGAACACTATTGCACAAGATGTCATCTATTGCACTGCTGCATTGGAGGTGATTAGGTGACATTCAGTGTCCTAATAGCAACAGGGTAGAAACTGTTATTCAGTCTATTTGTCTTTGTTTTGATGCTCCCATATCTTTTGCCTGATGGCAACTGTTGGAACATGTCATGAGCGGGGTGTGAAGAGTCTTTTAAGATGTTTTCCGCCTTCCTGAGGCAGCGAGAGCTGTGCAGTTCATCCAGAGATGGTAAAGAGCAGCCGATGATCTGCTGGGCAGTCTTTATGATCCGCTGAAGTGTTTTCCTCTGCGCTGTTGTGCAGCTGGAAAACCACACGCAGAGGCAGTAGCACAGGATACTCTCAATAGAGCAGCGATAGAAGGACACCAGCAGTTTTTGGGGGATGTTATTTTTCCTGAGGACTCTCAGGAAATAAAGTCTCTGCTGAGCCTTCTTTGCCAGCTCAGCTGTGTTCACACCCCAGGACAGGTCTTCCATGATGTGGACTCCTAGGAAGTGAAAGTCTGACACCCCCTCCACACAGTCCCGTCTGATGTAGAGTGGTTTGATGTCTGTTTTCTTTTTACTGAAGTCCACAACGAGCTCCTTGGTCTTACTTGTGTTCAGGAGCAGGTTGTTGTCAGTGCACCATGCTGTCAGCCACTCCACTTTGTCTCTGTAGGCGGATTCATCCTCCCCAGAGATGAGCCCCAGCACAGTGGTGTCGTCTGCAAATGTGACGATGGTGTTGCTGTGGTGGGCAGGGGCACAATCATGTGTGTACAGCGTGAAGAGCAGGGGGCTCAGCACACACCCCTGAGGAGAGCCAGTGCTGATGCTGATGGCCAGGGAGATGTGAGTGGTCTGTCAGGAAGTCTTTAATCCATATACAGGTGGAATACGGGAGTCCCAGGGCTAGCAGCTTACCCACTAATCTGTGAGGGAGGATGGTGTTAAAAGCAGAGCTAAAATCAAGAGGTGACGTGCGTAGCTCCCCTGGTGTTCCAGATGGGACAGGGTAGCATGGAGAGCAGCAGCAACAGCGTCCTCAGTAGACCTGTTAGCCCTGTAAGCAAATTGGTGTGCATGAAAGGTGGGAGGGATGAAGGATATGATATGACTCTGGACCAGTCTCTCAAAACACTTCATCAACACCGGGGTGAGTGCTACTGGCCGATAGTCATTCAGGCAGATTATGGGTGATTTTTTTGGTAAAAAATTTTCTTAAACCCCAACAGTATCTTTATGCTTAGCTTCGCCTGGAGAATGAAACAACCTTCTGCTCTTTGTGCCTCTAATATCATTGTTTTATTTGTTATCTATACCTTGTTGGTGATTACAGGGATCTACATTGACTGGTAAATCAAGAGCTTCATAAAAGGTCTTACCTCACCCTTCTCCAGGAACACCATTACAATGACTGCAGTAATCATCTGGTAAATGCCACAGCCACTTCGTTCCTCCCAGAAGAAGAGAAAAGTGTAAGGTGCTGTTTTCTAACTAGCTAAGGTCATAAGTGAAATGAGGCAGAGGTCAGCCTTGGACACACTTGACTTTAAAACGTACATGATTTAGATTAAAATGTAACAAACAGGTTACATAACTTTAAAGATGCCATAAAATTAGTTAGCAAAGATGGGAAGATCATGTCAAATGGCTTTTGCCCAAATTTAGATTTAGGCATATATGCAGCAAAAAAACTGAGCGTAAATAATTGGCAAAGCTTTTATACACAAAAAGTAATAAAGAGTCAATACAATTATACATTGGAGACATCTCAAACTAGAAAGCTGATATTATGAGAAAGACTTGGAAATCTCATGTTCTCATTACTATATAAAGTGTACCGAAGCAACTTAAAAGCCCCAAATAATGCTGAGTTAAAGTGTGTAACACAACTGTTAGGGCCACATCTTATATACTGTGTACAGATGTAAGGTTATGAGGCAAAACTGATGGAGATTTAGCTTGAACAAATAAATATTGAGAAGAATACAGTGAATGCTATCTGTTAGTTTAAAATCAGTTTTTGAAGAAGAACACAGAAGCACAAAGGAAAACCAGTGAAGGTAAAACTGACTGAAGTATTAGAAAGTATTCATTAATTCACAGCAATCTGGTACGAGTAACCCAATAGTGTAAGTGAAAGCAGCACCTCTGACGGCTTGAAATGTCAAATGGACAACATTTTGGAGAAATTTCTTGTATGATAAAAGACAAACAATGTTCGACTGAATGCCTATTCCTGTCATTCATTTCTTATCTTCTCCTGTTATTCTTTTGCAAAGAAGTTAAACTCCCCCGGTGAGAACAGCCCTTCCCTTAGCTCAGCTCGTCAGTAATCCATCATCCAGTCAAGCATCACCAGTCCTGCTCCTCTTATCTTCTTTGTCTCTGTGTTCTTTCTTTGATGATTAAATTAACTCGTAACTCTTCTTTCAGAACGTGTTCAACCCATTTACTCTGTCAGCATTGTATCCTCTCCTCTCCTATGATTTCTTGAACTTTCCATGCAGTGACGGTGTAAGGCCCCTGATATTACTGCTATAATAAGCAAGTTTTCTTCTATGTTGAAACTGTAACTCCATCAAAATGAAAGGATTCTGATTTTGGATATTTAGGGGGAAATCAAAGCATGCATGTGGCTGTCAAAACTTTAGAAGTTTTATTTTACTGTAGACCATGAATTTTCTAATTTCACTTGGGGGCTCATGTGTCATTACTCCATAGGCACTTTGTAGCAGTGACAAGGACAGACCTCTTGGTGGGCAGAAGCTCAAAAGGAGTGGCACTTACTTTTGTGTTTTGGGTACACCTTTACTTTTGGAATTTTTAACTTTATTAAAAATTTGGATGTAACTTCACCGGCATAGTATTCAAAACCTTGGCAAAAAATATCTGCCTATGATTGGAGATTAGGTTATGCTATCAGAAAATACCTATCACCCCTCTAGTCTGCATATACTGTGTATAAAACAAAATAACAAACAAACAAATTCACACCTAGTTATAAGAGATACCAAATGCAGCTTCTTTCCATCTTAACATCAAGAGCTCACATCATGTGAAAGATGTTTTTCCTCAATAAAATGCCTGTTGTGAGATAGATATTCAGAAAGCCACCAGAACCGATCATTTGGTACTGTAGATCACCATTGTTTTTTGTGCATTAATCTTTCAGCAAAGAAAAAAAAAATTATGATCCAGACCCCTGAAATACTGTGTGTATTAGGAGGTCTTAGTAACATTAATAAAAAGAAAAAATCATACCCTCTAGCTTTCTAGGTGTCGATAGCTTTTGGGTTGTTATAGCAAAATCTTTCTTTTGCATCTCACATTTTGGTTGACTGCTATAACAGAACCAGCAGGCCAGAGAACCATTCTTGTCCATATAGGTTTCTGAGTTTGGACTTTGAATTTGAATTGAATTTGGACAGCAGTTGTGGTTTATACAGGCAGTGTAGCATAGATTTTCAACAATTTAAAAAGTGTTGTAAACATTAAATTAGAATCAGACAACAGTACTGCTTGGGCACTGTTATTTGAGCAGATGTACGTAGAATGAAATGCTGTCAGCTCTGTCTCTAGAACCAGTTCATCTTTGTGAAGGAAATTTGTATGTATTTTTTTTAAAGAACAAAAGAGTTAAACATTTAGAATAAATTATTTCTTTTAACCTCACTTAAACATTGGTGTGTGTTTAATCATTTGATAAACTGTGTACTTTAAGTTTCTAACTTTCCTAGAAACTTTCTACAGTCTGTACAATGATTTACCACATGCTAGTTTTCTTTCTTATCTGGGTCTACATAAGCTTTAAGTTAAATCTTATGAATAAACATAAATATATACTGTCACTGAGCTCTGAACCCCAGACTTAACCATAGCACCACAGTCATGAATTCAAATAAACTGCAAAAGTACATTTAACAGGCTTCTTGTCACTCCATCCTGCACAACAGAAACAGTACAGAATATGATATACTTCCCTTTTCCTCTCCTTCCACTCCTCTCCCTCCAGGCAAGTGCAGTCCTCCTCCTCCAAAACTAAGTTATTGCACAAGGTGAGGTGGCCCTTTGTATGATGGACCTGGGAGTACTTCCGGTGCCACAGTATTGCATGGCAGAAATGGTCAGGCAGGAGCCTCTCAAAGCAGAGGTACTGTAGTTCACCCCTACAGCTCCCCCTGGCAGCACCCATGGCACCCAAAAGGGATGCCCAATGGGACGATAGTGTATGCATGGATGCACCAGTCCAGGGGTGCTGCCTCCTAGCACATTGCAGGAGCAGTCCCATCCAGGAGCAGGAACACTTTCCACTCCCGCCAACCTCAGCCAATGTCCCCTCCTACACTGCTTAAATTAAACCCTTTGCAAAGTGACTCCAGAACATTTATTTAAAAGAAATCCACAACTACCACTACATCTGACTACTCCTCCCTGTCTTTTCCTCTCATGGTGAGCAGACACACATGTAGACAAAGAAATGCATTAAATCCAATACCCTCGGTTTTAGGATTTTTTGTTTGGTTGCAATGCTTTGAAGTTGATAGGTAAAACTTTGGAAGTTATTTTATAATCTTGTTACAAAATTTCTTCTAAACTAATTCTAATTGATAAAGGTCTTGAGGCTAGGATCTTAGTAGCTAATAAAAGGTTAACTATTTGTGTGTCGTTCTGTTTGGTGTAGAGCTATTTAGTTGTGATGGTCAATTTTGTAATCTTCTTCTTTAACATTTGTTTCAAAATAGTCCCCATGTTATGTTGACCTCTTGCGTAAGCCACTTTGGATAAAAGTGTTGACAAAGTGAACAAATAAAAATAAGGATCGGATACCTTTTCAAAGCATTATAACTATAATAGTTGCTTACTAGAGCAACTGGCATTGTAAGTAAAGTGCATATGTACAGCATGTGAGCCGACATTACATGTCATAAGGTCATACAAGCCATAATTATTATACATTTTCAGTGGATTTTAGTTCTGTATGAAACTATAGAGTGTAACCTAACCAGCTTTACCAAGACATGTTGTTCATTATTATTTTTTCTCCATCTCTTACAATGAAAAGGAGACATACACCTGTATTGGGCAGTGATCAATTAGATCTTAATGGGAGAAAAGAGCAAATAAGGGAAAAGATGCAGGGGATTGAGCCACTATAGTCACCCCTTCGTGTATGCCCCTGCTTTGCAGTTTGTGCTCAGCAAAGAGTTTCAATACTGGGAAAGCACCATGAAAAAGGTGGTTTAGCTTACAGTACAACCTCAAAGTCACAATGACAACACATTAACCACAGCAACAAAGAAAAATGGGTGGCACGGTGGCGCAGTGGTATCGCTGCTGCCTCGCAGTTAGGAGACCCGGGTTCACTTCCCGGGTCCTCCCTGCGTGGAGTTTGCATGTTCTCCCCATGTCTGCGTGGGTTTCCTCTGGGCGCTCCGGTTTCCTCCCACAGTCCAAAGACATTCAGGTTAGGTGGACTGGTGATTCTAAATTGGCCCTAGTGTGTGGTTGGTGTGTGGGTGTGTTTGTGTGTGTCCTGCAGTGGGTTGGCACCCTGCCCAGGATGGGTTCCCTGCCTTGTGCCCTGTGTTGGCTGGGATTGGCTCCAGCAGACCCCCGTGACCCTGTGTTTGGATTCAGCGGGTTGGAAAATGCATGGATGGAACAAAGAAAAACAAAAAGACACAAATAATTATTTTGTTCTTGGCTTGTATTAAGAATCATTCAGCATAAAGTTCATGTTAGGCTCTGCTATAAGACCCCCATCTGTATAACAGTAGGGTGAATGTTGCTCAAACACAGTATTTCTCTCTCTGTCTCTTCATTAGTCCTCTGCCATAACAGAAAAGAGCAGATTTAAAATAATTACCTCAAAGATGACAAAAAGAGACAGAAACCTAGTCGACAAAGGATCAAGAGCCAAAAAGCCCCTAAAATGAAAACACCAAAGACCAAAACACTAACAAAATATCAAAGTTCTGAATTCATTAAACGTCTCGCTTGCCTGAAATAATTTTTATTAGCTAAACGCACATGAGAATTTCCCCACAATATCAGGAAACTTGGATAACATGAGTGGTGCCCTGCCAACTTAAATACTTTGTAAGTGATGATTTTACGTGACACAACTTTCTATTGTAACATGTTAGAATCTGGAAGCCATTACTAAGAACAATATGCTGCTGCTGCTAAAAAAACGCACAAAATGGTGGTGTCTATGATCAAAAGCCACATTCAAAATGGTGTTTTATCAATAAAAAACAACAAAAATATAAGAACAGAGCCAAAATGGACATATGAGCATACCCAACCACTAAAATCATGATAGAGCCCTCTTTCTAAGTCACACAGTCCGAATGCACCCAGTTGTCTTAAAATACAACAACTAGGAAATGGGCTTAAACCTAGACCATAAAAATTGGAGAGAATCCTAACATATGCTGGTAGGGCCAGTTTATAGGTCACAGGATTTATATATTTATGATAGTATAGGGGCCAATAAATTTTGAAGCCAGTGTTTCAGAGTCAGCCCTCAGATATAAGTCTTGCATAGCAATTCACACACCCTTTTCCCAAGCCAAAATGCTTAAATGATGTTCCAGCCATTGACAGGCTGTTCTGAACCAGCTTCAAATTCTATAATCTAGAGACTTATTCAATTAAAGTGGAAGTTAATGAAGTTTTTGAAATTGGCTCTAAAATAGGTGATTTGAATCCATACAGATAATCAAAGGGTGAATTTTAATGGTTAAATTATATAAAATGCTCCTGGAAAAATTCAGCCAAAGGCAAGAGAGATTTTCACTCTAATTGAAAGGCATACCTCAAATAATTACTTAAATCAGGTGCTGTCACTGATGTTGCTATTATGATTATGTCCTCTAGATTATATGAAATGGTTTTGACCAGAATTGTTTCAGGAGTTAAAATATTCTCTGACTTCTAGATAGTACCTTCATTGTTAAACTGCCTAAAGAATGCATCTGCTTTCAAGTTCTTGTTACAAACTTGACAAGAAGTTTCAAAATTGAAGAGGTTGAAAAATAAGGACAGTTTACCTTATCCAACATTCAGACACTTAGCAGATTTTCGATATGTTATTGTTTGTGACTATAAATGGGTGTTCAGTCCCTTAAGGCAGTGTCACTACTACTCCACTGCCAATTTGATAAACAAAAGCTCCCAATGCAATGTCAGAATTTTTTTCAGTAGATGTCAGCATCTTTGAATAATGGGCACCTGAATATTATCTATCAGTTTCTAGGAAATGTTGTAATAAGCTTGCACCCACCCCAGTAGTAACCCATTAACTTCAACTCCAACTTCAAATAGAAAAGTTATCTCTGCTTGGTACAAAGTTTCAAATTATTATCCAGGCAATTTTTGAGAGGATTTATTGACAGCAATAATTGCACACAATTTGAAATAAAATGTCATTAATAGTTTACAGTAGATAGCATATAAATTTTCCCCTTGGGTGGTGGAGTGCTTCATAATTAATCCATTCCACAATTTTAACCGTATGAGGTTTTTTAGCTAAAAACAGTCTTCAATATCCTTTTCTTGAGAAGAAAGAATTTCTATAGTAAAACAATGGAAACAATTGGGTTCCACTTTCTTTAAACAGTTCTTTAATAACAAAGGACCCCTTGATTAATTTTCTATAGAATATCAATTTATGTATGTAGATGATATGGAATTTTTAGTTAATATACTGTATATAATCTTTACAAATTATTACAAGTATAAAATTAAATGAAGTTGTAACAATTAATTATTAAAACATAAGGAAAAGGCCTGAAGGCAGCTAAAGGCTAAACTAATTATGGCTTAAAAGTTGAGCATGTGAGGTCTGCCTCACTTTATAGGAGCCAGCAAAGTAATTACTAAAGGTTAAAATGAAGTAAATGAGTAATGAACACCATTGCTTAGAATAATGGGAGAATCAGCATGTATTCGAAGTTGCTGGTGGCTGCAGTTGATTGGTTAAGATAATAGAATTCTGCATATTAAAAGTCAGATGATGTGATGTATTAGATAAGGGAATGGTAACAGAAAAGTATAAAAGTGAGTAAATTGTTTAATTAAGGGTTTACTCCATGGACTGAGACATTTGTGCATATTTTTGTGCAAATAAAGAATTGTTCTGCATTCTCATCTGATCTCTGTGAATGACTGCTTTGAAAATGGAGGAAAGTTTTTTTCTACAACAGTGAGCCAAGGATAACTCAGAATCAGGTGAGGAGTAGAAAAACAGTTAGTGTAAAAAAAAGACGTTGGGGTTTACTGCAGGGCTTAGCAATAAGTGAACCAGGGAGAAAATATAAAGGCTCACTGATTTGGGGTAAAAGTTAGGGGCACAAGCACAATTGAAGGAGGGAAGTGCTGAGGTCAGAGAGAAGGAGAGATGAAAAAGGAAAAGCTTTGTGTGTTCCTATCATAAGGTGCAAGAGGTGAGAAAACTGCACAAATATTGCATACCAGAGAGACTATCACCAGGTTTCTTCAGAGAAGAAATAACTTTATATATGTGTTCTGAGAAAGGTGATGAGAAATGTAATTTTATTAAAAGCAATAAAATTTGTATTAGGAAGGAAACTGTCAAAGCTGTGAGCACTGGTAATGAAGTTGCATTTTATTTTCAGCATTTACAATAGCTCTTATGCATTTCATAGTTCCATTTTTGGAGGAAGCTGGACTGATCTTGAAGCACTTTGCTGTACTGAAGGTAATGGCTATGCATGCTGTGATAAAAAGCTTCATTGAGCACAGTGTAATCAGTAGAGTGGATTTTAAAGACAAGAACAGAATATGAATCAGCACTGTAATTGCTGATGACATCATGTTCTTTACAAGTGGACACTCAGCACATTTATATTTAAAATGATTAAATATGCTGTTGGGTTCAGCTTAAAGTATTTATGTTTATGGCTCCAGCAGTCAAAAGGGAGATTCTTGGCTCCCATCTAATCCTATAGCCTGAACAGATTTTGTCTTTTTAACTAAGTTAGGACATAATTTTGGTTGAATTGTTCACAAGCAGAGAGAAAGACAATCAATAGTTTAATGATGCTCTGAAATAGTTTTGTGTGGCAGGAAGTGCCATTTTCATCATATGCAAGGCACACTTAGTCATATCAGGCCACTTTATAGAGTTGCTACTTAACCTAACCAGTATATGTCTGGGATAAGGGCGAATCATAGGACAGGGAGAAAACATCATACAAACATTGGAATAACATGCAAAATCTACACAGAAAGTGATCAAGGTGGGGTTCAGACCCAATCTCCTGGACCTGTGAGACAGCAGCACAGGCCTCGGCACTATTCCTGGCTTCTTAGATTTTTATTTAAATTGTAATGTCCCTTTCCAAGGGGAAGAAATAAACTGCACGAATGAGTGGCTTCAGCAATCAAAAGAGGTTTATTGCCCTTCTATTTTAACTGGACAATTAAAAGAACAGTACATAAAAACAATAACTATTCACAATTCTCTCATTGTTTCAGCCATAGGAGACACCTTCACTTTACCTTTTTAATCTTTCCAGGGTGCACTCTTCCTCCAGCCTACTGCTTTAAAGGCATCACAGTCCATTGGACCCTCACAGTCCCACATTGCAGACTTAAAAAACCCTTCTCCAAATATAACCGCCTCCCCCACTCCACAGCACTCTAAACAGCCTCTGCCAGTGGTGGTTTGCCAGATCGTTACAATATTTTTTTCGATACAATACACACACCACAAACACTGTTATGCTTTATTTGAGGTGCTCTATCCAGCAGTCATATGCAAGTGATACATGCACCAAACAAGAGAGAGTCGAAATGGGTCAGAGTAATGGAATGATTTAGCTAGACAAATTAAACGGACTTGAGGGTTGCAAGCAAGTGAACACAGGTCATTGATCACCACTGAGTGTCTCATATGAAGAAGGCTTTAATGTGGGACAGAAACACGATCTGAGTATCCCTTTGTATTGAAAATTTAATGTTCTAAAATTTGAAGTAGAAGTAATACAGTGCTTAGTGCTGCAAATATTTGGATCAAGCCTCCTGGGTTCAGTTCAAGCACTTGGTTGTTGGTTGTGTGGAGGCTACATGTGCCCCCTGAGCCTGCATGAATCTCCTCTTGATCTCTGGGTTTCCTTCTACATTCCTCAACATGTTATGGTTAATCTAAGTGGCAAATCTAAAATTGGCCTCTGTGTAGATACGCATAACAGTGGATTCTGTGATGGACTGGCCTCTGTCCGGAGTTGTTTCTTGCCCTCATACCCTGTGTTACCAGCATAGGCTGCCACCCTCCAAGGGCCCTGAAGTGGATTTAGGGGATTACAGAATGTATGCATGTATGCATGCTATCATTTTCTTATACTGCCATAGTAATAGACATAGTGTTTTTATGTTACACAAAATGAGACAATCAGTAAATGGTATAGCGTATATTTTCCTGACAGAGTAGGGACTTGTATATGCACCCAGTATATTTACTTTTAAAGCCAGCGCCTCATTTTAGGCCTGTGTAGATCAAAGCCTGTAGGTAGTCGTTGTGGTATGCTAGCTCCCGGAGGTGTAGCCTTATCTGGGCAGGCTGGAGACAGTCCTGGCCTGCTTTGTGTTTCTTATTGGAGGCCTCAAACCCACTTCACCATGTTTGTGACTCCTCATAACAGTGTCCTTTGTCAAAGCAATTATTTAAAAGAGTTAAAATATTTTTGCTTTCCTTGAGTGCCACCATTTTGAGTCCTAGTTACTTTAGTGCTGCTGGGGAGAAAATTCTGGATGTGTGGTGAGTGTTATGCATGATGTCACTGGCTCAACAGTAATGTAGTAGTAATGCACATTTTCACTCTCTGTATGCCTTTTTTTTCCCCACATCCCGAAGATGTCCAGGTTAGCAAACTGGCAACTTTTGAGTGACTGTCAGTGTGTATATAAGTGTTTCCAATAATAGTCAGTTTCATGTTCCATGGATATTTCCTGCCTGGACTCTTTACAGCCTTACATTTCATCCTTGTTACCTACTGGCTACATTTAGGTCACATTGTAAAATGAAACGGACTGACATTCTGCGAATACTCAGAGGAAACATAAATCAATTGTAAGTGCAATCCAAACAAACAATCTGTCATAGCAACTAATTTCCAGTCTTTACACAATAAATTCTGGAATCCATTTACTTGTTTTAATTTTCAACTTACAGAACTGATCTAATACTGATTGCTTTGCAAACAGTCAAACTGTGTTTGAGTGAGGCAGGGTAGCTGATTTAATAAAGCCTTGGATTGTGAAGCATATGGTCACAGGTTCAACCACCTTGACTGACCAACCTGATGAACTAATTATCGAGCTACAGTTCTGTATGTAGGAGTGGGTCTTTTCTGGGTGTTCACTGCTAAATAGTGAAATAGAAGTTTCAATTCATCCATTTTCATATCTCCTTAATCAATTTCAAGGCATGGAAATGTGGAGCCTATAATAACAGAATTGGGAACAAAGTAAGAGCCAACCCTAGATGGGACTCTACAGCATATTAAATTTACATGCTACTATTGATTAAATTGTTTTGTTTAATATACTCATTAAGAAACATCAAAATTCTTTTCACATATGGGTAGGATATGTAATTAATAAAGGTGTGGCCATACTTTGGTAACATCAGGCTTTGAATCTTCAAATGCTGTCTTCTTTGGTGTATCTGCTGGGACATTAGATAGTTTGAATGTGTCTAGAAATGAGCTACTCACGATTTGACATATTAAATCTGCTGAATTCAAAGTATAACATGCACATTAGGTGTTCTGGGGAATTATAAATCTGCTTAAATGTTTTACTCACATACAAATCTTTACATATCCTTGCATCTTAGTGTTGCTACAGTTTTATTCACACATTATAACAAAAAATATGGTAACACTTTAGTTCAGGTTCTGCAAAAATACATCTATTTTTCATTTGCTATTATATAACAAGACTTTAACAAAGGCTTCTTTTGGTCTTCACTTATAAAACATCACTAGGTTAGTTATACATCTCTGTGTAGTGTGGCATATTGACATGATGGTAACATTATTTGTTAATATGAAGACTCATAGGTCTTAAAAATGCATGATCAAGAGAAATGTGTCTCAGTTAAGCCACCTCATACCACTCCAAAGTGACATTTTGTTAATAGGTCACATTGCAGAGATGACTAAACACTTTACTTATGCTTTTTAAGTGTTAGAAGATCCAAAGATGTGTTTGTTAAGGTCCAATTACATCAAAGTAAATGAGTAATAGATGCATTTTTGCAGTACCTAAACTAAAATATTACCAAAGTTACAGTAAGTATGGTTTACACTGTATTTCTCCCTCTAAACTACACTCTGGGACCAACCAATCTCCCTTGATTTTTAATGCTTTCATTACTGATAACAATTCTTTAGAATCCATCATCACTTTTACGTTCAAGGTCTGAACACATTTGTTATGGTTGATCTACCTAATCTTAATACATAATTCGCCTGCCTCCTCACTCACTCACTCACTCACGTCTGTCCGAAGCCGAATGTGCAGTCACCTTCTGCACACGTCCGAAGCCGAATGCGCAGTCGCCTTCTGTGCAGCTGCCCGAAAAACCTTACGAGACCGACATCCAACCCCAACATCGCGGCAGGCGGCGGATGTACGGCCGCAAAAATTCAAGGCGATTTCGATTAAAGCTCTAGAGGCCTGAAAGGCGATTTCAACTACAGTTCGAGGCCTAATTACGCATTCTGATTCAATTACGCATTCATTCAATATACCTATATCAGGTTTGTGGTGCTTATACTTATTACTATTCCATATTGTACTGGAACATTCATCATTCAATATTATACTATAGGCCTGGAAAATTCATCAACTAACAGTACAAGCCTGTACAGTAATGAGTAAAGCGGGCTGCAATCATTACAAAACAACTTCTTCATTACTTATCATTTGTTCTTCATACACTGCTGCCACAAACTCGTGCCCGTTTCATTTTACGTTGTCAAAACGGGCTCTTTGTCTAGTTTTGTAATGGTTTGCTTCAGCATTTACTTGTTTAATTTCTAAAGTGTTATAAAATAACTTTCTTAAATTTGTTAGGCACTGTTTCACAAGGTTTTTGATTTTACTGGAGAATACAAGTATCATGCTATTAAATGTGTGGCATGTACAGTAGGTGCAGCGGTTAGCACTTCTGATTCATTGGACTGGTGTCCTGGGTGATATGTCATTGTCTATATGGAGTTTACTTGTTGTCTCCATGTATTCCAGTTTTATTTCACATTCTCAGACATGTGCGTGTTAGGCTGACAGTTGATTCTAAATGGACAGTGTGGTCACTGCGAAGGATTGGCACCCTCTTCAGGATTGCTCCTGCCTTGCACACAGTGGTACCTGTTCAGACTTCACACAGTAAAAAATCTAAAGTGGATTCAGGTAGTTTTAGAATGTTATTCTATTATTAATATATTAATAATAACTTGCATTGTAAGAAAATACAGATTCTTAAATGTCTGTTCCTTTATCGGTGTGCAGTAGATTTAGAGAACACACTTACATTTTTTCTGTTTACCTCACAGCACAGATCACTATACAGAAATACAAAGAAATCCATGCAATTTAAAGGTAGATTAATTCTCACAGATTATTTGCAATAATATTATTTTCATAACAAGTAAATAAATTTGAATTTACTAAAATTTTAATTTCTGTGTAAATTTGTTTCTTTCACTCAAATTCCTTGCTAAACAGTTTACTCATTTATGAGCAAGTGAGGTACAGTAGCAAATAACCACTTTTCTGCAGGGCATATGAATAATGTAGCTGTATGGAGTAAGTTGATCAAGCACATTGACCCCACATAGAAGAGGGAAAAGATGAAGAGGAAGAAAAAGATAGATAGATAGATAGATAGATAGATAGATAGATAGATAGATAGATAGATAGATAGATAGATAGATAGATAGATAGATAGATAGATAGATAGATAGATAGATAGATAGATAGATAGATAGATAGATAGATAGATAGATAGATAGATAGATTAAATAAGTGATATTTTTATGGAGTACTTGCTGTTGCTTTATTAATTGTAAAAACATGGCACATTCTGATTTAATTATATGCTCATATAAGATTAGGATATCAAAATAAACTGTAGCATATTTCTGTTACAAAGATAACATTAAGACAAGTGAAAGAGTATTGTATTGCAGTAGACTAATACAGAATTAATAAAAAACAGTTGTTTTGAAAATATTTCAATTTGCTTGTCTTGGTAAGTTAACTGTACTGTGTTAATATAACATAACATTCTCAAAGCCAGTTAATCCAATTCTCAGTTGAGGAAGACCCAAGGACATACCTAGGAGCACTGGGTGTAAGGCAGGAAGCAGCCATGCACAAGGGCGCCGGTTTATTTCAAGGCATATATATAATAAAACATCATACAGCCAATTCCAACTTGCCAGTTTTACCTGATAAGTATGATTTCGAGGACTGCAGACACTGGGAGAAGTAGTAAGCTCCACCTGGAGAAGAAAAGCTCTCCCCTCTGTTCTACTGTGCCACCCATTTGAAATATATGATGTCACACATGCACGTCAGATAACTTCCGAACAGGTTCAGTAGAGGTATGTAATAACTTCCCAAGATGAGAGGGGCTGCTGCCACTAACGCTGTCATCTCCTTATTTTCCCCACAATGCCAAGAACCTGCCTGGTGAAGGCAATTAACCTTGCCCCTTCCATTCCAGCTGCCATAGAATCCTGGGTTGTCCCGGAAGTAGGCACTATGAGTTACCAGAGCATCCCTCCAGATGGAGCTCCGATAGAGCGACTGCAGCCTTTATATATTTATTTATACTTGTTCGTTTTTATTTATTTTGTTATCCCTGGACAATAAATGGGATAACTTGATTGGTCTCCCAAAATTTCCACCCTACATCCTGAGCTGTCATTCCTGCACTTGGCCACAATGACATCCAAACCTTTTCCTTTTGGAAACCTGACTTTTTAACCTCTCTTAAAATATCATGGAACTTGTCTAAAGATCTTTACAAATGCAAATGTTTCAGACATCCATCCATCCATCCATCCATCCATCCATCCATCCATCCATCCATCCATCCATCATATCCCGTTTTCAAACTCACTTATCCAGAGCAGGCTCATGGGGAAGCTGGAGTCTATCCCAGCAATCATATGGTACAAGGCAAGGTGAACACACTCAGACAGACACAAACACACACTAGGGCCAATTTAGCAGTGTCAATTCACCATCTATTGTCTTCCACTCGTGTCAATTCACCATGTTTATTTAATTAAAATATATTTTTTTTTTATTATTTACAAATTTTCTTGCTAAACTAAAAACACAAATCTAAAAAGGCTATGGTTTATCATTACACCAGACAGTAGAATTAGAAGGATAGCCACATCGCTTTACTCATAATATACACAATTTACATATAATGTATTTATAATAAAAAGAACAAATAAATTAGAAATATAATTTGGGAAGAAAATTTGAATAACCCCAGATACCTGTATTGTCTTCACTGATGGTTTCTTGACTGCTACTGTATGAAGGCACTGGTGTAATCGAAATTGAAGCTGGACAAGAAACAGGGTCAGAGAACTCAGCTTGAGGCATACAGTGGGGGCAAGTGGGAGAGCCAGCATCCTCAGAACTGCAGTGAGGTGAGTGTGCAAACTGCCAGCCTGTTGCATGGAATGGGTTTTTCCAGTGTGAGAAGCCAATGGCCACTTGTCCTGCAACATCGAATCCTGTAATTGAAAACAAAGAAATTAGTCAGTGCACTGACCAGGTAAGGATACATTTTGGCAAATGTGTATTTTGTACAATTAAGATTATAAGATGATCAAAACAAATAATTACAGTAAATCAACCTAATGATGGTATTTTCAAATCTTTAGATTAATCAGATCAATAATTTAGCTAAAACCTTTAATGAAAAATATATATTTCTATTACTTCTGTGCCTCAATTAAGGAATGTTACAAATACAGAATAATAATACTAGTGTACTTGTTGAGGACTTGTGGAAAATAGTTACTGCAATCTGCTGTACAATAAATACCTAATAAGAAACAGAGCAAACTGACAAGAACAAAATTGAAAAATGAAACATGCAGTTGAATTCACAATAATTCTAATTGTGATCCCTTAATGATAGTTACAAATACAATGGGACATAAATTGGTTCCAGGCCAATAAACTTAACAGGATTTACTGTATATCATGAGTAATGTGATCATTTATCTTATACAATGACAACTTGTTGCATGTTTATCGAGTGGCTACTACAGATTGTCCTTCCAATTGACATAAATATTGCCAGTTGGGCAGTGGAGGTATATTCCTCTCACCAGTAACACTAAATTAGAATCTGGCGTAGTCCAAGATGATCCAAGTGAGCTGAATGTTTCCTTTACACTTTTAACTAGAAATGAGAACATGTTAGTCTGCCCAGCACTGCTTACTTTAGTTCTTTCACAAAAATGAATTGGGTCTTTTGACATGTGTAGCAAGCTGCTGGAAATGTTCTATCAGTCCATAGTAGCCAGAGTGGTGTACTATGCTGCACAATGCCTGAACAAACCTATCAAGAAAGCCTTCTCCACTACAGGGGAATCGTGGACACACTGGAAGCTGTTGTGGAAAAGAGGATGGTGGCAAGCCGTCATGAAAAATCCCTTCACAACCCCTCCAGGAGGCGCTATCTTGCAGCACTTTTAGCCAGATGCTCATTCCACCATGGTATACTAAGAAGTGCCTCTGGGAGTCTTTTCTGCACATTTCTATCAGACAGTTCATTGCTTCCTCCCAAAATACTTGTTAAGTTCAATTTGAAATATTGGCACAATATACATTTATTTATCGTTTGGTTGATTGGCTGTATTATTTTTCCTGTGAGTCTGTATCCTTGTTTTTTATTTTTCTGCTCATGGGTGTAGAACAGAACTCTGGGCCATATACTTAAGCAGTCTCTGTTGACCGCTTTTCATTCCTGGCTTCAAGCCCCCCAGTGGGCCCTGGGTAATCAATACCATTTCCAACCCCCCCAAACCACTATATGACATGCATGTTTCTGTTGCTGTATGCTTCTGAATTTCTCAATGGGATTAATAAAATGTATCTAGTTTAATCTAAAAACTTTCCAAATATTGTTGTGTTTCCATTTAAAGTCCCCTAGATGCCACTTCAAGTACATTACCTGGTAACTTTTTTCATGTATCTACTATACATATACCTGTTTCAAGAAATACAGTATGAATCCTTACAGTGTTTATCCTTCAGCAGGTCCATCTATGTGCTTGTACTGTTGTTGAAGAGCTAATTGTAAAGCACGATAACTTGATTTAGTATGTTCTTAACAAACATTGTATAATACTTCCATAATACTTACTTACATCTTTAAAAATCATTTATTCATTAGTTTTAAATTGTTTGCAGCACCTGGTCTAAAGTTGAAGAAAATGTATCTAATATAAAGATTTGTAATGATTTTTAATGAAAGTAATGAATGTCTTTAAAGTGTCACTTGCTTAGACTTAAAAAATCAACTTGCTAATGCTTTCATGTTGCTTATATCCTCCAGTTTTTAAAATGTAATAACATTCTTCTTTATAGCTTTTCTACGTTTTGATAAATGACTTTTGGGAGAAATAGCCTCACTACATGCAATAATCTAATATATAATAAAACACTAAGGTCTGAGAGTCCAGGCCCTCAGAGCAATCTGATTGGTCAGTTTTGCTTTTGTGTGTTTTGTCAGTTTGGCTTTGGTGACACAAAGAAAGAAGTGTGAGTTTGAGATGCAGGAGGAAGAGTAAAGGTGTATGAGGCATGATGAAAGAGTCACCTTCAGATATGGAAAGTTTAAAACTAGACAGGAGACTAGAAAGGTTACTCAAAAATAATGACAGAGTCTGAGATGTAGGCTTTATAGGAACGAACTCAAGAGATGGGGAACCAGTTAAGAGATGTTCACACATGGAAATACACAGGAAAGGAGCTAAAAGTACACATAGGGCAGAAATAGCACTGTTTTTAAATTATTCTGTTACCTGTCTTCGATAGGTACTGTGGATAGAGTATTTTTAAATAAAAAGGCAACACCTCTACAGTTAATAAAATTTCTTAAATTCAGTATATATCCTAACCAGAGATAAACAAAAAGGACAGTAAATTCATATCAACATCACATTCTTACATAACAGATAATGTTGTTCTTTTTTATCCCTCTGTAACCTACAGAGGGCTGGAACTCAAGAAACTCACAGACACTGAAGTATGTCATAATTAAATGCGTTGTTCTGTATCTGTTTTATGAGGAATACATGCACCCCACATTGCACAGCTTTATTGGGTGTTTGAGCTGTCTTTCAGTCTTGGTCATTTTCTACATTTTTTTTAATGAGGGTAAAATGGAAAGAGGCATTATGAACCAAAACCTGAACCTTCAGCAGAGCTAAAGAGTGGACACAGGACCCATTTAGGTGTTGTTGACTTTTTGGCATCAGAAGCTTTACTGCCTGCTCCTTGTGGATGACTCTCTGTCTCAATACAGTCAACAGGGAGATAGATAGATAGATAGATAGATAGATAGATAGATAGATAGATAGATAGATAGATAGATAGATAGATAGATAGATAGATAGATAGATAGATAGATAGATAGATAGATAGATAGATAGATAGATAGACAGACAGATAGACAGACAGACAGACAGACAGACAGACAGACAGACAGATAGATAGATAGATAGATAGATAGATAGATAGATAGATAGATAGATAGATAGATAGATAGATAGATAGATAGATAGATAGATAGATAGATAGATAGATAGATAATCCAGTTGTTTATTTACCCTGGTGCTTTGCCAGGTACTCGTTGTAGAATACTGGATATGAATGCTTCTGTGACATCTGGAGAAACTTGCCACTGACCATTTTATGGGAGGGAGTTATGCATAATTTGTCATTAAAAAAAAAAAGTAAAATGAAGGATGTCTGTTGAAAACCTGAACAAGACTCACTCATCAGTTTGTGCACCTTTCACAAAGTCATGGCAGCTTTTGGTAGGTTCTCTGCTATCATCACCATGATAGACTAAATAGTCAACTGTAAAGACAATTTAGTGTATACCAAATAGATGTGACAAGAATGTTTCTGTTTTTATTTTGAGGTATGTTTATTTACTGTATAATTATTACTAGCTGAATTACCCAGCAATGAGAAAATGCATAGGTGAAAAGGCAAGAAAGTCATCACAAATTGTATATTAAACTTGTTGCATTCAGTACTTTATTGTTGTTAGTATCTGAAAGCTTCTTTCTGTATAGTATTGCTGTTTTTTTCCTTTTTGTGCAAAGTACCCCAAATCTCGTTAAATAACTCTAGAAAGTTCTGTAAGGGGAATGAGCCAAACCTCCTCCAAACTGATGTGTGGAACTGATCAACAACTACTGTAAATTAAGAATTGAAGTGGCCTCCACTGAGCGCTGAGGCAGTAGAGTTGACCACAGGGTTATGTGTGTGATGTATTGAACATTTGATCCATATTTTACTAATTGATAATGTGTTAAAGAGATGAGACCATGGGGATTTGTGAAACAGGCTATTAAAATACAATTTTGAAAAAAAAGATGTGTATTTATTTACAGTAATTTAGTACACTGAATAGTTAAACTTTCAAGAAGTTACTTTAAAGTGAACATTTAGCATCACCTAGTGAGGATTAATGAAAAATTAAATTTAGAGACAAGTGGTATGAAAAATCTACTAATCTTACAGGCTCTTTATAAATGTCTTTAGTATACTGCTATTTAGTACCGTGGTGCTTTATTTTTATATGTTTTAGTCATAAGTACTTATTTAGGTGCACCTTTACCAATGATGGTTTTAAAATTTATATAAATAAAATTGTAATCTGTTTGTTTACCAATCCCAAAGAAATGGCTGAACTGATTTTCACAACATTTTGCATGTGCATTGCTGTTGGTCCAACTTAATATGTGGGCTACATGGCATTTCAGGGACAGGGGTGGTAATGAAGGAGGACATTCCAAAAACAAGGAGTTCCCAACAGGCAGCAGGATAGAAGGGGCTGAAGGGAGAACACTGTTATCTAAGACAGGCAGGTACAGAGTTTTCTTCTTAACAAAGCAGGATAACAAGTTTATTGTCTCTCTGGATTACAGCTTTTGTCAAAGAGTATGTCTTTTTCTGACAGCATGGGTTGTGTTTAGCCAAGTTGAATTTCCAAAAGATATATTCATCTGGAACCTTTTCTGAGAAATCTACAGGTCCAAAAGAGGGATGCATTGTGTTGCAATGTTCCTTTCTTTCAACTCAACAAGAAACGTCTAAAATTCCAAAACTCCCTTCTTGGTGAGTTTTATGGTTCCAAAGGTTCATACGAAATTATGGTGAGCATCAAAATGTATGCAAAAGAAATTCTGATGTTATTTTATAAACAACTATTAGAGTGAGATTAGGGCCACAGGACAAGGACAATGGCAGCCTGCTCCGTGTTGGTCAAACGTGCAGATAGGAATTTCATTGCGTGTACATGTGACAAAGCGCGTGAAATGGAAATTTTATATTAAAGAAAAACCTTACATTTTTGGAAAAGCCAATGCTATTGTACACCTGTATATAGTTATTAAGTGCAATTGAAATAAGCCACAATGAAACACAATTTTTTAGCACGTGCCAGGTTGTTTTTAAATCAGTGTTAAATCTTCTTTATACCATTATCAAATACTGTCATCGGTGCTCTGTCTCAGCCCCTCCTGGTGCCCATTACCATAGATGCTTTACATAGCCATTGAATTCAATTAATCCACAAGCCATCCAGTTTATTAATGTGGGATTAAACATAAACTGTATTCATGAAATCACACAAAACCTTTAAACACAAAGAAGCAGTTATGGTTAACATGCATGGTTAAATGCAACAAGATGTTACTGCAAGTATGGAATCATGTCCTACACAAAAAGAACACATTCTCGACTCATGAGAGCACAGAAATTGTAGGTGATGGAAAAAAGATGCTGTCATGTTATTCAACAATGTCTAAAGGGCCAACATTTAAAAAAGACAGAAAAATTTGATTTCTTACCTTAAACCAAATACTAGCCATGCTACACATCTAAGATGGGTTGAAGTGTAAGTAATCAACTTACAGTAGACCTCAGCTTTAGGGAATCCATTCCCGGGCTCCCGATTACCAGGAGCCTGGGATTCCCAGACATTTTTCATTCCCACATTCCCGGGAATGAAACTGCTGTAATTCCCGGGAAAATGGGAACGGCCAAGCTCACATATATAGCATGTAAAAGTGTAAAAATCGTTCAAGAAAAAACAGAGTTATAGTTGAAAATAGTTAAGGTGGCACCATTGCTGCAGCTTGCACTTCATCAGACAACAACTTTGAACAGCAACTTGAAATTGCAATGCGTCAGTCTGTTGCATCCGCATTATCTGTGCCAAGAAACTTGCCATCACAGAATGATGACAAGAAACTGGATGCATCAGTAAAAGCTGAAATGGCAGTGTTTCAGCACAACGGCAAGCGCGGGCGTTGTTTAGAACAAGTGTATCAGTATCTGATGATTGTGCCGCCTACTTCAGTGGAGGCAGAGTGTGCTTTCTCAGTGGCTGGCATACTTCTGCACGAAGGTGCACTCTCGCCTGGACGACCGCATGCTGGACACGTTAATAATAATAAATTACATTTATATAGCACTTTTCTCAGTATTCAAAGCACTATCCACACAGGGAGGAACCGAACACACAATCTTCCACAGTCTCCTTACTGCAAAGCAGCAGCACTACCACTGTGCCACCTGTGAGGATGTTGTGCTTTCTATGCTCTTATTACTGCAACTAAAGATACATGTACTTCTATGACAGCATGAACTGCTTGTAGATAAGGTTAGTCTTTTATTTGTGTCAACATATTGCAGTAGTTTTATTAAAAATAAGTGTCGGTCGTTCTAAAACCGTTCACATGTGAGATGCCCGGGAGCCCGGGATTCCCGGGAATGAAATGCGGGATTCCCAAATTCCCGGGAATGGATAAACCTGTCCGGGAATGGATTCCCTACTCAGCTTTAACATTTCCAGTGCACTTATATGTCACTTAGTATTGTATTCATAAAAGCAATGATAATGTTTGTGTTGCACCACCTGTGGGACTGACAGAGACATAGTAACCGAATGGACTCACAGACAGACACACAGACACTTATCTTTTTATTAGGGCAGATACAATGCTGGGTACTTCAGCTAGTATCAAAATTAATTTAAAAAAAAAAGATATTATAAGTAGGAAGTGCAGTAGCACAATGGCACTGTGTGCGTGCATTCTTTTTTCTTTGGTTTTCTTCCATATCCCAAAGACATGCAAGTTAGTTAAGTGTGTGCATGAGTGGGCTCCTGTCCATGTCTGTGTACTACCTGGCATCAAGAGCTTAGAGTGTTTGAAGCTTTTTTATGTATTATCATTCAGTATGTTATGACAACACAGGAGCATGACTCAAAGAAATTAAGAAGTCCAATAAATTTCCAAAGATTTTCTTCTTCAAGACTGAATGTACAAATGGTTTGGTCACCCATGCAAGAAGAGTAATAAGAAGAGCAAATACATCAAAGAAGGCATGATTCTCCAACCTCCAGCTCTGTTGCTGCCCAAAGTAAGGCTTGGCCAGTCATAGAGTGAACATATAGTATGGGAGAAATCAGGAGAAACTGGCCAACCTCGGTTCTAAACACAGTCCTGAGAATCCTGCTTCCAAACCACAGAAACAGCTTTGTACTGAATCTATTGATTTGAGACTAATAAACAAGGAGAAACCCAGCTAACTACTACTGCATTCTTTTATTTGATACTTGCCTTTCTATACCTATCCCTGCTCATAGCATGATCAACTGACCATTCAGAGAGGCATAGAGGCTCAATAAAGGGTGTGGTGTAAACTACTGATGGAATCCCAGAATGCTAGAGACATATCTATTGACAGCACAGGCTGAAAGCAGGTAGGTATTCTTGAGAGACAATGATTGTATGTGGTCGGACACTGTTCTGTCTGAAAATGGAGCCGGGCAAGTCACAGGATGTCCTTGATGTATCATACCATACCATAACAGCCACTACCAGACAGCATAGGCCCTGAGCCATAGTCGACTCTGGTACATTACACTACGATACCATAATGTACAGTTTGAATATGGTACTTTAAGTTAGGTTAGGTAGACATTTATTATTCCAGAAGAAAATTTGTTTAAAGGAAAGCACATAACATACCACAAATTGTTACACAGATACAAAAAATTAAGCCAGGAGACAATGTATGACAAGCATTGTAATAATCTGTACACAATCATAGGACTTATGCAGTATGAATTTCATATACTTGACAGTACACAGTAATAATTTACAATTTAGCAGGATTCCTACAACTACTAGAATTCAAAATATGTGCAGTTCTGGGCACAAAAGAGTTCTTAAATATCTTGTTCCATAGTAGATGAAGTGTGTTGTTCCGCTTGCATGGTTTTCTAAGTGATCTCCATCGTTGTATGAGTTTCTGAAGCATGGAATGGGCCACACCTCATTCCATTTTGTTGTTGTTATTCTCATAAGCTTTCCAGATCCTTCTCAAATGGAATGACAGTTTCCCTGGTTACCAAGATAGTGCACACCACAATATGCATAGTGCTGCAATGCTTTGGGACACTGAAAAGCCTTTCCCAGAAAATGTAATTCCATCCATCCATCCATTTTCCAACCCGCTGAATCCGAACACAGGGTCACGGGGGTCTGCTGGAGCCAATCCCAGCCAACACAGGGCACAAGGCAGGAACCAATCCCGGGCAGGGTGCCAACCCACCACAGGACACACACAAACACACCCACACACCAAGCACACACTAGGGCCAATTTAGAATCGCCAATCCACCTAACCTGCATGTCTTTGGACTGTGGGAAGAAACCGGAGCGCCCGGAGGAAACCCACGCAGACACAGGGAGAACATGCAAACTCCACGCAGGGAGGACCCAGGAAGCGAACCCGGGTCTCCTAACTGTGAGGCAGCAGAAAATGTAATTTTTCTTGTTAAATAGTTCAGTTCCTCAGTGTTTTCAGGTAAAAAAGAAACCCATTGCTTTCTAACAATATTACAATGTACAGAGGGCAGCATGTAGCCTCACAATGCCTCACAGATCCAGCATCCTGGATTTGAATCTTACATCTGGATGTTGTCTTTGTGGATCCTGCATGTTCTCCGCATGACTTTGTGAATATTGTGTCTTGTTTTTCCCTGTTTTTCATGCGTTGCACAAGCGTGAATCTAGGTGTGTGGTTGTGTGTCCTGTGAAAAGCCTGATGCTGTAATTCCCGTATTCTTGAATCGCATTAAGCAGGTTTGAGAAATATGTTATTATTATAGAGCACTCTCACACATGGGCATCTGAGGATCACTCTATTAAGGTGTGTAATAACATCCCAGGACTAAAGGGGACGCGGTCATTATCCATGTCATCTCTTTCTGTATTTGCAGGGCCAAGAAACCACCCGTTGAGGGTAACTGAACTCTACCCCCAGTGTCGCAGAGGCCCCGTCCATATGGACTGGAGTGCTATAAAACTGAGAATCACCCAATAAAAGGGCATCTCACTTCAAGGAGAATCTTTCACCTGACACAACACCCCATGACTGAGTTGCTCAGATGAGCCCCTTTTACTACTGAGCCTAGTTGGCAAAGACAGCATTTAAGAAGCATGATTTTTGTTGCTTCACCGAGTGCTTATATGTGTTCTTTTTTTGGACAATTCCATTAAACAGGATGGCCAGGTTGGCACCCCAGCTTTTTTTTGAGACTCCAGTTAACCTTCATTTGTCACAGAACAAACACAATCTGGAAACAGCTGTAGGGTTTTTTTTGGAGGCATGGGACACTTCATTTCATTATGCTTACATTAGCAGAACGTACATTCAGCAAATTACTGTATATCTAAACGCTTCCCTGTTATATGTACTACATTTTTAAATTTATTACAGTATTGATTATTTCCACAGCATATAGGTTCTATAAAATATACTAACTGAATTCCTGAGCCAGTGAGTTTCTCATGACTGAATGTTGTTTGAATTTGTTAAGATCAAAGTATCCCATAAAATGTTTTTTGTGCCAATCGTAAGACTGTGAAGATCCCTGCAAGCATTGCTTTACAAAAGGTTAGAAAGCAGAAACAGTTATATGTATTGTTTGAAAGCTTATTACACAGTTTTTATATTTTAATGAACTTTAATCATTTCTAGTTTATGTTATATAGTAAAACATTAGATAACATGAAATAAATCATCCTCAGGTAAGAAGCACAGAGTTTTGACAATAGGTATTAAAAACTGCAAGCAATCTAAAGTATTTTTTTCTCTTCTTTCCCTTGAGAATAAGAATAAGTGGTGAAGTAGCCATACATTCCTTAGACAAGCAATTTATTGCTATGATTTAGGGTTTTTTAGGGATTTGGATACTGACTAAAGAAAACAAGTTACTGAGAAAGCTTAAGCTGATGAATTATTTGATTATCACAGCAATTTGCTGTAAGGACTTGAAATAGTCCATTTTATCAAGGGAACTGGAATTTACCACACACCATGGATGCTTTTTACTCCTCAAATTTACTTGCTGTGCTTTTTTAAATCAAATGAAAACTACTGCAAAAAATCAACATCAGCAATAGTTCAAGTATAATTAAAATGAAAGGTTAATTAAGACTAAAGTAAAAGTGCCAAAAGTTGTTTTATTTTCTATTAGCAAAGGCTCATGGAAGTCTTTAGGATGCTGCTGCCTCACAGCTTCAGAATCCTGTGCCACACCACTCTCGGTCTGGGATTTCCCTGCTTTCCCCTGAGTCTGGGTATTTTAATTTCTTTTTCCTTTTCTTCAAACAAGGGTAATAGGGGGCACTGGAGCTTATCCCAGTTAGCATAGGGTACAAGACAGGAACAAACCCTGGACAGGGTGCCAGTCCATCACAGGGTGAACGCACACACCAGACACACATCCAGGCTAATTTAGCTTCCCCAATTCACTTATGCTGCATGTCTTTGGACAGTTGGAGGAAACTGGGGCGCCCAGAAGAAACCCACACAAACACAAAGAGAACAATAAAATTCCACGCATGGAGGACCCAGGAAATCTGCTTACTGTGAGGCAGCAGCACTACCACTGTACCACTGCACATGAATATTTCAGGCTGACAAACTTATTTTTTTCTTCTGTGCAGAAAGGTGGAAAATTTCTTGTGTGAGAAAAGTAAAATGTATGAATTCCATAATTTCAGTTCACTTTTTCACAGGCCTCGATTTCTTACTGGTGTAACAACAAGTTCTTAGTTTTTGGTACAAATAATACCATTTTAAATACCTGTTAATAGCTTATTTTAACGGAAATGTTAAGTAAGAATAAATTCTTTCATATGTTCCACGAAAAATTACAAACTTTGACTGCATAATATGATTTGTAAATCTTGGTGTGCACATTTATTGATTTTGCATTAACTTTTGCCTATAATGTAACAACTTTGCAGACTGTGTTACTTCTTTCTGAATTACAGTTTTGTCATTTTTATTGCTCTGGAATTAATCTGACTCTTCAAAGCACAATCATTTGTTTCCAGCATGTCTCAGTTTACCAAATGCAATGGCAGAGCAGGCATATTCTTAAATATTGGCTAAAGTGAACTGTGTCTTATTATTGTTTCATTTATAATATTTACTGTATATATTTATCTATTTGCTATATGAGTGTCATTGTCCAATAGGTCAACCTCCTAATAAACTTCTCTACTGAACAGTAAAAACAGACTTTCAAAAATAACACAAGGAGTTTGATTTATGGTACCACATATTCCAACAAAGCACTTGCTGTACATTATTTTCAGGCATTATTCTTGTTGTTTGATTTGGGAATGTATATATAAACCGTGTAACAGTGAATCAGTACAGCAATGCTATATATCCTCAAAATGTATAGGTTTCACAATAACCTTGTTTGTCTATTCAACAAAAGAAATTGCTGTAGTAGCTCAGATTACTCTCATTGAATGTTCATTTGTATCTATACATTCATTTCAGCAAATATTATATATATTTTGTCTCTTACATCATCTTAAATGATATTTAAACCATTTGAGGGATTCAGTTAATTAGCTACTGAAATGCACGTGGCTGAAGCACTTACCGATAGTAATTTGACTGACGCAGCTGTAGTAGCTTGTTCCCGTTGAGAGGTTGTAACTCCCACTGCTGGGCTCCCTGTCTACAAAAAAGATTTGGTCATGTAAGTATTTATTAATTGATGCACAACTTTGCCTAAATAAGCAAAAAAAGAAAAAGGAAATATTTTTGATTATTCAGCAGAATTCCAGTAGTATTATTTAAATGCTGGCAGAGCTATTTTATTCTGATAGATACAAAACAGATGGTGGCTACATTGTAACATACCCTGAGAATGTTTATAAGGTAAAATGCAAAAGCTGCAATTTTCAAATAAGAAAGTTATATAAGAATATATAAATATGCATTAAGTTATATATGGTAGCATGGTAATGCAGTGGTTAGTGCTTCTGCCTCAGAGCTTGTAAAGAGTTTATATGTTCCCATAATGTCTGTTTGAACAGGCTTTCCCCCACACTCCCAAAAACATGCATGTTCTGTTAATGGCCAATTCTGAACTGGCACTACTATGGGTGTGTGTGTGTATGTGTGTTTGTGTATGTGTGTGTGTGTGTGAGTGGGCCCAGAGATTGATAGCTGCCCTGTCCAAAGTTGACCCTCGCCTTGGGGTTGATGCTGCTAGGTTAGGCTCTACTCCCATCCCCCCAAAAAAACCCTTTGATTTTTACTTTACTATATATTTATACACATTATACAGTATACAATCTATTCACATGTACAAATACAAGGGAAACACTGCCATCACCTGGAATAAGAAGAAATTATCAGTATATATCCTCTACTTTTCATTACACAGATAGAATGGTTAAATGGGGTAAAAGTTGAAGAAATCATTTGAAGAAAATATCTAGCAGAATAAACAACAGTGAATAAGGAGCAGCTTACCGCTAGTAAACACCTAACAGAGATACTGTACAGGTATATTAGAAGCAGCCTAAAACAGAGTAGAAGACTACATGGGGCATATTACAGTGTGGCAAATTTAATGCACTTCGGAAGACAGCCAACAGATTTATGGGAGCCTATTTGTAAATAAGATCAACTACAGTATGCAAAATACAAAATAAATATATACATAAATAAAAAGTTGGACAATATACATGAAGCTTACTGTATATAACCTATTTCATGTTTAAGATACAAGCATATATTGTTAGTACAAGGCAAATAATGCCTTTTATTTACCTATTTATTTAACTTACAAAGTTGACCACATATCTGTTTTCTAGCTATTGGACAGATTTATGCAGAGCTGGGGTCTCCTAAATCCATCTTCACTGGATTACTTATACTGTAATTGCTTTTGCTGTTTTTTTTTTTTTTTGATATGATAGCAATTTTGGGGTTATAATTAGAAAAGTATAAATGTATGCTTGAAGCTCATTCAAGAACTATTCAAACTTGTTTTATGTTTCCTTTTCTGGTTCTGAATTTAACTTTACAAACAGCTCTCACCTTGTGTTACCTAATAAGAAAGTGTTCATGTTTAAGTGGATATGAATGTTATGAAACTCAAAAACTGGACTCCAAAATGTGAAATGAATTCAAATCAGATCATTTTAAAACTATGCTAAAGTAACAAGGAAGAGTGACTACTAATTGCAGAGTTTATATGTCACCACAGTTTTTTTCATAATAAAAGTGTATCCATCCTTTCCCGGAGAATATAAGCCAGTGCAAATGAATGTGTTATCAGCATTGACTCTGAATTGGTCCATGTGTGTCTGAATCTATGTAAATGTAAAGAATTATTATTAGTCTCCTTGCAGATAATTCATGTTCTGCATATTTGTAACTTGTTAGTATACTTAAGATTATTACAATTCTTGCTATATGTATGTTTAGGCCTTTTTTTGGTCATCTGCCGAAACTGTGCAACTTATAATAAAGTTCTATCTATCTATCTATCTATCTATCTATCTATCTATCTATCTATCTATCTATCTATCTATCTATCTATCTATCTATCTATCACAGTGCCTTTCATATCGATCTATCTGTTGAAGTTCATTCCCTCATTTGATAAACTCAATTCAAGATCCTGGTCATACTGGATTTAAGTGGTTTGTGAAATTGATGGATCGATAGAAAGTGGCACTTGGAATATCACCTTGTTGTATGCTGTTTTATAATTTCTTTCAATTATAATGTTTCAATTTAAAAATAGGATTTTTGTGTTCTTTCCATAAAAGAAAATATGCTACATTTGCTTACACTTGACCTCTTGATATAACTTTATGTCTAGGACTGGAGGTCTGATCTGTTGCTTTGTGGCATTGTCCCTTGACAGTTTATTAAGCTTTCTTAAATCATAGACAGATTTTCATTACAATTTTAAGATTGTTAAATTGATTTTAGAATTAATTTGATATTTTCCAAATAATTTGTTGAAATCTGACAGGGATACAAGTGATGTTAGAATGCTCATCGCTTAGCACATCTGTATCCTTTTGAAGACACCTGTGCCCTTGCCATTTTTTTCCACTTGCAATTTATAAAAAAGGACAAGAGGAGAAAATATAGGAGAGGGCCAGCCTCTTGTGTATTTAAGCAATCTATCTAAGTGCTGAAATATTTGAGACAGCAATATTGCTAGAGTACATTTTTCTTACATTCAGTTTTATACTGTATTTATATTTTATTTATTACAAAAGTCAGAGTGTGCAAGATACAATAATGTATAAAATATGAATAATTATTCAGGAATTATCAGGAAGATATAGTCATTTCAATTTATTTACTGTAGCTTTTTTGCTACTTACCAGGTATTCGTTATTCTGGTATATGCACCATCCATCCATCAGTCCACTTTCAACTCCATTTAATTGAGTGGACACTCAGATTGTACACTACTGTATTAGGTTGATTCCTCACTTTGCCAGACTGGAACCCAAATCCTGGCATAGCAAACTGCTACCAGACACTCTTGTGTTACCTGTTAAAAGTCTCAGTTTGCCTGAATGGGCCTCCCTTTAGAATACAGCATCTGCAGGCCTTATCTGATAAGGTGATCGATACCAGACCATGTAACAGTTAGTGAGATCTCTCTCTGAGGTGTGAAATAGACTCAAGTTCAGAACTAACATTGATGGACAGAACTTTGCACCAGTGGTCAACCAAGAGGATGGACTTATGTCCACCCAAGAAGCCAATGACACAACCTTTATTCTTCCCTATAAAACACTGTAACAGTCTAACTAATTGCTCTTGTCTCGCTACACTACAGTGCGACTTGGGCATAATTTGGCTGCCCATGGTCAGAACCCATAGCCGATAGAGTTTGGCCGCAACAAAGATTGAAGCAATCCCTTTACTCCAGTGGGCAACTGTGCCTGACTGAAATGGTGGAATACTAATCTGTGCTGGAGTATAGACAAGGTTGCCATTAGTCCAGCCTTGGTGAGGGACAGTAAGGACACAAGCAAGAGAGAGACTGAATGTAAACTATAAATTCACCTTGCTAGCGACAGTCCCTGAGTGCTCATTGGCTGGCCTAGCAGATATAATTTTGCTAGCAGCCAAGGACACTGTGTGTGTAAAACACTCACAGAGAAAATGCAGTACCACCTGCAACCAGAAGATGCAACCAAAGGTGAAAAAGTAGATCTTCTGATCAAAGAAAAGAAAGTGTGCTGAATAATACTTTCAAGTATCTGGAGAAAGCTGACCAGGAAAGAAATCAAGCATTGGTCTCCTCAAACTATAAGTATGTTTTTATTCCAAGGACCATTAATTATAATTTAATAGATAGAACAAAGCCAGCTAATGGGCGGCACGGTGGCGCAGTGGGTAGCGCTGCTGCCTCGCGGGTGGGAGACCTGGGGACCTGGGTTCACTTCCCGGGTCCTCCCTGCGTGGAGTTTGCATGTTCTCCCCGTGTCTGCGTGGGTTTCCTCCGGGCGCTCCGGTTTCCTCCCACAGTCCAAAGACATGCAGGTTAGGTGGATTGGCGATTCTAAATTGGCCCTAGTGTGTGCTTGGTGTGTGGGTGTGTTTGTGTGTGTCCTGCGGTGGGTTGGCACCCTGCCCAGGATTGGTTCCTGCCTTGTGCCCTGTGTTGGCTGGGATTGGCTCCAGCAGACCCCCGTGACCCTGTATTCGGATTCAGCGGGTTGGAAAATGGATGGATGGAAGCCAGCTAATGTACTATGGCATTGGTGTAAATGTAACTAAAGATAATAACCTTATGACGAATAAGCTCTGGCAATTAAGAGTTTTTCACCCTAAATCCAATAAGAAAGGGCTGGGCAGCACCTCACACACGCATGTACTCACATACACATTTAGCGAGAGAAAGAACTCAGTGTGGTGTAGGTTGGTCCTAAACCAGAGAAAATTACAGCTGCTTTGAACAAATAAACGCCACTTGCTGGCAATCGAAACTTCATAACATCTTAACCTCATGAATGGAAAAAACTGTAAGAGAATAAGGTTGTAGCCAAATCAAGCGATAGAACTGATAAGTTACATGCATATTTCTATAGGAGTGAAAAAGTTAAGTTAAGCTTTCATAATTTTATGTTTTGTGTTAGTTGTTAGTGTCTTTCACTGTATATGTGTATATATATATATATATATATATATATATATATATATACAGTATATATATAGATATATGTATACAGTATATGTGCATATAGCCATATAAGCATATACATCTATATATTTACATATACCAATCTTTCGTTATCCTTATGTTATGCATAAATTGTATTATTTTACTTCGTCATCACACCACATTTCAAATCACAACAGAAAAAGTGAAAGTGTTAATGTAGTCTTTTGCCGATTCATGAACCTTGTTCATAAATTGTATGGATCTCTTCATATTTCTGGTGTACTGGCTTGTAGGTGAAACAGAGATCTTACACCCCTTTTCCTGCATTTTCATTTTCACTTTTACTGCACCAGGTCTTAGCATTGAGTCAATCTTGAATTCTCCGTGCAGTATAAAAATTCACTTTAATAGAGCAAAGTTACATTTATTAGATACCCATCTAATGACCCTCATTTTCACTCATTTCTTTTCTAAATCTACTTATTTCAGTGATCAAAATCCATTCAGCCAGTATGTGGTGCCAGCTTGCTCAGAACCCTAGGCAGGACATGGACCTAATGCTGTGTACACTCAGGCATAAACACAAAGACACTGCATTACATTTGATTTTCCAGCTAACCTAACATATATATTCTTAGAATGTGGAAGAAAACAGGACTATCCAGAGAAAACCCTTATGTTCAGAAAGGGAATTAAAGTCAGGTCCTTGGAAGTGTGAAACAGCAGCACTATTAACTCTGCCACAGTCCAGGAGTTCACTTTGTCTCAGGAGTTGCCCTTTGATTGTCGCCTTTGACCATGGAAGCAACATTGAAAAAAACTATACACTGCAACAACTTCCAGAAGTCATTAAACATTGAAGCAGAATTGTAGAAGACAAAAAGCAGCAAGAAGGGTGGGCAGGCAAAATGGCAAAAATGGAAAAAGGAAATAGGTTAGAAGGTGATATAGTGAGAATGTCAATTGCATCGACAGTAAATGAAATATCTTAGTACCAGATGCACCTGCCTGTGTAATAATTATTAAAAAATGAACCTGTAAACAGTTATAACATATCCTGAACTAGTACATTCCCATGGGTAAGGGCATCAGCCAAGCACTGAGCATGGGAAAGGCACTATATAAATAAAATGCATTATTATTATTGTTTTTTGTTGACAGTTCGTTGCCTTGTTTCCAGGAATCCAGAATCCTAAGGACTTCTTCTATGGTGGAAATTTTTACAGCATACATTTAGATCCTAGTTGATGCTCTTGGTTTACTTGGGAGAAGCACAGTGTATTTTTCAAATGTCTTTTTGATGGATGCCAGTGAACTAGTTATTATTGACATAATCATGGCTTTTGTGTTCCACATATGTTGTATTTCCATCTGAAGATCCTTATTATTTACAGATCTTCTTCATTTCTTTCAGTATGATATTGTGGTCATCTGACATGGTAGTATTTATACAAAAACATGTCTTCTATCTGGATATCTGGATGACTGGCTCTAATGGTGTGATCAGTACAGATGGTCAAGACCCATGTAATGTCACAGTCCTGAATGTTAATATTTGGTTGTAGAACATGATATTACCATTGGTCCAACACTACTAAACCAAGATTCTCGCAAAATGACCAATGTACAGTATGTAACTGGCTGCTCAGGTATGTCCATCTGTATATTTTATAACTACCAATGTAGTGCAACCCTCTAAAATGTGGCTAATGATGTCTTCAGCTGCATTGCATATTTAATTTTTGCTGTCAACTTGGTTTGTTCAGAATTTTGTGCTGGTAGTATTTGGTTGTAAGTGCATCAATGATCAGAATATTTGTCTCTCTCTTAAACTTTATATCCAAGCTAAACAAGTTTTTTTGGCCAACAATGGCCAATTTGGGACTTTGAACCCCTTTCCTTGTAGTGGTTTGTTTTTGAGAAGTTCTGTTCTTCCATGCTTGATCATCTATTTGAAACACTGAACTTGATTGTGAGTAGAAGGTTATTGCTGGCAGATGCTGCTTGCTTTGCTAAACGAAGAACACTTCTAGTTTCATAGTTCTTGACCATTTTTATATTTTTTATTTTGCTCAATGTAATAGCTAAGGTAAGACTAGCGACTGTATATTGTATGCAAAGTGGAGCTGAATGAATTTGTATCCATGTTCACATCTCTTGATATACTGTACAGATATCATAAATGTTTACTGGTCGGTGCTGCACTGTCTTTGTTTGTATTTGTTTTTCTTTGCACTGTTCTGCAACATTTGCACATGCTTGCATACGTGCACTTTACATTTTAATGTGTAGCTTTTCCTGTATTCCTGTGTTCTATGTAGCACTGTGGTCCTGGAGGAACATTGTTTCGTTTCATTATGTACTGTGCTAACTGTATGTGGTTGAAATGATAATAAAAAGCTACTTGACTTGACTAGAATGAGCCTTAAGATAGTGTAGACTGTGCATTGTTAGAAGTTTTTGTGTCATTCTGTCCATCCATCATCCAACCCGCTACATCCCAACCACAGGGTCATGGGGGTCTGCTGGAGTCAATCCCAGCCAACACAGGGTGCAAGGCAGGAAACAAACCCCAGGCAGGGCACCAGCCCACCGCAGGCACACACACACACACTAGGGACAATTTAGAATCGCCAATGCACCTAATCTGCATGTTTTTGGACTGTGGGAGGAAACCAGAGCACCCAAAGGAAACCCACGCAGACACAGGGAGAACATGCAAACTCCATGCAGGGAGGACCCAGGAAGCGAACCTGGGTCTCCTAATTGCGAGGCAGCAGCGCTACCCACTGTGCCACCGTGCTGCTCTCATTCTGTCCATCTTTTTTTACATTGATTTTATTTAACGTAAACAACATTCTGTAGAATTAAGTCAAACTTAACAAACCAGAATTTAACCCCCTTTCCCCAAGAGGATAGCCAACAGCATGAGCAAATCTGTAAAACCAATAAGAAAAGAAGAATTCTACTATTTCATTAATTAAATCTTGCCATATTTTAAAAGAGTTTTGAACAGATCCTCTAAGCGAGAGTTAATCATAATATTACAGAGCAAAATTCAGTAGTAGATGATATCGCATAATAAGATTCAGATTAGTTCAGAGTCCTGGAGACCTCGGCCATCAAGCCACCTCCCCCTATTGGCCATTTCACAGCTGAGTCAGTGCTGGGCCAGCCAATCTGATGAAAGGACCCTTCCACCCGATGATTCCAGTGCTCCTCCCTCAGAGATGACTGTTCCTTAGGCAGGCAAATAAACTGGCAGTAGGGCAGTGCCAAGTGCCACATTTGAGTACCGAGAAGAGAAACAATATCATTTGCATGTAGCGATATTTTCTATTCAAGTCCTTCTTTGGTAATCCCCTTCATCTCTGATGCATTTTGAAAGTGAATGGCCAATGGCTGAATGGCGATTGTAAAGAACAGTGGTGATAGGGAGCATCCTTGGCAAGTACCACATTCTATTTTGAAGTAGTTTGGAATAATGTTGTTAATACAATCAGAAGCTTCTGGACTGGTATAAAGTAGTCTGATCCATGCACATATGTTTGGAGCCAAACCCAAATTTGTACAATGTGGTGAATAGGTAGTTCCAATCAACCATGTCAAATGCTTTTTCTGTATCCAAATATGATAAGATCTCTGGTGTGTTAGATATTATGAGTGAGTATATTACATTAAACAATCATTCGAGATTATAAGATAAGCATCTGCCTTTAATAAATCTGCTTTGGTCTTGAGATATTACAGAAGGAAGCAAATTCTCTGTCCTTCTAGATAGAACTTTGGAGAGTATCTTAACATAATTATTCAGAAGTAAGATTGGTCTGTATGATGCACATTGTAATAAGTCCTTATTTTTCTTTGGCATAATGGTAATTAACACTTGCCGAAAAGTTTGAGGTAGAATTTTGTTGTCTCTAGCTTCTATAAAGGTTGCTAATAGTAGTGAAGCTAACTTATTTAATTTTTTTTTTATAAAATTCTACTGGGTAGCTAGCCATCAGGGCCTGCTGCTTCCCACTTTGGAGCATCTAGCAATTCTGAGAGTGTCAGAGGTTTATCCAGTTCCTCTGCACTAAGTGTATAAAGCTGTCATCTGAGTGACGCCGTTTATGAAAGTTATGGTGCGCACCCCTGGACACAAAGGTGCCTCCCCCCAGATCTTAGAAGTATGATAATAAAGTCCGTAGCATGTACACAAAGTGATGTTGTGTTTCTGAAGTCTCGTATGTTCCCACCCGGTTATCAAACTCTGATGACACTGAATGGGCGCATTACCTGTTGGACACCATTTAGGAAAGTAAAAGTGTGCATGCTTCATACACCAAGGGAACTCTTTAAACTCTGTGGTATATGCACAAAGGGGTGTCATTTGTGCTATTGAAGGAGACCCCAACCTCCCACATTGTCAAAATCTAATAACAATGGCTAGCTATGGACAATAAGGGGAGATGTCCATCAATCCCACCCAGGGCTCCAAATGGGCCTCGACTGGCACTGCCCTAAACTGTAGTTAGAGACAGGCACAAGTAAACTGTTAATGGTGTTGGAATTGTTCTTGAAGTTGAGTTAGCTTTTGAGTACAAGGTGAATTCTATGATAATACTGTTTTTCAATTTTGCTCTTCATCTTTTTGTGCTTTATACCATTGCCTTCTTCGGCTTCCAAGTATTTGTACATGTTGTCTGATTCCAATTTCTTGATGCTTGAACCTTCATTCAGATGGATATTTTGGCTGCTAACACATTTTCCTCCCTTAAAAATGGTGATCTAAAGTCCATCCTTATGACATCACTTAACATTCTGACAATATGTAAATACTACCAAAGTTTTTTTTCATCTTTTATCATGTCTTGAGTTCATTCATGTATAATAGATGACTTACTCTATTTTCTCATCAACTGCATATCCTAGACCTTGTCATACAGCATAGTAATGGAGACAAGGAGTTAAATAATATACTGATATTTTATGCCTTCATTTTAAAGATTATTTTGAGTATCCACTTGTTATTTACAAAATACAGTGTACAATACTGCTACATCACAGTTATCCCTGGTCTCAACACAAGAAGAAAGCTTGGCAGCTTATGAAAGGCAAGATAGTAAATAAATGTCTAAAACATCACACAACTAGTTATACTTTAATTCATGCAATTAAATTCACATCCTTTATTTATTCATTCATTCTCTATTCCTGCTTTGTCTGCTTCCCTGTCATGGAGCTGGAGCCAGTCATGGTATCATCACACACAATGCAGCAGACAAACCCAGCTTGTTATATAGTATGCTTACAAGCACACCAACAATTACATCCAGCCAATTAAGACTCATCAAATAACTGAACCTGCTCCTTATTTGTGATGTGAAACAGAAAACCTGATTGTATCAAGAGGGCTCAAATCATTACATCACCACAAAACAATTATTCTGTTTTTATTGGAGCTGTTGGTGGCATAGGTTAATTAATGAAACAAATCTCAAAAAACTGTAAATAATTGTGAATTACTATAAAACTATTCCTGCAAATATTAGAATAATCTGTGATTGGCTGGCATCCTATCCAAGGCTGGTTCATACATTGAGCCAGATACAATTGGCTTGCACATCTTTTTATTGGGAGAAATGGGCTCAGAAAATGGATGGATAATGGAATGGGCACACTAACTATTATTGCACACTGTGTTTTAGGCTAGGAACTTAACGAAGCAGTGTAAGAATGCAATGACAGTTATTGATACTGAATGCAAAAGCAATTTACACTCTGAGTAGTGGAGAGTTCACATGAATTAAAAATAAATTGGAAAAACTGTGTATCTCATTATGAAATTACAGTAATTGCCTTTGGAATCAGTTGTTGCTTTTGTTATATTATTTAAAGGACTGAAGAAAGTGATCATTCTGTATTAAGTGAACTATTTTATTAATGAGGTCACTAACCTTCTTGCATGTCGTAAAAGGTAACTAAAAAAGGATGACATCAGAAGAAGTATCAAGAATTAACAATTTCTGCTGCAATACCCCTTTGATCATGAAACACAAAGATAGGCGTTACATAAGCCTTGGGGGGCAACTTGCCAGACTGGGATAAACCAGGAGATAGGTGTTAAACCGGTGATGACAATATTAAATTAAGCATTTCAAATGCAAATAAGCTAACATAAGAAACAGAACGAGATTGTTTGTAATCATGTAATTGTTTGACACACATTTCTGTAAAAGTTAATTTTTTAAAGAATGCTTAAAATTGTGTTGTTAAAAATCACAATATTTAGTGTATAGTCTGACAGAGTTAGTTTTCTAAGGTTTTGAGGTTTTGTATTAATTAAAGAATGTGCTCAAAAATTTTAACCTACTATGTTATATTGGCACTGTGGTGGACTAGCCCTCTACTTTGTGTTAATTTCTGAGCCTTCATTTTTGTAGAAGTGGGCTTTAATCTCCTCCCCTGAACCCTGTGTTGGAATATTCAAGCTCATAAAGTAGACAAATACAGGCAGGCTGTACAGGTTCAGAGCAAACTCTTTTTTAGGAGACTCAATTCGTTCAATAAGTTCAGGAATCTCCTGGGGATGTTCTAACAATCCACAGGTCCATGTTGTGATCCAATGAAGGAGTAACACCAGCTCAGGGGATATCAAACCCATGAATAAATTGCTCAGGAAGGCCATATATACATTACAGAACTGATCTAGACTCACTGAAGGTGGGGCAGAAAAGAGAATAATGGCATTGGTAGAGGTCATCTTGACTAAGACTGCCCATCCTCTATATGACATGTTATCCTAGAATAACTTTCCACATTGGCTCATTCCAGCATGTTGTGACACTACTGGAACACTTTTTTACCCACAACTATTTGACTGTATAATGCCACTCCCTTTGTGGCCCTTTTACCAGTAATAATAGATACATTAGTATTGAGTCAATATTTTTTCAAGGACACCATAGCACTTGGATCCCAATCCAGGTGATTTGACGTTTGGTGGGTGCACCAACATGCTATCAGCGCATGCTCCAACACTATACAGTATATTAAATGTGGACTAGATATACTGTGTGTCAGTTCTTTCTCTGGCTCTTATATATGAGTGTTTGCACTATGTTTCATGTCCTGTGTTGATGCTGTTGGAGTAAAGGTATTTCCCCTCAGGGTTCAATAAAATATACAATCTATCTATTTAAAACTTCCATTTCTAAAAACACATATGTAAACTGTATAATGCTAAATTCTAAAGGTAACAATTTGAACTGCACAACTTAAACTCATTATCTGCGTCATTTTATTTAAAGATTAGTTTAATTAAACAATGAATATACAAACAGTGAATTGAAACAAAAGGCTACCTGGTAACAATCAACAATGGAACAGGAGAGATAAAATGTGCATATAAAGTTTCTCACTGATAATTGATTTGGTGTTTGAATATTTAATTGTGCATGCTGTTTTCATCAATAATACAAACTAGAGGAAGCATGACTTCAATAAACAGATACATTTTACAAAGCATTACTTCTATACACAATGTCCTCTATAGATATTAGGACGCATAGCTAATTTGATGAAATTGAATTGACTACTGCATGCTTGATATTGCTTAGTTGATTCCTGTCGCATTGATTGCCCTCATATAGCAGAACTCTGACTGTGTGCTGTTGTGTTTAATCTCCAGTATCTACTTTTTGAGTCAAAAAGTCTTGTCCAATATGAAAATTACAAAATTGTCCATGAAAAGAACAGATAGCATTTTGGATTACATAAAATCAGAGTCATAGCATGCAGAAACTGGGCATAGCAAATCTTGGAAAATGATGTAACCAGTGATGTATTTTTTTGTTGGCAGTATGTAGGTTGATCAAGAGAAATAAGTGCATTAGATGGTAGTAAAAGGTCAGAGCTGTGATGAAAAACTCTAAATTAACAGAAGATAATGCAAAGGTCTAGGCATCACAATCTGCTCTTTACAAAGAATTATAAAGGCAATAAAAGGCATGCTGCAAAATAAAATGCTCACTCAGCACCAGAAACAGAAAGGTCACTTTGGTAAAATATACAAAGATAAACAATTAGGAGCTTGGAGCAAAATGTTATGAGTAAATGAAACAATTTGATATATCAATAAAATTGACAGCAATATCAAAGCATGGAGAAAAGAAACAAATATGGGCAATCCAAAGGACATGTGTAAAACATGGTGGTGGTATTGCCTTGGCTTGGACATACATGGCAAATTCCGCAACAGTCTTACTTACCTTTACTAACAACATCCTCATAAACAACAGAATAATTTACATATTACTTATTTGGCTGATACTTTTATCCAAGGTGACTTACAACATTTATGATACAACTATGCTTACATTTATGATATTGCTTACATATTGCTTACATTTATGATACATTTGCTTTTTCTTTTCCAATTGCAGCACAGGCAGGTCAAGTGACTTGATCATGGTCACACAGTGTGAGTAGCAGGATATGAACCCACAACCTCAGGGTTTTAAGTCCAAAGCCTTAACCACTATACCATGATCTAGAAAGGATTCAAAAATATCTTGTCATGTAATTTTCTAACCCACTAAATCCAGACCAGGGTGGTGGCTCGTCTGAAACCTATCCCAGCAAGCATCGGGTTCAAGGCAAGAACAAACTCTGGACTGAGAGCTAATCCATCGCAGGGTGAACACACACACTAGGACCAATTAGCCAGAAAAATCTTGCCTGCCTAATTAAAGGAAAATGCCTCCAGATTCATTGACTAGTAATTCCTCATGCACCAAGACAATGGCCCAAAACATCCTGCCAGTGGAATCAAATAGTTCATTGGGAGGAAAGTGTGGAAAGTACTAAACATGCCAAGTCAGTCTTCTCAGCTGTTTCTATCTGAGCTGGGAGTTCACTTGCTGAAAAGGACACAATTCAGAAACCCCTCATATAAAAACAGCAACAAAATGTAAATTCTTAAAAGTATTTCATCTACTAATGGAAAAATAGAATTATTCTTAAACTTGAAAGAATACATATTCTATATGTTCTAACAATTCAACCATTAAAATAGGATTGACATTTTGCTTTGTGTTTGTCTTTTCATTTTAAATCTTAATTAAATTAATTTATAGCTAAAGTAACAACATACATTTCACTGTCACAGGGAACGCCATATGAAAATGTGACACAATATAGAGTTGCAGTATATATACCATATTTGTATAAATATATATATATATATATATATATATATATAAATAAGCATATATATTTTATATATATATATGATAAAAGATATATAAATTTATATATATATATATTTACACCCAATACATAATCTATTGTGTAGGTATATTAACTCTTAAACATAAGAGGTTTTCTGCATAGAATTCCATGCCCAAAATTAATTTATCTTGAAAATTGTTGTGGTTCTTCGCTTATGTACATAGATCTTATACTGTTTACTGTATACATGTGTACAAATTAATATTGTACATGCACAAAGATGTAAATATTAGAGAGGTATTCATACAAGAGATGTTGTCTATACTACAACAACTGCTTTGGAAAATAAAAGTTTGATAACTGCAATGAAATAAAAAATAGTTTTCAAAACTTGATTATAAGAAATATTCATAAAATAGTTGCACATGTTACACTTAATCGTATGGATTTTATTTTTCTTCATATAAAATCAATAAAAATAATTTGAAATTTAGTGCTTGAATCGGTTTTCCATTACTTAAAATCAATGACGATAATGAAATAACACTTTCAAGAAGATCTCAATGCGCTGATTATCATATTGATTACTAATGAATTCGTCCAATATGACTATAATTATAGAGTGCGTCAGTGGCAAAACTGAAAGACCAGCTGTAATGATGGCTGATCTGATTTAGTCCTAAACTTATAAAATATTCCCGGATAATTTCTTATAGTTATGGCGGTAGCTGCCCGTGGTGCTGAAACCTAACTGAAGTTGGCACTTTGTCTTACGTCCATTTCCCCCCATTTAGTAAACAAACAATGACGATGAGGTAGTCTTTGCCCAAAAAAGAAGGAATAAACATTTGTCAAAGCCTTACCGTGGCCCGAGAAAGAAGGCAGTCTGGATGTGAGTCCAGGTGAATTTTCAGGAACAGCTAAGGACGACTCGGCTGTCTGCAGGTTTTCAGCCCGTTCATTCACATCTGGCGCTCTCTCCGGGTCCCTCGCCTTGTATCGTCTCAGCTCTACTGTCCCACCAGGAAAAGCGGGATTTATTTTCATGACTGGCACAGGTTTGGGACTCACATTTTCGGCACCTGGGTTGTACGATTGCCACATTCTAACTATCAATGATGAACATCGGTTCGTTAGTCAACCGGTTTCCCACAGAACGACTACATAAAACGCATCGCGTGTAAATCAATTCAGGCAATCGCATTATGTATGTCGGATGTTGAGAATAACCGCATGTCTCCGCTCTGCTCGAGTCCTTTTCCAGTTCACTCAGCTGCAAGCCGGCAGGCGTGGTGATAGTTCACGTGCTGCAGGTGACCGACGCTCCGCATTTTCAAGTTAAAAAAAAAGTTAGGCTCTAGCAGGCGGTTCTGTCAGAGACTACTGGAGACTACTAAAAAATAGGTGCATGCGCACAACCTGATCACAGCATCGACAACTTCGTGCGAACGATAAATGAAATTACAATCGGATGAACCGGCTTTGGTTTAAGAAACAAGGATGCAAAGGCACTTTAGGATAATGTTTAAAGGAGAAACGAATTAATATTGTAATTTCAGTGGACAATTAAAATCTTACCTAAGAGCACCACTACTGATATAAAGTTGACATGTACTAAACACTAAAATGTCTAAGCCAACATCATATTTTTGTGTAAAAGTTGACTGCATGTTGATATTTTATTTAAAACGTAGTTGAATTACTTACAGGAATTCTAAAATGTTGATACATTTTAAGTCTAAATTAAATTTATATTACAATAGCAGACCGTGTACTTTCACTTTTATTAAACTAGAAATCCATCAGATTTCAGTTTCTCTTTGTCCACTCCCGGCCGCAAAGCACAAAGGCAGTAAGTATCTATATAGATGTAGGGCCATTGTCCGGGCACATGCCGTCACATACACAAACTACATTTACACTTTTCACATTAGAACCTTGATCGAATCCGAGACCTACCAACGTGTACTCTTGCCAAAATGGTTCTTCAGTGGTGTTAGACACCATTTCTGGTTCCCAAAAGAACCCAGCACGTGAAGGTTTCAGAAAGAGCCGCGATTTATTCACATTCCTAACGTACTCCATAAATAAACATGAAAAGATGGCAACAAAGTTATGAAATACCAGCTGGTCTAGGGTTTTAAAATGTCTCTTACTGTATACAGCAACACCGGCTCAGTTCAGGTTTTCTTGATATGCACTATCCTGCTAGGTACGTAGCTTACTATACATTAAAGACTTCTGTTTTGTCCACATAATAGGAAACATTTTAAAAGCCAAAATAACCTATTTTATAGGCAAAGAACTCCCTGACAATTAAGTATCTCTTTATAAAGCAATGGGAGGAACCTCACAACCCAGCAAAATGCCTTAAAGGAACACTTATTTTTAAGAGTGTATGTACGTTGTATATCCTAAAGACATCCGTGTAAGCTAATCGGTAAATACCGAATAAATAATTGGTCATGGTGACTGAGTGTGTCTTGCACTAAGCTGGTGTACTCTCCAGGGCTGGTTACTGCCATGTACACAGGCTGCTGGCAAGCTAAGTTGTGTAGGATAATGATTGAACTGCAGAACGTACAGTTTAACACAAACAAAAAACAGCAAACATGTTAATTTGGTAAGTAGATTTATTATTATTATTATTATTATTATTATTATTATTATTATTATTATTATTATTATTATTATTATTATTATTATAATAATTATTATTATTATTAGGGGCGGCACGGTGGCGCAGTGGGTAGCGCTGCTGCCTCGCAGTTGGGACACCTGGGGACCTGGGTTCGATTCCCGGGTCCTCCCTGTGTGGAGTTTGCATGTTCTCCCCGTGTCTGCGTGGGTTTCTTCCGGGCGCTCCGGTTTCCTCCCACAGTCCAAAGACATGCAGGTTAGGTGGATTGGCAATTCTAAATTGGCCCTAGGGTGTGCTTGGTGTGTGGGTGTGTTTGTGTGTGTCCTGCGGTGGGTTGGCACCCTGCCCAGGATTGGTTCCCTGCCTTGTGCCCTGTGTTGGCTGGGATTGGCTCCAGCAGACCCCCGTGACCCTGTGTTTGGATTCAGCGGGTTGGAAAATGGATGGATTATTATTATTACCTGTTTACCAGTTCAGTAAACGGGGTGGCATGGTGGCGCAGTTGTCGCGCTGCTGCCTATAGCAATAAGATTCGCTTCCAAGGTCTTCAGGTTTTTATGTTCTCTCTGTGTCTTTATGGGTTTTCTAAGACTGCTCCAGATTCCACCCACTATCCAAAGATATGCAGGTAAGATGAACTGGCGAAGCTAAATTAGCTCTAGTGTGTGTTTGATGTGTGTGTGTTTGTAAGTGTGCGTGTACGCGTGTCCATGGTTTGTTCCTGCCTTGCGCTAGGTCAGACTTGACACTTAAGTTAGCAGGTTTGTAATTTGTTATAAACATGTCAGTTTTACAACTTGAGAGAAATATCTCATCCAAATGAAGATATTTTGACCACATGTTCAGATAATTTAGAGGTCGCGATTAATTAATTTATATTTATTGCATATGTGTTAGCAACCCCTTGAAAATAGCTGATATTTTACCTGCATCCAATGGAACTGCGCGCCGAGCACTTGGATTCCAATCCAACTGCACAATCATGCGCGATGCTGACTCATCAGAATTTCTGATGGAGTGACTTTTACATTATTTTAAAGAAGCGAGTGAACAGAGACGATCACGTAAACAATGAGTGCCAGGCGATAAACAGATCAGATCTAGGAGTCCTGGTAAGAACGTGTGATTTATGTAGAAAACAGTTTTATCCAAGGAAACTAAAGAAATCAATGTACACACAAAGCATCGGAGGTACAATGCTTCAGGAATGTTTCGTGTCAATCAACAATGGGTTACAAACTGTAATAGTAATAGCTAACAAACAAAGCAAATAAACTAATAAATGTCGAGCCACTTATCATCCATATAGTATGTGTTCCGTTATTTGTACTGTGTCAAGGATGCAAGTTCTCATGCGCTTACTGGGCTCTTTTGAGAGTTGCTTATTCTGGTCCTATTTAAGCAGGCGGATCCATGGGAAACGGACGAATGAATGAAGTTTCTTTTAACACTGTGTATTTTTCATTAAATATCTTTTCCCCGCTGAGTCCAAGGCAACCGAGCAGTAGTACTATGAACTGGTTTTCGGTTTGCAAGACGTTTCTGATCTCCATCATCTGCATTTCACAAATATAAAGTAGATTATAAAAAGACGGTGGAAGAATACGCTGGAATAATCAGTTTTTAAATTCTCTACACCAGACACGAGTCATTCGTTGTAGTATTTTTGTATTACTGGCACGGAAGGCAGTCCCTGGAATGGACTAAGCGGATTTGAAAACCGATGGATGAAATAAACACATACGTGCATAAATACGCATTTACTTGCAAATGGCATGCGTTATACTAAAGCCCTGTCGAAGCTTGTTTTGCGTCCGTGTTTTCCCGCATATGTTCCCGTGGTCTTGATTTTCGCGGGGCTCTGAATTTATATGTACTCATCAGAAGGGTCTCTGTAGCGGGGGAGGGGGTGGCTGTATAACAGTAATAATGTCCTGGGCCGACGTCTACACACTCTGTAGTGCTTCACTTACTTACTTATTTATTATAAAGCATTTCTTTACTTATATATTTGTATACACAGTGTAAGCAAGACTTCCTCCACATAGGTTTCCTCTTACTATGATTTTCCCACAATATTTCAAAGACACTCTTAAAAATAAAGACGCCACAGTTCTACAGAGTGATACCATAGGGGAACCGTTTTTGGTTCCCAAAAGGGTCATCCACATTAAGGTTCCAGAAAGAACCTTTATTTATGTGGATGCTGGGCTCCATACAGTAAATAACCATGAACAGGTGGTAACAGATTTGTTAAATACCAATCAGTTATGGTTTTAAACTGACTTGTGGTGCATACAATAGCACTATAAAAATAACAGGCTAAGTTCAGGTTTTCTTAATCTGGTAGGTAGCCTACCATATATTAAAGATTTTTCTATATGTAAGGAAGTTTTTCAAAGCAAAAAGACCCAACTTCATATGCAAAGAACTCTTCCAAGAATTAAATGGTGCCTTGTCAAGCAATTATTCAACGAGGATATATAACCCAGTAAAGAAACATAAAATGTCATTAAAGAAACAGTATTTTTAATAGTGGACGTGCTACTCAGGCTAACCAGTGACCAGTGGCAGGCCTACGTTTTGGGGCCCTGATGCTTGAACTCTCATTGGGCCCCTTTGCAACCAGCAATGAGTCATGGGTGAGCACTGTTTATCTTCTTCAGTGTGTTTATTCCACAACAGATCATCCATCAATCCATTATCCGACCCGCTATATCCTAACTACAGGGTCACGGGGGTCTGCTGGAGCCAATCCCAGCCAACACAGGGCGCAAGGTAGGAACAAATCCCCGGGCAGGGCACCAGCCCACCGCAGGACACACACACCCACACTAGGGACAATTTAGGATCACCAATCACCTACCCGGCATGTCTTTGGACTATGGAAGGAAACCCACACTGATACAGGGAGAACATGCAAACTCCACGCAGGGAGGACCTGGGAAGCGAACACAGGTCTCCTTACTGCGAGGTAGCAGTGCTAACACTGCGCCACAGTGCCGCCCTACTTTAATAACCTTTTAATTATAATTTTAACTGTTATTTTGTATTGAATTACATTCTATTTTTAATGTTATTATTTTTTAAAAACTCTTTCACATACAGTAGACATACAACATTTTTAACAATTTGGACTAAATTTGCCTTTGGAGCCCCTTTGGGATATGGGGCCCTAAATCTTAAATTTCATTAGTTTCACAGTATATTCTCCCCACCAATGAATTTGAATTGTCCTAGTATGAAAAAAAACGTTTATGCATGCATCCCATGCTGATTTACCTTCCCTTCATTTATTTATATTTATCTGATTAGCAGACACTTTTAACCAAAGGGACTTACTTACAAAAGAGGTGGTGCGTCTCGGCCTTGTGCATGATGTTGCCAGATTAGGCATCGGCTCCCACATACTCTGACTTGATTAAGCAAACAAAAGTGGACCGAATCTAAGCATTTTTCTGGTGGTTTATTGTTACTGCAGAGTACAATTAACAATTATAGTTTGAACTATACTAGTAGTCCATTTTTACATATTTATGATATTAGAAAAATTCGACCGGGTCTTCAGTTCCATGTAGTAGCGGTACATTTCGGTGTCTTGTATATCTGTAGTACTAGGGTGTTGTACCGTGTTAGCCATTATGATTGTAGAGAAAAGCCAAGCAAAATGACACCTTTTATTGGCTAACTAAAAAGATTACAATATGCAAGCTTTCGAGGCAACTCAGGCCCCTTCTTGATGATGAGCTACTGTGTATTTTTGTAGTGAAATCCATATGAAAATATTCTTTACATGAACAGAACGATAGTTCGTTTTTTTTTAATTTTATTATTACCGAACTGACAAGTTCTTCTTCTCGATAATACTAATATTACTACTACTAATAATAATAATGATAACTGGGCTACGCAGGAATGAGAATGCTAATAACACTACTACTAGTAGTAACGATAATGCATGGTGTATGACGTGAAAGTGCAGCGATTTACACATTTTACGAAAATCTCTAGGAGTAACCTGTCAATAAAAGTTTTGTCCAAGCCGGAGAGTGAGAATGCCGCGTGTTCTGTGCTTGTTAGCGACAGTATGGTGCGTCACTGTAGCAACATCCTTCAATGCTGTCAATCGGCGGTGACACTTTGAAGTGAGAGCTGAGAAGGCGAACACCCGAAGTCTACATTGGAGAGGCACTAGCAGGGGGAGGCGCTACGCTGACCTTTTGGGCGCTAAATAGTCGAAGCTTCGTTACCATGGCTACGACAAATGCAACAGCGGACAGTCCATCAATGTGCTCAGTTCTAAACATTGTAAACGCTAAAAGTACAGTAGGCAGTGTGAAATTACCCGCTTACTCCGAGCTGCCGAAAGCGGAGCATGGCCGGCATCAACATCGTTAGTGGGAGTCTTCCGAACATCTCGCACTCATTTGCAAAAGCGAGGCACCCGGCTGCTCTGCAAATACATGGGAAATGCACGTTCCCAGACCAGGACATTCCAAAAGGCGAGCTGTTTTGGAGCAAGAAAGATTTATGGAAACACGGCGAATTCGGTCCCCGAGCCGCGACGGCAAGAGGCGACTTCGGGCTGACTCGAGCTTCCTGGGCTGCAGGTAATTAAAGGCGGGCACGAGCGTGAAATGCAATCCGCACTCACGGGCTTCTCGACCGGGGAGCCTCTGGCTGGTTCTGGTCGCGCTCCCGCGAACACAAGTGGCTGTGAAGCAGACAGACGCACACTCAACTTATCTGGTTGGGCATGTGAGGATGTCGCCTTTGTAAATGTTTAATGATGAAGTGTCTGAGAAGTAGATTGTTCTCGCTATTTGCACAGAGGTAATCAGTGGCAAAGTAAACAATGATGAAGATGATCTGGAACGTGCGACGCGTCAGGAAAACAAACAAAATTAACATGAAGGACAGGTACATGGGTATTTATTATGTTTTCTTTCAGACATATATTATTTAATTATTAGTTCCGATTCATTGTTTGCATAACCTTAACATAACCATTATTTGAATGTGGGCGTTTATTCCTGAAGTTATACAGTGGATTACACATTTTCTTTCTTAATATTATAGAAGCAATTCTGTGCTTAGTTTTGTAAAGAGTACACAAGTTCTGTGCTGTGCATTATTGTTTTGATTCTATTCTCTTCACAACATTATGAACCTCATTATAACTTGTTGGATATAAGAAGTTTGGCAAATGTGAGGAAGCCATTCAGTCCATCAGGCTGGTTTGGTTAGCTCTACAAATGGCACAGCATTTGCCTTGTTAAATGTGATCAGAAGTACTATAAAATAACATGACATTCTCAGACTTGCTTAGTGCAATATGCAGCAGCCTGTGCCTATTCCTGCAGCAACAATCACAAGGAGGTAAGCCACAACAGACAGGATGCTAGTCCATCACATAGCCCATGTCTGTCTCTCACACACAAACACTCATACTCACAGCTGTACTCACGTGGGCCTAATTTGGAAATAACAGCTAACCTAACTGCCTGTGTTTGGAAATGTATGTGGAGGCAAACACATATGGGCATGGAGAGAACATTCTCCACTCAGACAATGACTGGGTAAGGAATTCACACCTAAGTTACTGGTATAATGAGACAGAAAATAAAGACAAGATAAAGATATGGGGATCCACCCTGTATACTTATAAAAATAGCAATACAAATTGAGTAGACTTATTCGACTGAGTTCAAATGTGACTGAGGGTGAAACAGAGGAGTGATCCTTTTATAGAGGGGAGGCAGGAAGAGGCATGTCTTCAGTGGTTCACCCAGAAGTGAGGTCAGTGATGAGGCTGGATGGGAGGTCTGCAGTGAAACCGGAAATGAGGTCAGTGGTAGAGTTGTAAATGGGGTCAGGTGGATTTTCCTTTGGAGGATCTGTAGAGGAAGTAGAAAAGGCATTAGTGTGCACTTCCCACCCTTGGCATATAAATACATTTAATGAAGCCCATCAACTGGGTCCCATGTGCACATATGTGAGACTGGCTACTTGAGGTAGCAGCACTAACTGCTGTGCCAGCATACTATCCAGCATCATCATTAGTAACACTCTGTTATTTACAATGACTTTGTGTAGTGTGAAGTGTGTATTATGTAACTGCTATCTGGCAGCAATGTGCTCTAAATTTACATTTACATTTGTTCTTTATTCTGTATACAATATAATACTTTTCATTGTTATTATTCAATGAATGAATGAATTATTCTTTATTTTTTATAGAACCATTTAACAGCATGCACCAGCAGATGTGCTTTGCAGGACTAAATGGATCACAATACAATATCAAATTTAACAATGAATCGGTATAATATTTTGAATAAACACACAAATACTTAAATACAAGAAAGGTTCTTAGTATAATAGTGAATAATTGCCTTGCTTAAAGGTGATATACAAATATAAATGGCAAAAGTGGTCACACATTGTAATCAACATTTTTATGTCAATATCTATTTTTCAGAATATACTGTATACAGTCAAAATACCATACATTTTAATTAAGAAAGATGCTTATTACATGACAAGAAAAAATCCATTGTATATCTACAGTAATTGCTGCATTACTAGAAAACATCTTAGCAGCAAATGTTCTGCAACATATCTGCTGGAATGGCAGAGTTCAGCTGTTCTGTGTCATGACCGAGTTGTTGAAGAGTTTATAGTTCTGCTGTAATTAATGAACGAACTGCTTAGGGGAACATTCAATTGTGGCTCCACTCTGAATCTATGAATTGATTTTCATAACTAAAATAAAGATAAATCATTACAGGAGGTGTAATAAGCCAACAAGTAGTGCTGCTGCCAGACAGTCTAGTGTCCTGGGCTAAAACATTGCACTCACTCTCCATCTGTGTTGAGTCTTACCATGTCTGTGTGGTTTTACTCCAGTAATCCTGTTTTCCACCACATCCACATTTAAATGTGGCACCATCATAGAATGCCACCATTGCCAACAAGTCAGTAAGTGAAACTTCTGCTTTGCTGAATTTACACCCTTTTAGCTATAAATGCTATTATTGTGAAGTAGAAGCATCTAGGAGCGACAAAAGTTGGGCCATGAAGTGGCAGACCACATAAACTCACAAAGCGGGATCGCCAAGTGCAGAACCACATAGAGTGAAACAATCACCTTTCTTTTATTGCATCAGTTACAACAGAGTTCCAAATTATCTTTGGAGGCAACATCAGCACAAGAACTGTGAATAAAACCTTCACAAAATGGATATCCTTGGCCAAGCAGCTGCATCTAAGCCTAAGACCACTATGTCCAATGCAGAGCGTCAGTTGGAGTGGTATGAAGCACACCACCACTGGACACTGGAATGATGACTCACACTTCACTATCTGGTAGTCTGACGGATGAATCTGGATTTGATAGATGTCAGGAGATCACGATCTTCTGGACTGCATAGTCCTATATGGATAATAGTCTGGTGATGTTTTACAAGGCTTCAGCTAGGCCCCTTGGTTCCAGCGAAGGGTACTGTTAATGGAACAGCATACATTTGAGACAGTTTCTGGCAACAGTTTGGAGAAGGCCCTTATCTGTTCCAGCATGACTGTGTCCCTGTGCTCAAAGCCAGAACCATAAAGATGTCCTCCTGCCAGTCCACTATGGCACATTTCTTGAACTGCACTCTTTACAAAGCGTACTACCACTTTGTAGCCTTTTTCAGGTGGACTGCGTAGCATGGTTGTGGGCTGTTTTCCTATATTGTAAGACCCTTGTTAAACACATCATCTGACACATGCCAGCTCTGTTCTCCCTTTTCCGTCTGAGAAAACTTTGTCACAACATGCAGTATATACTACATATGCATTACCAAAGAAAAAATAACACATTCAACATTTATGTTTATTGTATTCTCCCCAAGAAATGCATAACTGACTTTTTAATTTCATCCTTATTTTCTGCATTGTCTGCCTTTCATTCTTATTTTGGACTTGTATCTTTCATCTCAGCTGGCCTTGCCCCAAGCCCTTTGTCACCTTTAAATCTTTTCTACAAACTCCATTTCAAGCACATCCATGTTGAAGGCTAAAGAACTGAAACATGTTTCATAAAATATATACCCACATATATAAATAGTAAGCACAGTCCACTTTTAATTTTATATTTGTAATTGAGAGATATTTTTAGACATTAACATGCATACTTTTCAGATTGAGTAAAATAAAAAGGTGCTACATAATTAATGTGGTTAACACTTCAAAATAGGGGCGGCCTCTGTTAGTCAGGTACTGCTATGTAACAAGACCTTAAAAACCCTTTGTTGGGTCCTAATACACTTTACAAAGCGCCGATGAGATTAGAATGGAGCTACCTATAGGTCATCCATCAGTCACTTACTACTCTGTAACAAGACTCTAACAAAGGCCTTATTTGTGTTACACAGCAATGAGTGACTAATAGATGGACCATGACAAGCCCTTAAAGCCCCTGTCCTGAAGTGTTACCATTAACGTTATATCCTCAAGTTCAATTCAATTCAGTATATTATTTCTTTAACTCATTAATTACTAGACAACACAATATGTAAAATCATATAGATTACAAGGTGATAAACTTATATGTAAGGCTGTTTATTTCAGGTGTGTCATCTCACTTTTTAACATGCCGCTTCTAATTTATGCAAGAGTATGTTTTTTATTTGGGAGTAAATAATATACAGTTTTTAAGATGACATGTAAGAAAATATCACATGACATACAATTAGATATTGACATGGATTAATAGGCATACCTAGAAATGGACATTTAAACTGTGTGTCTGGAGAAACATAATGCGATTCCAAGGCTCAGTGGCAGAAATAAAGATACACTGTTAATCTAGACATTAGATTGGTTCTGAATAATACCCCACTTCGGTGCCAAAATGGTGTTCAGTTTCCTTAGGTCTGTTCAACCTCCGTGTAACCAAGCATACAGAGCTGTTTGGAAATATAATTTCTCAAATTGGTAGGCAAGATTTATTGTATTTCAGTCTCCCAACTGCAATGACCAGTTAAATAATAGCATGGATCAGGTTCTTTAGGAAGGTGTTAAGTGTACCGACAAGTTTAAACAAGTCTAGTTTAATCATCGTAATGAGCCTGTCACTGTCACATACTGCAAGAATGCAAACATAGCTTATTGTCTTACTGTCAGAGCAGACTATGACGACTGAAATTTAGAGACTTACAAAACTAATCTTCAATTCCTGACTGTACCCATTAAATTCTATATAGCAATATCTGCAGAGGTTGACTTTCATCTTTAAAACTTTGTAAATTGGATTAAAGGATGAAGACATGTGGTTACTGAATACACAGATACATACAGAGCAGCAGTGTTTTGACACTGAAGATCTCCTTGACCAGATTCCAGGAATGGAATGAATACTATTTTAAAAATCTGATGTGGCCAGCACATGACATTCTCTGTCGTCACAACATGAGTACTGTGCACTGTGAATTTAGCAAAATATAATATGCAAGAAACAATACAGCGGATGTTTATGTTTCATATTTTAGTCCACTTTAAAGGCAACCCTGTTTATATTTGTATATATCTAAAAATATGAAATATTTGGACTTAATTTTTGGCCTACATTTGAATCAGTTTTGAATTAATTAATTCTCTTACTCATGGTTTCCTTCATTAAAGATATTAAAAGGTAAAGGGGTAGGACTAGAAACTCACACCTTTTGTCATGCAGCTGAAATGGTCTTGCTGCTAACACCCCCTACTCTCTTCTTCTTGATGTTCACTCAAATGGGCATGACTGCCTCCTGGATGAATATTGCTGTACATTGTAGGTCCTTCAGGCTGCCATACAGCTTGATTATCACTGGTGTCTCCTTTTTCCAGATCTGGCATCTCATGGCATTGTACAGCAGACAGTCTTGCATTAAATACTCTGTTATCTGGCTGCCCATTTTGTATGGAGATTGGTCTGACTGATCATTCCAGGACTTGGTGTAGAAGAGGTGGTTTAGGTGGTTGTGGCCTGTCTGGAGTCTGAAGATAAGCTGCCTGCTCAGGTCTTGTAAGCAGGGGGTATGGGTCATTCCTATTTGAGCATTGACAACCACTTTGTGTATTGATTGGACTTGGATGGTGGTCTTAACTTCAGAGTAAGTGGAAGACCTGTCATCCTGTTCGTTTATAGATACTTCCTTTGCCAATTTATCAGCAACGTCATTGCTTAACACATTCTAGTGGGAAGGAATCCACTGTAGGATGACTGTGTGCAAAGGTTAATAGGAGGGGTAGACAGGATGTTCAGCTCTTTGTCCCCAGCAGAGTGCAGGGCCTCCAGGATAGACAGGGTGTCTGTAAAGAGCAGCATTGTTAGAGGTGTCAAGGCTGTTTTCCACATGGCCTGCACCAGTCTGAATAGTCACCGTTTCAGCATTGAAATTGGTAGAATAAGGCCAGTAATGAAAGACAGTCTTTCTTTTCTGCCTCATGGGTACCTGATGAAGATTTTGCCACCTCCATTCTTCACTGTTTGTTCAGTTGAGCAATTAGTGTAGAAGTGTGTCTGTTTTTCTAGCAAGTAGTTGCTCTGGATGTATCACTAGGGTTGGTGTTGTCCAGTGTGGTAGCCAAGGCCAGATTAAGACTCCAACAGGTCCCTGGGGTAACTTGATGAATAGATCTTCTTAACAGAGTACTGATCATACTTTAAACAATGCAGCACACAGACACCCAGTCATATGATACAGTGTGCTAATTTCCTACTAATGCCATATGAATGCTTGATCGTTTCATTGAGCAATGTTCCCTATGGTAATTTCAATCTGTGGACACTCAATTGTTTCAAGCGGGGGCAGAGATCTACTCTTGGTGATTTTAGTTCACAACACTGGACAAAAATGTTCTAGATAATTATCTGATATCACCTGGTGTACTCCACACTCCCCACACCCCTCTAGTGATGCCACTGCTGATAGCTTTTCTTCTCAGGGATGCTGCAGTGAGTACATGGTGTATCAAGTGTTGCTCCACACAATGTAATGTATGTAATCAATGATTCCTTGTAGGCAGTGTTTAGCTGCTGTAACTCTTGCATTTGAATATTTTGAACTTAAAAGTCAACCTTTGGATTGACTTCACAATTTACAAAAACCTTTCTTTCAGAGTACTAAATATGTATGGTAAATTTTGTGAACTTCTGAGCACTGGTTTGGATATTATTGGCATCAGATTTAAAAACTAAACTTTAAAAGCACAAAATTGAATGATTAGATGTCACCCATCTCTTAAGACTAACAAGTGCAAGATGTCCAGAGCATTTCATAAGAATTGGTCCATTCAGTCTCAAGGTAATTAAGTTCAGTTCTCAGTGATAAGTGCTCAGGTAAAATGCAAAAATAAATTTTACAAATTATTAAATACAGAATTAGTACTCATAAAGGCATGGATTTATTTAAGCCCACAGGAAAACAAAGTAGTTTGAAACTGATTAACATACAGTTAAAGGAAACCAACAATGTCTAGCCATTAATTAACTGTATAACAACTGTATCTATACTAATAAAAGGCAAAGCCCTCACTCACTCACTCACTCATTCACTCACTCACTCACTCACTCACTCACTCACTCACTCACTCACTCACTCACTCACTCACTCACTCACTCACTCGCTCGCTCACTCACTCACTCACTCACTCACTCACTCACTCACTCACTCACTCATCACTAATTCTCCAACTTCCCGTGTAGGTGGAAGGCTGAAATTTGGCAGGCTCATTCCTTACAGCTTACTTACAAAAGTTAGGCAGGTTTCATTTCGAAATTCAAAGCGTAACGGTCGTAACTGGAACCTCTTTTTTGTCCATATACTGTAATGGTCTGCAGCTCGCTGGCCGTGGGAGGCGGAGTTGCGTATCGCGTCATCACGCCTCTCACATAATCACGTGAACTGACTGTGAATGCAGTATGTAGAAAACAAGGAAGAACCCCAAATAGCACTGAGACAGGCTGTGTAAAGGCAGCTTCACAAAAAAACAGATCCTTAACAAATTGTTATTGGTATATTTTCCCTCAATTTAAAAAGGTTTTCTTTTCTTCTTAATTAAAATTTAAAAGCAATACTTCACCGCTGCGAAGCCCAGGAATTTGGCTATATGCAGTGAGTGTGTACGCCTGATGAGCCCAGAAATAGGGTGAAACACGTGTCGCGTACTCTTTGCATTATTTGACAGTAAACTATTTTCAACCATTCTATGATCTGCTTCTCACAACTGAAGGCACCGTGGCTGATGTTAGCTGACTTGCTGGCCAACCATAAGCGTTACCTAGAAGGTAACCACCCATACAATCAAATTGTGATTCAGACTACGAATGCCGTGAATGTAATTACCCCGATCTACATGCTGTCAAATAAACGAACCACACGCCGTGGCGCAATGTTAGGGGCTTTGCCTCTAGCGCTGGCGTCCGAGGTTCGATTCCCGTAAGGGAGTGAAGTGAGTGTGTACTCCTGATGAGCCAAGAATTAGGGCGAAACACGTGTCGCGTACTCTTTGTATTATTTGACAGTAAACTATTTTCAACCATTCTATGATCTGCTTCTCACAACTGAAGGCACCGTGGCTGATGTTAGCTGACTTGCTGGCCAACCATAAGCGTTACCTGGATCAAAAAAGCCAATTGTGGATTTGCGTACGACGCAAACATACATTATGAGTCTGACAAAACAGTACACATTGGATCCATGGATGTTCACTGTGACTATTGTCAAGCTCAGAAGTGGAAATGCGAGTCTCCTGGTTTGTGCTGTAACGGTGGTAAAGTCTCTGTCACTCTTTTACGTAAGCTTCCTGACCTAATTACGTTCACTTAAAAGATGCTATTGACAAAAACAACACTGATTTAATAGAACTTGGTCAAGCTGTGATATTACCATCTTCCTTCACTGGAGGACCTCACTATATGCACGAGCGTACACAAGACGCAATGACATACGTACATCATTATGGCCGCCCTGACTTATTCATCACATTTACTTGCAATCCTAAATGGCCTGACATCACTGAAATTCTCCTTCCACGTCTTAAATCTCACGATCGCCACGACCTTATCAGTCGTGTATTTCATCTCAAGATTCGCAAAATGATAGACTTGCTCACGAAGAGTAACATTTTCGGCTGTACAAATTGCTAAATGTACACCATAGAGTGGCAAAATCGAGGTATTCCCCATGCACACATTCTATTTTGGCTAAAGGATAGGATTAAACCAGCTCTCATCGATCAAGTCATCCGTGCGGAAATTCCTGATCCACAGGCTGACCCTGCCCTACACAAAATAGTAAAATCCAATATGATATTCGTTTGTTCAAAACCTTAAATCTCCGAAAGTTCTTCACCGATTGCTTTGAAATTTTGATACGTTGCATTCGAATACGCGCGTGTTTTTATATACATATTATATAGATGTCACACCTGTGACAGGTAAAAACATGCTTTTTTTAAAAAACACAGCGCCATCTGTTGGACGTAAAAGCAACACACGCCATACTAAATATTTTACGATTCTATTTCAATGTTTCGATCAAATACATTTGTAAGTACGTGAATAAAGGCAGCGACATGGCAGTTTTTGGCGTGCAACCAGAAAGAAATGATAGGAATGTGGTCATACATATTGATGAAATCGCACAGTATTAGGCTGGAAGATACATAAGCAGCAATAAAGCTGTATGGCGAATTTTTTCATTTCCCATACATGAACGAAGTCCAGATGTTGTTCACTTAGCAGTACATCTAGAAAATGGACAACGCGTTTATTTCACAGCTGCAAATGTGCACCAAATAGCCCTGAATCCACCGGCTACAACGTTAACTGCTTTCTTTACGTTATGTCAAAATGACACGTTTGCGAAAACACTGCTGTATTCGGAAGTGCCTACATATTACACATGGAATGCGAGTAGAAAATCATTTGAACAATACAAACAAGGAGAGCGAGTCAACGGACAACCTGGCATATTCAAAGAAACTACGATAGGCAGACTGTACACCGTGCATCGCAATCAAGATGAATGCTTCTTTGTTCACATGCTGTTGGTAAATGTGCCCGGTCCAACGTCTTTCCAGCAATTGAGAATTTTCAACGGTGTTACACATGCCACTTTCCGAAGTATATGTCAAGCTCTGAATTTATTGGAGAATGACCGATACTGGGATGTATACATTAATGACGCGTGGAACGCGTCACATCCAAATCAAATTCGTGCATTGTTTGCAATCATATTGACCGCCTGCTCTCCTTCTCCAACACAGTTATGGGAGAAATATAAATCGCACATGGCTGAAGATATTTTCCGTGGAATACGCAAGTAAAATTCAAATATAAACATGGATGTCACAGCAGACATCTACAACTAAGCGTTGATAATGATTGAAGATTTGTGCTTAGAAATCGCGAACAAAGTTCTCAATCAATTGGGAATGCCAGCACCGAATCGATCTGTTGCTGCTTCGTTCAATGTAGACTTGCGTCGTGAACAAAATTACAACACGGGTGATCTTTTGTCGTATGTGCAATCAAATATTCCTAAGCTAACGCTTCAGCAAAAAGGCATTTACAATCAAATAATGCAAACTGTCAATAACGGGGTTGGAGAAATCTGGAAATTGGTGACGATTTGAGTAGTGGACACTTTGATGTTTATGAATGTTTCAACTGTCAAAAGCTGGATGCGAAGTTATCAATGAAGCCGGTTGTATGCTTACAACGCTTGACAGATGCCGAATGTCACTTCAACACAAGAAGTCCTGCAAATACTAACATGATTGAAACAAACCATGAAATTCAAACCGATTATGACAGCAGCAATCCAAGCTGTGAGAAAACAGTAAAAAGGAGGCATGTCAGACGTCGTGGTACATTTTCTGATGCAGCTAGATGGAAACAACTTTGTGACGCTGCCGCCAAATACTCGCAGAAAAATCCACAAGTTAATAGACACGCTGTCGCTAAATACTCACAGGCAAATCCACAAGTTCATAGAGACGCTGTTGATAAATATTCGCACGCAAATCCACAAGTTAATAGAGCTTCTGTTTCTAGGTACGATCCCAATAATAAAAAGCGGCTCATACGAAAACAACAGGTTTGGCTCAAAAAAGCTGATTGTGGATTTGCGTACAGCCACCGAAACTTTGTAACGGCACAAGACTTCAGGTCACATGTCTGCAAAAGAACCTAATTGAGGCATCTATTTTTACTGGCAGTGGCTCAGGGGAGAGAGTTTTTATTTCTCGCATCCCCGTTATACCCTCTGATCTCAATTTCAATTTTTGATCTCTTGATTTCAATTCAAACGCCTCAAATTTCCAATAAGGCTCTGCTTCACAATGGCAATTAATAAGTCTCAGGGACAGACCCTACAAAAGGTTGGCATTGATTTGAGGCAAGATTGCTTTTCACATGGCCAACTGTACGTTGCATGCTCAAGAGTAAGCTCAGCGCACAGCTTGGTCATATTACAACCAGAGGGCCGAACTGACAACGTGGTATACAAACAGATCCTTAACAAATAATTATTTGTATATTTTCCCTCAGTTTAAAAATGTTTACTTTTCTTCTTAATAACAATTTTAAGGCAGTACTTCGCCACTGCGAAGCGCGAGTATTTTGCTAGTAATAAATTAAACGTTAGTGACCACAAAAGACACCCAAATACACAGACACACAGACATATACTCCTCTCCAAAAATGGTCAAACCACGTTCTAGGGATATCAAAACATGTTTCTCCATTAAAGTCTGAAAGACTTTTTTTGAGAAAACAATGCTTCCTCCATTCATGATATATGGAGAAAGTAACAAAACAAAAATTTATATGAATTTTAACCAATTTCTTCAAAGGTGGTATTGACTGAAAAAACAAATTAGATTATTTCAATTAATAGTTTTGCAGAAAATTCTGTCACTGATAGCCGTTAGATGCAACAGATAAGAATACAACATAAGATCAGTGAATGTGTGCATTGTAAGTGCAGGCTACTGGATATGGGTAATTCAGTAAAGCATCCAGTGCAGAGGACAGAATCAGAAGTCACTGATTAATTTGTAGAATATCACTTTTAAAAGGTGAAATGAAATACATATTAGATGTATGTTCAATCTTATCTTATGTAGAAAGTGAGGGATTCCTAAGGGTAAAGGCAGATCTAACTCAATAGAGAAAACCTCCCCAAGGAAGACAGAGTCCCATGCTGATAATAAGAGAACATCATTAAGTATTGTTGAAGTGCCAGCAAAAAGACAGGCACCAATATGGGCAGTAAATTCTGTCATGATGTGTACAAACATTAGGAGTTTAAAAAGGAGTGAAAAATTAGGAGTTGTTCTACAGGATATATAAATATCTTGCTGTTTTACCCCTGAAAATCCCATGCAAGTTGAGTATCCCAAACAGAAAGAAATTTGTGTACTGTATATAAGAGTTGTGGGGGATGAGTGAAGCAGAATGTGTTAGTGAAGGGCCCCATCAGTGTACATCTGCCAAGGGAAAAAATGTTACTTGCATGCTGAAAAGAAAAGGTAACAGACATAACGTTTTCGCTGCACAACCTTTTATCGATTTTGTGACTGAAAAGAAAAAAACAGATACATATTGTACATTGGAAAGGAGGGAACAAAGCCAAGGGAGATGAAAGAAGTGAGAGACAAAAGTAGGCGTGAAAAGCTGCCATTAGAGAAGATGAAAAAGTTAAGTCAGTCATTAAGATCTGGAGAAATATGGGATCAAAAGCTGATGATAAGAGTAGCGTCTTTTATTTTACTTTGAAAGATGTCTTTGAAACACAGTGAAAGAACACAAACAGAGTGAGCAGTGCGGCAATGATCATGGGATGTGAAGTGTTTTACAATAGGCTTTGCAAGGTCTTTGATCTTCCCAGCTCGGCCATGGTCCTGGAAATGATCTGCTAGTTATCTCTCTGCTTCATCTACTGTGCTGTAGATGACTGGGCACTAAAAGAAGAAGTTGTTTTCAGTGTGCATGAGATGAAAGGGACTGAACAATAGGTAGTTTTGAGAGTCAGCCACCTTATACTGTACTAGACAGAGATTTTAAGTCCTGGAAGGATAATGGAAACACTAATGTTAAAGGAAGGGTAGGGTTGTTGTAGATACATTCATAAACTTGAGTGATGGAAAGAAACTGGTAGATCATTATTGAATTCCTTCTCAAGCTGCCGTCAGAACTAACACAATCACTTTTTTTTGTATATTTCCAGTAAAAAGCCAAGGTAGGAAAAAAAGAAATGCTCTTCTACCCAGGTGATAAAAGTGCTGGCACAGCTAAGTCACATCCTAGTACCCATTGTAACTCTACTTACCTAGTGGTGAAAGTTGTTATCAAAAGAGAAAGCACTGAGGTTAAAAACATTCACATTTAATTTTACTTTGCTTAGCAAATGCTATTGTCCTAAGTGACTTATAAAAGAGGTCAACATATTTGAGTAAACATCAGTCTAGAGGTCTGTTTAGGAACAAGTGTTAGAGGACAAGGTTAGAAAATTAATTACCACATGTACAAGAGCTTAGAACAAAATAGAAGCTATGTACAATTCTAAGATTACAAACTCATAATAATATCAGTTAGGAAGAAATTCACAGAAAAAGGGGTCTTCAAACATTTCTTAAACACATTAAGGGAATCAGTTGTTCAGATGGGGGTGGGAAGCTTATTCCACCAGCTACAAGCTACACATGAAAAAAATCTGGATTGAGATTTGATGCCACACAGAGGTGGCATCACCAAATGCTGTTTATCAGCAGACCTGGGTGGGTAAGAAGGAGCGTAGGACCTCACAAGTGTCTCCATAGATATATGTGTTCAATCACTGACTAATCTTTATGCAAGCATCTTGGATCTGAAGTTAATATGTACTGCTACAGAGAGCTAATATAGTGACCAAAAATGAGGAGTGACATGTGCATGCCTTAGATGACTGAACACAAGACGTGCTGCAGCATTTTGACCCATGTGCAGCAATGTGGTGTCAAATGCTTGTACTCCTGCCAGCAGAGATGCAGCCGTCAAGACATAAAAAGACCAAAGCCTAGACCAAAAGTTGTTCTCAGTACTCTGTCAGATATGGTCTGATCTTGTGGATGTTGTAAAGAGTGAATCTGCAAGACAAAGAGACAATTGCAACATGGTCAGTGAAGGAGACCTAGTCGCTGATCACCACCCTAAGATTGCATTCTGACTTGATGGGTGTTAGCAATAGTGAACTGAGCAATTAGAGATGGAGTGCTGAACCAACAGGTAAACAGGGGTAATATGAAGGTTCATTTTGCCAGATTGAGCTGGAGATGGTGCTGCTTCATCCAGGTTGCAATATCAGTGAGACATGTAAAGATTATAGCTGATACCACGTGGTGCTCTGGAGGGAATGACAGTTACAGTTACATATAATCAGTATAACACTGATGCCATGGTACAGGATGATTGGGCCTAGAAAGGAGGTGTATAGAAAAAAGAAAAGAGGACCCAAAACTGATCTTTGGGGCACCCTTGAGCTTTTCTGATGCACCCTTAACATCTGTTCTTCATAGGACACACAGTTAAATCTGTCTAAAAAGTAGGACTTAGATCACCTGAGGGTACTAGTGATGCTAATGTTAGAGAAGGTGACAAAGAGGATCTGATTGTTGACTATGGCAGTGGCAGAGGATAGATGTAGAAGGAAAGAACAAATAAAAAGTTGATAGCTGTAGCCAGTCATAACATGTTGACCACAAAGATCAGAGCTGTCTGAAAATACTTAATGAAAAGAGAAGTGAGATCAAAACTACTTAAAGGGATTAAGCATATACGTTTTCAGGAAGCAGATCAGGTGTCAGAGAGCGTGGATGGTAAAGAGTTAAAGATGTTATTTTTAAAAAAAAAAAGCAGTTGAAAGTTCAAAAACCAGAGATCTACCAGGATGAGGACAGACAGCATGTTGGTAACTATAGAATGGTGGAATGGCCCCTCTTGAAGCCTGACTGATTAGCATCAAGCAGTCAGTTCTGCAGAAGGACAATGAGGCCTTCATTGTGATGAATGACTGTGGGAATGATGGTGATGTCCATTCACCGAAGACAACAGAGTAGAACTGTCTCTACTGGACCTCAGTGCTTCTTTACCTTTAGAAAACTGAATTATTTGTTGTCTTTAATGGACCAGATCTACCTGCAGCTCCATAGCCTAATCATTAGCTAATCACGATCACAGAACTTCACAATCTTGCACATTTGCTTTAAAGAGTGTGTGCCCTCTAGTGGTCAGAAGATTTCATCATCTCTGGCCTTTCTCACTCAATTTCTTTCCATCTCTCATTCAGTCAGTGTTGGAGACTTTCTGTGAGTTCTACCACTACCCTGCGCCATCCTGGTGATGTGTTTTTGTCAGTCAGGCATCACTTGAAAGATTTATCAACTAAGTTTACATCATCTAATCAATTGTAAAGTAGGATGTGAGGTAATACATTACATGAAATTGTGTGTACATAATGTGATTGTGCATATTTATATGACATTAATGTAACATGAATGTATATCTGGAAGACACTATGTGCATATCAAATTCACATCTTTAGTTTGTTCTTTCAGCACTAATATTTCATCCCTAAACAAGATAAAAAATACACGAAGGCAGCAATTGAAATCCTCACTAAAATAAGGGCCACATTTTTAATAGACAGCATCTGCGGTATGATATTAAACATTATTTAGACAGTGGCTTCACAACGACATACTGCATATAGATTCTGTGCTTCTTCTCTTATTCAGATTTTTGAATCAAGTCCCTATTAGATAACATTAAACTTTGTTGTGGTCTATTAATAAGCTTTAAGAGGTTATTCCTATAATTAATTACGTTAAGCTAACATAGATGAAGTATAGCAATCCATTATTATTTATATTACATAATATTTGTCATAACATACTTTTCATAGTAATTTTAATTACAAAGAGCTAAAAAGTAACTACTTTAATATTTTGCTTATACAACTTGCACTAAACACAGTAAATTAAATTTTGTGTTTATAAAACTGACTGCTCATGTAAAAATTGTAAAGCAGATAAGAAAAATCTGATGTTCCCAGCATATAACTTTCCTATCAGTAGCATGCTGCATAGAACAATATTTTATTCTTTGGCATGAAATGAAAAATCCCTAACATACTGGAAAAATGTACATTAAATTCTCCAAGGCCAGTTGTCTTGAAGTTGGAACAAAAATGTAGAATTAAGTTATTATCTCTGTAGAGCATAATTTACAGGAGTGATTTTGTTCAAAATCAATATGCTTCTAGCATTTTACAATACTAAAAACAATGCCAAAGTTTTACTTGCATTGAGCAAATCATTTTTTGAGTAATTAAGTCTTCAGGCTCATACCATGGCTTACTCACAATCATTGCTCACTCACACAGTAGTAAAATCATGTTCAGGGATTCTTAAAACATATTCCAATAAAAACTTTGACCCTGTCTCAATACTTATGGCTTTTGTAGCTAACTGCGTTGGGCAGAATGTTCTCAACTATAGTGATCTTTCTCAAAAAATTGTGACACACAGGCACATTCCAGAAGTGGTCAAATGGTATCCAAAGGTGCTTAAACACGAAAAGTGAAACTTTTGATATAATCCTTTGAAACCCAAACTGCAAAAACATTCAATATATTTTTAAAAGTTATGGTAATATTTATTTTAGATTCTGCAAAAATGCATCTATTGCTCATTTACTCTCATGTAACAAGACCTTAACAAATGCTTATTTCAGTCTTCATAACACTTATGAAACACTAGTAGAGAGGTTATTCATAGTTGTGCAGTGTGGTATATTGACATGATGGTTATCTTACTTGTTATTATGAAGGATTCAAAGGTGTGAGATATGGCCGGCCATGCATCCCGGCCAACACCCCCAGGCCGCCAGATGGAGCCCTCCCTGCAAAATGGAGGTGCCCCGAATGCCAGCAGGGAATCACAGACAATGCAGTTTTAATACACAGCCCTGCTGGATACCATGGGGGCTGCCAGGAGTCTCTGCAGGGAGGCCCAGGGATTGTTATTTTCACTACACCCTGGAAGTACGTCCCAGGCACATGGACAGAGGAAATGACGTACTTCCGGGATGAAAAAGAAGAGTTTTGATCTGACCCGGAAGTGCTAAGAAGTCACATGGACTGAGGGTTCAGAAGCACTTCCGGGTCAAGGACTATAAAGGACTGTGGGAAATCCCAGACGGCTGAGATGAGTTGGGAGGCAGGGTGACTAAGCGTCTGGGAGTTGAGGATTGTGTATTGCTATTTATTGTATTGATTTGTTGGAGTATTGTGGAGTGGTGGTGCTTTGTGCACATTATAGTTCAAATAAATAATTATTGGACTTTTATCTGGTGTCTGGCATCTGATCTGAGGGTTCAAGGGAGCGAGAGTGCCCCCTATCTCTCACAAAGGTTTTATACTAAATATGTAATATCAAGAAAAAGTGAAGTTTTGTTAGTAGGTCACATTGCAGAGATGAATCAACACTTCACTGATGTTTTATAAGTGTTATGAAGACCAAAAGATACCTTTGTTAAGGTCTTGTTACATACATAATAGTAAATGTGCAGTAGATGCATTTCTGCGTACATAAAGTGTTACCAAAGTTATAAAAATGTTTCACTTTAGAACCATGTGACAAATTAATAAACACAATGATTGTGAAGAAATAACATTTACTTTTCCAAAATTTGTAGAAACATAAATGAAAGACTTTGCAAAAAACTACTTTTTAAGCACTTTTTTGGCTTGGAGAATTCTTATTGTGATTTACATTTATTTGCTTAGCAAATGCTTTTATCCAAAGCAATTTACCAAAGAGAACAACATAACTGAGTAAACATCAGCCTTGGGGACCATTTTGAAATAAGTGTGCAGGACAAGGTTACACAATTGATTAACACAGACCAGCTACTCTTTTCTCAGCTGCAAAAAAACTTTCATTAAAACCGTTATTAATTAGCAAGATATTTACAAAACAAAAGAGTTTGTAAGTGCTTCTTAAACACAGTGATTCTAGTTTTGCTTCTAAAACTTTAGCACATTTACTTAAACATGACAGCAGGTCTGTTGTCTTCCCTTGTTTGACCCAAGTTACATCTGACTTTCCTTCCATAATGACTCAAAAAGTCTTCAACACTTGTTTAAATAAAGTAGTTAGTCAGGACTGTTAGGACATATCTCAATAGCCACAGCACTACTAAGTTGTGACATAAGTGGCTGGTATCTTCAACACCTTTTCTAACCTTACAATATGTTTTTTGTGAAGTTCAAATCAATGTAATGTTTAAAAACAGGCATGAACATTGTGCTTCAAAAAGAATACAAAAATGGCAAGGAAGTCCAAAATTATGATTAATTAATCCAGCACAGGATGGACGAAACAAAGCGAGAAGTAAAAGAATGGCATAACTAAAAATAATTGAAACAAGAAAATAAACCTTTTCCACCTCACAGTGCCTGACCTTGCAATAATGGTAGCCATTGATGTACTGAGTGAAACTGTTTTTCACCACATCAAGTTCCAAGAATGCAATGCAGTCTCCATATTCAATGCAGTCCACTCCGTCTGTCTCATGAGTTCTCTGGTATTGTGCTTTCTGCCAATCCAGTCTTTGCACTAATTCATTTGACTTTAAACTTATAGAGACACTGCAAGAGAAAGTTATCTAAATCCCATCCTTGGGTTACCATCAAGGTGTTTTTGAATTACTTTGGGGTCAGGGGTGCACCTAAAATTTCCTATGCCTGCCAGGTTAGAATGCCCCCTGGTGGTGTGTTGAACCACTGCAACCTTGAGTTTTTGCTAAAGAAAGTGGAGATCCTCAATATATTTTTGGCGTTCCTGAACTCTGTATTGGGCTGCAGTATGCAATTTGTTCCATTTGGGGTTCCTTTCCTGCCACCTAGAAGTCTGCGAGGAATTTTGTTGTAATCTTGATGGTACTGTGCAGGTTTTATCTCTCATTCTGCCAGAAATGGGGTCATTAATTTAGAGACACTCACTGCCTACTCTGTAAACTGACACTAGTACTTGAAGGAGTTGTCCATGCGCCAGCGTGAGTTCCTTTCTTCTTAAATGGCTAAGGTCGTGTCTTGCAAATGCCCTTTAGCATTTGCTACCCAAGTTAGTGGACAGAGTAGTATGCTAATAGTGCATTGATGTTGCTGTATACTTAATTGTAGTATATAATTAAGTATCCCTGAGCTGTCCTGATTCCTTATTTTTTCAAATGTAATTCTAGGCCAGTGCTGTTTAGTTAGCATTCTTGTATGTGACTCCTAAATATTATGTTGCTAGGTAAAGGTAAAGGACACATACAGTATTCCGAAACACAAAAAACAACAATTAATAATAATAATAATAATACATTTTATTTATATAGCGCCTTTCCCATGCTCAAGGCACTTAATTCTTTTATATCAACACATTGTCATGTGTTTTTGTGTATTTTATGTTTTTTATGGTTTTTTTTTACAAAAGAAATAATGTGTCTGTGGTTTATTATTTGTTTTAACTTAATTTGATAAAGTTTATTTTGGCTGGCCTCTTGTTTTCTTCATTTATGCATCACTGTTTGGAGACATTATGTGAGCATGTGCGCAGATTACGTTACAGAAGTGACAATAAACATGTACCCTTGTTGGATACAATTATTCAAAAAGACTTCTTTAGAGTAGTTAGTTTCTGTATTCATGCTGGCCCATGTGTTAGGTTTGTGCTTCTGGTTCTGACTTCTTTTTTGCTCCTGATCAACATCTTGCCCCACTTGTACTGGTTTTTGATTTCTGATTATACTGTTTTAACTCCTTTCTTTGCCAGACCAAGACTCATTCTTGGCTAACTATCTCCTGGTTAATCGCCATCTCACAGCAATCCTGGAACATGTCTTGTGTTCCTATAAATGCCAAATCTTCTGGTTGTAAACCATGCTAATTTTTCTCCTAAAAACTGCTAACTTCCATTTGTCTGGTTCAGAGAATTGGGGGTTGGAGTCTAACCTGACAGAACTGAGCACAAAGCAGTAACCACCCCTGGATGTTATGCCAGCCTATTGCATAGCACACCCATGCACACCTCTATTCTCATTCTTATGGGGTCAGTTTAAAGTTGGCAAATTACTTAATTTGACATATCAGGATCTGTGAAGAAAACTGGAGAACAGAAGGAAAACTTATCACTGACCTCCCATCCTTAATAGCATCTGAATTAAAGAAAAAGTGACAAATCGCTTCAGTTTTAATGTTATTTCAAATGGGAATTTGCCTAAAGAGGAGCAGAGATAAAACAACTGGCATATAAAACCTACTTAGCGTATGCATGGGAATCTAGAACACAAAGTTGAATATGTGGAGAAAATGCAATTCTTTTGTTTCTTGACAGGAATGCTTATATAATAATGACCGCTCTTGTTACCAATGTATTCTAAAGCCATCTTTCTTTAATTTACTGATTTTGAATGAATACATTTTTCATTGTTTCTTAGGTTCAATCGGCAGTGAAAGCAATATTCGAGCTCAGACTGCTATGGCACGTCTTTCTGTGGACCTATGGCCAAGACAAAACTATAATGTTGATGAGGTAGGTGTTTCCCCTTCCTACTTATCTTACCTAACACGAAGTTACAGTCTAATACATTATTATAATACATTTTATTTAATATATAGTAAAAAATAAACCATGTAAATAGAGTGGAGAAGGTCTCCATATTTGAGACCAGTTCTACATACTATTTTCTGAACATATCCTGAAAAAACAGTCTTAAAAATATATGAACAATTGCTGTACCTTTTATTTCTAGCTATATTCACTAAGAATAGCACAGTGTCACATTGATTACTGCTGCTGTTTTGTCGCTTCAGGAGAATGGGTGAGAATTCTGGTCCAGTCAGCATCGGTTTGGAGTTACATATTTTTGCCATAATTGGGTGGGCCTTTTTCTTCATTCTCCATTTTTTCTCCCACTTTCAGAAGAAGTCCATCTTTGGTTAACTGGTGTCTCTAAACTGACCATGTGTGTTTAAGAGTATTTCCAGCAATGGACTAGCACCCTTGGACTCCTGGCTTATACCCAACGCTTCCTGGGATAGGTATTGACCCCACAGCCCTGGAAGCATACAGGGGGTTCAGATAATGGATTGACAGTTGCATTTTATTAATTATTTCAATTTGCTATGTTCAAGTTATCTGATCATTCTGATTGTATATACAACCAAGAGAGCTGCAGCATAATGTATATTAAAAGCGTTGCATTGCTAGGTGTACGATTAAACTCCATATCACAAAAAAGACACTGACTCATTGTGACAGTAGAGCTAAGTATGGTGCCACTCTGAATTAGCCATTCTTCTGTCAAATACTGTTAGTGTTCTATTGCTGCATGAATTGTGATTAACGTGTTTTCAATTTGCATGTATTATTTAAGCTCTGCTGCCTCACAATAGAGAGACCACAGTTCATGTCCTTGGTCCTCCCTGCATGGAATTTCCATTTTCATGTTTTCATGGGTTTTCTCTGGGTGCTCCAGTTTCCTCCCACAATCCAAAGACATGCAGGTTATGTTGACTGGTGGAGCTAAATTTGCTCTAGTGTGTATGTGTGAATGTGTGAGAGTCTCTTCAACTTCCAAAGGACTGGTGCCCTATCCAGGGGTTATTCCAGCCATGTGTCCTTTGCTTCCTAGGATTGGCTCTAGTCCCCTGTGAGACTGCTCAAGATTAAGTAGGTTTAGAAAATGGAATGGTGTGTATCATTTGGTCAACTGAAAATATCATTGCCTGTGACTTTCCTAAACTTCAAAATGTGTATAGCTCCAGGAGCAGGAAGTGTGCAAGCATGATTATTGATGACTTTTCCCATCCTGGCCATCACATGTTTAAAGCTGTCACTTCAGGGAAACATTACAGAGCAGTGGAGTTTAATGCAAGATGTTAAGTTGTTATTTTAATTATCCTTTAATCTTTTTCTAAAAATCCACAACAGGTATCATTTGTCAGTGGATTTTAAGTTGTTAAGAATTGTTGGTGTTAAGCACTTGAACTACAGTATAATATTACTGTTCATGTCTTTGTGTTTAAGTTTTTTGTAATGGTTGTTGTTATGTATGTGAATTTAATGTCATTATTAGCAAAAACTAAGTCAAATTCCTTGAAATGTGTTAACACATTTGACTATTAAAGTGATTCCGTTCATCCATCTATTCATCCATCCACCCACATAGTACGTGATTTCTCTTTTTTTGTTAATATATTTAATTCCTCCAGCTTTGCATGTATGGATGACAGGGCAATACAATGGTTAGCACTACTACTTCATGGGTCCAGCATCCTAGCATCAGATCTCATGCTCGGTGTGTATTTTTGCACATTCACTGAGTACCCACAGGTCTTTTTCTTTCATATTCCCAAAGATTTAATTTTTTGATTAAGTGGTGATTCTTAATTGGCCATGTCGGGTTTGCATGTGTATGTGAGTGAGCCCTGCAATGATCTGGCATCTAGTGCTGCTAGGATAGACTGGCTCCCTACGACCCTAAATTAGAATAAGAAGGATTTGAGAATATATTGATATATATATACAGTGAATAAAATATACTATAATCTGCAGGTGCTTCTGTGAAAGAGACTGACTGATTGTGTCTTGACTGTAACATGCTTCAGGCCTAGTGTTTCATCTTAGATCTAACACTTTAATGTGCTTTGATAGTTCTCTGTGTTTGCTTTTACAAGACAGACATTTTTGGCAATTAAAGAAAATGACAACATACCATAGATTTATTTATTAAAGTCTTTAGTTGAAGGCATGTGTGTTGATTTAAGGTTCATTTACATTAGGCGGCTCATATTCTGAAATCAAGACAAACAAGGCATCCAAAAAATTATTCAGTTTAATACAGATTTTGAAGGTCTGCTCAAAATTTCAGGCACTATCTATTGTTATAGGTCAGTGTTTGATGGTAAAGGTTTATTTTTGGCACTTTATTGTTTGCCATCAACCAATATTTAATATTGCTTTTATTTTATATTGTTTTATTGTTAACATTTTTAGGGTGCTGTCATCTTTGTTTTTTGTCAACGATGGGCGTTATTGGCTCTGTTATCAAAAGGGGTGCATTTTGCTAGGTCATTATTTCTGAGACTATTTAATTGATCCCTAGGGTTTTCTTAATGTGCATGATTTTGGATTAAAAAAAAGTACTTAAATCTCGCAAATGTATATACTGTAATTATTTTGGGCACACCATCTTTGGTCTGTTGTTAAAAATGCTCTGAAGTGCCTCTGCTCCTTCAGACATCTGAGTGCAGCTTGTATTTTTACACCTGTTCTCGTGAACTTCTACAAGTGCACATTAGAGTCCATCCTCACTGGGTGCACAACATCTTGGTATGGCACCTGCTAAGGTCAAGATTATAAAGCACTGGAGAAGAAGGTGAAAGCAGCACAGGACATTACCAGCAACGAGCAGCCTGTTGTTCAGATCATAAACAGCACTCATTGCCTTAGAATGGGAATCAATATTATTATAGAACTCAGCCAACCTGCATAGCCACTTTTCTCATTCTGTCCTTCTGGCAAATGGCTCTGGGCAATTAGAACATTAGAACAATCTAGAGGAGAACAAGCCATTTGGCCCAACAAAACCTTCCAGTTCTATCTACTTAATTCCTCCAAAATAACTTTTGTCTAGTTTTGAAAATCCCTAAAGTCCTACTGTCTACCACACCACTTGGTAACTTATTCCATGTGTCAAGGGTTCTCAGTGTGAAAAAAAACTTCCTAATATTTGTGCTAAAGTTATCCTAAACAAGTTTCCAATTGTGTCCACGTGTTCTTGATGAACTAATTTTAAAGTAACAGTCTCAATCCACTGTACTAATTCCCTTCATAATTTAAAACATTTCGATCATGTCTCCTTTTAATGTCCTTTTGCTTAAACTGAAAATGCTTAGCTCTTTTAATGTTTCCTAATATCTCATCCACTGTAGCCTTGGAATCAGTCTAATCATTCTTCTCTGGACGTTTTCTAGCACTTATATATATTTTATGTAGCCTAGAGACCAAAACTATACACAGTACTCCAGATGAGGTCTAACCAGTGTGTAATTTAAAACTTTGACTTGTACTCTACACATTGTGCTATATAACTTACCATTCTGTTAGCTTCTTAATGGCTTCTGAACACTGTCTGAAGTTGATAGTGACGAGTCCACTGTGACTCCTAAATCCTTCTTACAAGGTGTACTTTTGATTTTCAGACCTCCCATTGTGTATTCAAGCCTATCATTTTTTCTTCCTACATGTAATATATTAGCACTTGCACCAATAGTTTCAGAGATAGCTTCTATTCTCGGGTTGTAAGGTGGCCAAAAAGACAATTACTGTATAAGTACAAATGCTATATACTCTCTTATATATACTTTACTTATATGTAAATATATATTTTATTTGTACTTTATGTATAATACATTAGCACTCACACTAGTTTATATATATAGCTTTTGGACAGAGATTTGAAATGCAGCCTCTTCAGAAGCTAGATCCCAAATGAACAGCAGAAGGGGCAGAGTTGGAGACATCCATTCTAGAAATGATATTAGTAGTCTTCTAGGGTGTGCTCTAAAGGGAACAAAAACTATGTTAATGACAGTGTCACACCGAAAAACCTTCCTTCACATTCTTACCTGATTCAACACCCAGAAGTCTATCTATCTATCTATCTATCTATCTATCTATCTATCTATCTATCTATCTATCTATCTATCTATCTATCTATCTATCTATCTATCTATCTATCTATCTATCTATCTATCTATATAATTCACTACTGTGGCTGTTCGTTTGTCTGTCCAGGATTTTAAATCACATGTACCTTTTGACCTATTGACCTGAAGTTTGGTACACTTATACTACTTGACCTCTACTGTCCGCTTTCGAGGTGATGATTTTTATTACTCTTTTTATTTTTATTTTATTTTATTTTATTGTAGAATCAACTCTAGGCAGCGGGCAACAGGGCAGCCGTGTGGCGTATGAATATGGGTGTCGTTCTTATCCCTATACCCTTCGCCGCCACTTCCTCTAACTCTACATATCTTAAATCATTCTTGAGGCAGGTTGAACACTTAAGTGCCAGCTTAAGTGAAAAATTAAGAAAAATGTACTGAGTAATTGCAGCACAAAAACTGGCTTACCGTATATACTCGAGTATAAGCCGAACCGAATATAAGCTGAGGTACCTAATTTTACCTACAAAAACTGGAAAAACTTATTTACTTGAGTATAAGCCTTGGGTAGGAAATGCAGCAGCTACTAGTAAGTTTCAGCAATCAAAATAAATACCAATAAAATTACCGTACATTAATTGAGGCATCAGTAGGTTAAATGTTTTTGAGTACAGGTACTCATCGACGTACAACCTATGCAAGTTACGACTGTTCAACTTTATGACGCGTTCGACAGTTTCCCCCACCAGCTGTTGGCAGCGCCAGTTTCCCACACTCCCAAGTCTCGCTACGCAGCAGTAATAATATACGCAGCAGTGTTGCCCTACGTGTGTTTGTGTCTTGTTGTTTTGGCAATTTTCGATAATAATATACCCCTAACATGTCTACCAAGAGGAAATTGTCTCTGTCCACTCCTCAGCCTGACAAAAAGGAAAGAAAGGCCATTGATCTAGACACCAAAATGATGATAATAAAACAGTATGAAGGAGGAGAGAAAGTGAATGCGATCGCATGTGATATGAAGTTATCACACTCTACTGTGTCGACTATATTAAAGGACAAAAATAGAATTCGTGAAGCTGTGAAAGGTTCTGCACCTTTGCGATCAACAGTGATTACGAAGCAATGTACTGGGCCCATCCAAGAAATGGAGAAATTGTTAAACATTTGGATGGAAGATCAGATTCAAAAGTGGACGCCGTTAAGCCTCTTTACAGTACAGTCGAAGGCTAGAAGTCTGTTTGGGACTTTAAAGGAACGTGCCGGAGAAGACTACAGTCAAGAATTTGTGGCAAGTACTGGTTGGTTTAAGAGGTTTAAGAAAAGATTCCAATTGCATAATGTTCGAGTGACTGGAGAAGCAGTGAGTGCGGATGAGGAAAGAGCTAGTAAGTTTGTCGATAGTTTAGACGAAATAATTAAGGATGAGGGTTATCTTGCAGAGCAGATTTTTAATGTGGATGAAACAGAGTTATATTGGAAGCAGATGCCAGGATGCACTTACATCCACAAAGAAGCCAAAAGCATGGCAGGATTTAAAGCACACAAGGATAGACTGACTCTGCTGCTTGGCGGGAATATCGCGGAGTTCAAGCTGAAGCCCTTCTTAATTTATCATTCCGAAAATCCACGTGCATTTAAGAATGTGAACTAGCACACTTTGCCAATTTATTATAGATCAAACCGTAATGCCTGGATGAACCAGGCTTTATTTGAGGATTGGTTCAGTAATTGTTTCATTCATCAAATGCATGAGTACTGTTTGGAGAGAGGAATTCCCTTCAAAATTTTACTGTTGCCCGATAATGTGCCTGGACATCCACGTCACTTAGTTGATCTCTATCCCAATGTGAAAATGTTTTATTTGCCCCCAAACACTACTCCACTTATTCAACCGATGGACCAAGGTGTGATTGCTACATTAAAGGCAAACTATCTCAGAACCACCTTCGCCCAAGCCATAGCTGCTATAGATAAGTCACTACGCGACTTTTGGAAACAGTATAATATTCTTAAATGTATAAAGAATCTTGCTACCACGTGGGACTCTGTGACGGAAAAGTGTATGAATGGCGTATGGAAGAAGTGTGTTAAGCGTTATGTAAATACTTTTGCTGGATTTAACAGTGAACAAGAACTTGATGAGATTCGTGAAGAAATAGTGAAACTGTCAAAAGACCTTTCATTGGAATGTGAAATGGAAGAAGTTGAGGAGTTGCTAGACCGGGAATCAGGTGAACTTACGAATGAAGAGCTGATAGAATTGGAAGAAGAAAGAGTGGTGGAAGAAGAAACAAGAGAATTGGAGAAAGATGAAGAGGAGGAGGCGCCACAATGAATGTTCACCACAAAGGGATTGTCAGAAGGTTTATCTCTACTGAATAAACTCCTCGCCCATTTTGAGAAAATGGACCCAAATATTGAACGATTTGCGAGGATTGAACAGATGGCACATGACACATTTCGTCCTTATTGCGAAATTTATGAAGAGAAAAAAAAACAAACAATTCAGACGAAGCTCACTATGTTTATGAAAAGAGCAACTCCTCCCATCACCCCGTCCACAGCCTTGCCTGATGAAGGCCATATCAACAACCCGCAGCCAAGCACCAGTGGTGCCAGGAATTAAATGTACAGTATTTCTTATTTTTGTATGTTTTCCACATTTTAAACCAATTGTACTGTAGTATGCTGTGTTTGACTTGAAAATGTTGATAAAATATTACTTTAAGATGATTACTGTATCATTACCCAGTCTAATATTCTTACCTTAATTTAACATAGGCCGAGTTACGTCCAGATCAACTTACAACCAGTCAGTCGGAACCAATCGTGGTCGTAAGTTGACGAGTACCTGTATTTATTTCAAAGAAAAACAGTAAACTAGCTCTGTAAGTGGAGAAGAGGGTCAACAAAAACAATATGGTATCTCTCTCGCACATGTGTGTCTCTCTCGCACGCATGTGTGTCTCTCTCGCACGCATGTGTATCTCTCTCGCGTGCATGTCTTTCTCTCTCGCGCTCTCTCTTTCGCTCGCTGCACAGGGAATACACAGGAGAGACTGAACATGTGCGGAAATCATCGGCGCGCACAAACCGAAAGGGAAACTGGCTTGTTCGTATATGGGTGGTTGCAGCGTGACCTGACTCGAATATAAGCCGAGGGTGATGTTTTTCAGCACATTTTGGGTGCTGAAAAACTCAGCTTATATTCAAGTATATATGGTAATCAGTTTTAACATGAAAAGATGCAGACGGAAAAAGAGAAGAAGCGGGCCACAGAGTTGAGAAAAGAACAGCTGCTCAGGAAGCAGCAAGCGCATCAACCTCTGAGCAAACGAATGGTAAACGTACAGAGAAAGAGTATGAAAACTATGAATGCTCAAGTCAAGTGTATTCAGTGCACATTATCGTGCAGTACGCCATTACTGGTATATATATAATAATAGGTACAGTATATACTCGTATATATATAGGGAGAGAAATGTATAAAGAGAGAGAGAGACGGACATAAAGTATATACAGTAATACTTATAAATAGATATTGTATTGTGGCCTGCAGGGTGTCCACCAACTCCCAAAAACCCAACACAGACAGACTTAAAGCACCAGTTCAGCACACAACTTGGCTGTTATTTGGCTGTGGGACACTCTTCCCAATTGTTCCCCACAATAAAGCATGATACACAGGCTCCAATGAGCACAAATTAAGCACACAACACTTTATTTTCTTATTCTTCTTTATTTCTTTCTTTCCTTCTCTCTCTTTCTGTCCTCTACTTCCACTCAACTTCCTTCCTTGAAGCATTCAAAGGCGGCACCCACTTAACCCAACAGGACTGTGATGAACTCCAACTTTTATGTAGCCCTGTGGGAATCTGAGGGACCACTGTAACCTTGAGGGGCAGCCATCTAGTGCTCAGGGGAAGGTAGTGTCCTGTGCATGCTCTCTCCCTCAGTCCTTCCACTTTGGTTCTTGAGTTGCAGTTGGTGTTTGGGCCCTTACCACTGTAAATTGCATTGAGCAAATTAAGAAAATGGATGCCTGAATACAAATTTTAATATTGTAACTTGTATTATGCGTGTTTTTGACTGTTCTGACATTTTACAGTGGCACAGCAGGTTGTAGTGAGAGCATGGTTGGTGGGGGCTAATATCAGAAAGCACCCAGAGTAAAAAAAAAGTTGTGATACAAAGTTCAAACACCTACAAACAAAACAAAAACCTCACTACGCTGATCAGATTATTAAACACAGAAACAATCAAATAGGACAAAATAAAACAATTCTACAAGACCAGACTTCTAACATAAGATTAACTTTTTCAAACATTTCTTAATTTAGTTGTGCTTATTGTAAATCATTACTTATATAATCTTCCCCATAAATGCCCCTTCTCACATAAAAATAATTACATCAGGAATACACCTTTTCAAGCAAATTAATTCAATTAAAAAAATAATGCCCCCAACGATTATTTTAAGCAACATACTCATTCTACATTCATTGATTTTTGTTGGAAATGAACATACTTTTGTTTTGTAACTTCATTCACTTCCATATATATTCAGCCATAAATAAGTATTTGATATTTTCATATATACAGTATATACATATACATATATACACATATATTGTGTAATGTAAATTAATATATAGGTCAGCAAATACAGTATACATGTAAATATACTGTAATCCAAACTATTGAAGTTTGTAAACATTTTTCATTTCACATAATTGTGATTTTTTTTTTATTCCTGCAAGCAGAAGTTTTACGGGCCTGTAGTGATATCCTTCATTAGAGAATATTATAAACTTCTTGACGAAAAGGTTGCTGCCCATGGTTCTTAGCTTGGCAACTCAGTATCAAGTTGCTGATTAAAGGTGCAGTCATGGAGAACTGAAAACAGGCCAGGGGGCAAGATAAAGCTCTTGAGTGAGAGAAGTGGAAAAGAGTACCATGGAGTTTGTCATGGAAACTCGGCTTCTTAAGATCTAAATAGGGTTCAAGGCTGCAGGGGTAGCCAGGTGGAGTTTTAGCAAGGTGTCTCTATGGCAAGGTAGGCTGACTCTAACACTGCAATACATGTCAGATATAGTTTGAGTGTCAAATTTCAGGTAGAGCTGTGGCCTAGTAGAAAGGGGACATAAGAAAGAGAGAGAAAAAGAGAAAGCGAGAAAGGGGCAATCAGTGAGAAGGAGGGAGCGTTTATTAGGTGTTCAGCCACCCCACTAGATAAACAATGGTTCTAAATAAAGGTAGCTAAGTTTAAGAGAAGGTCTTTATATGAATTTCTTCTCACTTGTTATTATTAAAAATATATACTTTTTTCATTCTTATGTACTAATGGCATTGTTCTGTATATGGAGAAGCACCAAGGCAGCAAGTTCCTTTTATCATATAGCCAGCAAGTATTTTTCACTTGTTTTATTTGTTTCTATTATACTAGCATTGCAATATAAACAGAATATATGAATTTATTTTATATTTTATGTTTGTCTAAAGCTAGTATTTCAAGGGTTACCAGGTTGGTCTCTAATATGTCTCTTTTTACCCTTGGCTAGATCATCTTGCTGATTAAGGAAAAACTACACACCAACCTCCATAATGTTCGTCAGATGTTCCGAGCTAATGACCCCAAAGGTGAAGGCAAGGTTTCCAAGTAGGTCATAAATTCTGAAAATCTTTCCACTGACACTTGCACATTGTTCTTATGTCTGGAAATGCTATAAATATGGAATGTTACTATCTATCATGTATGTCCAGTTCTAACTTATCCTAATATAACCGTAGAATGAATGATTGAGACAGGCACACTCAGTGAAAGATTTTAAAAAAGAAAAATGTTTTCTTTTCTAATGGTAAACATCTTTCCTAAGATCATCTAGAAATGAAGATAAGTGTGAATTTATACAGTGGACTTTACTCCCGTGTGTTACAACACCAAGTGAAGCAGTAATAGTGTTTCAGGGTGAATTCTCTTGTCTGACATGGACAGGACATTAGTAATAAACTGCATTTCAATCTTAATCAGTGACCTCTTGATTAATCATAAAGCTCAACCTATATCACTGCCCTCAATCCTAAAGGATTTCAAATATATGTGATAGGCACTAGGAAAACACATCGGTGCAGGGGTAAGTATTAATCCCTTACAGCTCCAGAGCCCTGACTTCAACTCAATGTTTGTATTCCCACAGGTTTTCTTCCCATATATTCCAGTCTCCACTGACATCTTAAAAGTGTGTGCCCTGCAAATGATGAGTGTCCCATCCAGGTGTGGTCCCTGCTTGTGCTCAGTGCTTCTAGGATTTGTCTCCCTCCTGTGATTTTATGTTTATATTTATTTATTTATATTTTTAAAAAAATAATGGATAGATGGTGTAAAAGATGGCCAGGAATCTGGCCTGGTTGGGATGCCCTCAACCTGGAAGGACAGGGGGAGACTGCTTACACTGGGCATTGTCTCCCCTGGTCTGCTAGATGGGAGCCCCCCTGTGTTGCAGCAGCATCATGGTTTCCCACAGGGCATCATGGCAACTGAAGTTCTTGGACTCAGCCCTATTGGGTTCCGTGGGTGCCACCAGGGGTTGCTGGAGGGACTGGGGAGCCCTACTTTCTCGGGCACTCGCCTCACCTAGAAGTGCTTCTGAGCTATAGCTACGGAACACCAGAAGTGCTTCTCTGTGTAACATAAAAGGAGCTGCCTGCCACACTTGAATTGAGTCAGAGTCAGGAGGAATGAGAACAACACTTGTGTGTGGGAGTGGAGGCAGTGACCAAAGAAAGAGGAAGACAAAGACAAAGAATTGCTGTTTGCTGCTTGTGTCTTGTGTTGTGGTTGTGGAGTGGGAATCACCTTTTACAAGAGTTTCCCACAATAAAACTTTTTCATTAATTTTATACTTGTGTCCGAACCTGTCTGTGTGGGTTTTGGAGAACTGGACCGCACCCTACAGTCCACAATGTTCATCACAAAGTGCACTCACTCACACTAGAATCTGACAAAGCAATCCTAATCAGGATCCCCTTTATTCACTTCATTAGAGGAAAATGGGTTAGAATAGGTGCTTTCCACATTAGTTGTCTTTTTTCTATCCTGGCAAAAAGACTGTTTGTGGTAGGATTACCTACCTGTGGTGGAAACTATAGGGCAAACTGTTGAAGTTTGTTCCCGAGGTTGACTATGCTCATGGGTTTATAGCACCAGTGACATTTCCGAAAGAAAAACTACGGAACTTGTAAGATACAGCAACAACATTGCACCCTGTCATGTCTGTTCAATGTGGACAACTCAGAGAAGGCAGAAGTCAGCACTCATTCTTTTTGAATGGACCATTGGCCAAAAGCCAATACATTCATGAAGAAGGCTTTGTTATCAAAAATAAGATCATCTACCAATGTACTAACCTTCCCACTAGCACATTGTTCTTATACCTGCAAATGCTAGAAATGATGCAATATAGAATGCTATTATCTATCAGGTTTGTCCAGTTCTGCCTTATCCTAATATAACCCTAGAAAGAAACAATGGATGACATAGACATTGTGAGTTTGTCACTCACACTCACACTTAACAAGTGTTTAATGGCCCAGCAGAACAACCATTAGTCAGCAAACATCATCAGCACCTATATGCCAATTCTCTTTTGCTAACTAGAATATCAAAGCAGTTTTACTCTGATCTGACTGTAACACTGACTGATGACCCTAAGGAAGATACCCTAATCTTGCTTGTAGGAGTGGTTGGTATGACCAAAAATCCATATTAAAACTACTGAAGGTTTTGGTAGATTCCATTGTAATATAATGGGGGGCTGTCAAGAGGCAGGGCCTGTTAAAGCCCATTGCGGCACTTCTTATGTGATTTTGGGTTATACAAAAATAAATTGTACTGTATTGTATTGTCTGTGGTGGGCTGGTGCCCTGCCCGGGGTTTGTTTCCTGCCTTGCACCCTGTGCTTGCTGGGATTGACTCCAGCAGACCCCCGTGACCCTGTAGTTAGGATATAGCAGGTTGGATAATGGATGGATGGATGTATTGTTTTGTATAATTGTATGAATTTTTTAGATTGAAATGTATTTATTAACAAAATAGTTAAGGTATTAATGATTATTTGTACACACAGCCGTGCAACTTATTAGTCAAAATATTTGTTAATGCTCTGCTATTCAAAATAATTTGAGACCAGATATTCCGTTTTCTGACTTAAACTGTTAAAAACGGGGCTTCTTCCTCATATCCTCACTGTTGCCACTGCCAAGCAAACACAAAAGGTCCTCCTACAAATTACTTGCCTGTCACACCATCTTCATTCAGTATGGAGTCACAGTGGGCTTGAGCCATCATTGACTCACCAGCCAGGTTGTACTGCACATCACTCTGGGTAATATTTTTAAATTCTGGGTAAGCTCAATTATTACACATAGTACACATAAAAGTCCATACACAAGAAATGACCTTTAAAAACAAATACACCAACACATTTGCACATTTTGAGATAGAATGTGTTTGTGTTCATGTTTAAATATAATTGCAAGTTTTCTAGTAATCTTTAGCATACTGCTAAAATGTTTTTTCTCAAGAATAATTTCATTCGGTATACTGGATCAACTGGTATATCACTCACTCTTACCTGCTGCAGGACTTCAGTAAAAAGGTTGTGCATGACAATAACACAGGTAGCAGTGCTATTTAAAAAAGAAGATGGGGGAAAAGAGTAAATCAAATACCATTATCTTTCTAACCAAATGTGTGGAACACAACCTTGTTGTCATCACCATCACCCTACAAATTCAAAAGAAAATGAGACTGCAGCGCTTATCAAAACACTAGCATCTGCTATACTGTGGAATCGTCAACATTCTTAATTGGAGGGACATATGGGCTATAATTGGAATAACTTATTGCTCTGTAGATCACCATGCAGTTTTCACAATCATGAACTTTCTGTGTGCCTCTAAAAATTGTTAGTGCCCAAGGGCAAGCAGCATGAAGCTCAAAAACAGATTTCTCCAAGAACCAATAAATAAGGTCAAATTTTAGGTAATCCTTGTCTACTTACTTATGACTCAGGCGCCGCTGAGAGTGGCAGCCTTTTAAGCAGCTCTGTGTACGACTTTATTTTTCTACTTTTATTTTTCTCTTTTTTATTGATCACTCCTATCACTTTATTTTATGTGAATTCGTTCCCTGGACACACTTACTTTTTACAACGTGGGCATGGATTTTTACACGCCAAGACTCGTCTATTCAAGTACTCAATTTCGAGCGCTGAGAACAAATGCCAGTGCCGGTGTAGTTCCCTATATACCCGACGAGGTAAGAAGGCGGTATCGTGGCAGCAGAGCCGGCACTAAGCTAAAAATGAAGCGGCTTGCAAGAAAGTGGCGTTTTAAGCCTTCGGTGCCTTCTGCAATCATGGGAAATGTGAACTCACTATCAAATAAGATCAACGAACTGGCTGCGCTAGTGAAAAATGTCAGAACCTACAGAGAATGCAGTTTGTTGTACTTTTGCGAAACGTGGCTAACTACCACCATCCCAGATACTAACGTGGAGCTACCCGGGTTTAGCACAGTTAGAGCGGACAGAGATGCAAGTACCTGCGGGAAGCACAAAGGAGGAGGACTCGCTGTCTATGTTAATACACGGTGGTGTAACTTTGGACATGTTAACGTCAAAGTCTCCACTTGCTGCAGGGACATCGAACTGTTGGCCGTAAGTTTGCGTCCCTATTACTTGCCCAGAGAGCTTGGACACATCATTGTTGTTATTGTCTACATCCCTCCTCGGGCGGACGTGGAGACAGAGAGTGACATCATCCATTCTACTGTTGCTAAGTTACAAATGCAGCACCCTGAGACGCTTGTGCTAATCGCTGGAGACTTTAACAATGTGACGCTGGACAAAACATTACCTGCCTTCTCCCAGTATGTGGACTGTAACACCCGGGGAAAAAAGACTATTGATTTACTGTATGCAAGCGTTAAAGACGCATACAGCGCCATCCCGCTACCTGCGCTTGGGAAAGCAGATCATAACCTGGTTCTGCTTCAGCCTCACTACAAACCAAGAGTGAGGGTCCTACCTACAACCACACGCTCATTCAGGAAGTAGTCCCCTGAGGCAGAGAAGGCTCTGAGAGAATGCTTTGGAACTACAGACTGGGATATCCTGCAGGGATCACATAGTGAGAACATTGAGGAGGTTGTTGACTGCACTACTGACTATGTCAACTTCTGTATGGACATTGTAGTTCCAGTAAGAACTGTACGCTGCTATGCTAACAACAAGCCATGGATTACAAGTGACATCAAGGGCCTTTTGAACCAGAAGAAAAGGGCTTTTAAAGGCGGTGATCAGCATGAGCTCAAGCGCGTGCAGAAGGAACTTAGAGTCCAGCTCAGGGCGGCGAAGGAGCAGTACAGGAGAAAGCTGGAGCAGAAGTTGCAGAATAACAGCATGAAGGAAGTGTAGGATGGGATGAAGATCATCACTAGCTGCAGCTCGAAGCGGGGTGCCACCATTGAGAGAGACATGAAGAGAGCAAACCAAATGAACAACTTCTTTAACAGGTTTGACCACCCTAACCCACTCTCACTCTCACCTCGGAGTACTGCACCCTCCACATATCCTTCTGCTGATACCAGCATAGGAGAGACATCCCCACCCACAATTACAACAGCGCAGGTGAGCAGAGAGCTGTGGAGACTTCGTGCCAGCAAAGCAGCGGGTCCAGATAGTGTATTGCCACGACTTGTGAAGGTCTGTGCATTGGAGCTGGGGGGTCCTCTACAGTGCATCTTCAACCTGAGCCTGGAACAGGGGAGAGTCCCGAGGCTTTGGAAAACATCTTGCATCACCCCAGTCCCAAAGGTATCACGTCCTAGTGAGCTGAATGACTTCCGGCCTGTTGCTCTGACGTCACATGTGAAGAAGACCATGGAGAGGCTGCTGCTTCACCACCTGAGGCCACAGGTTCAACACGCCCTCGACCCTCTGCAGTTTGCATATCAGGAGAAGGTGGGAGCGGTGGATGCCATCATCTATATGCTACACCGATCCCTCTCTCACTTGGACAGAGGCAGTGGTGCTGTAAGAATTATGTTTCTAGACTTCTCTAGCGCCTTTAACACAATCCAACCTCTGCTCCTTAGGGACAAGCTGACAGAGATGGGAGTAGAGTCATACCTGGTGGCATGGATCATGGACTGTCTTACAAACAGACCTCAGTATGTGTGTCTATGGAACTGCACGTCTGACATTGTGGTCAGCAACACAGGAGCGCCACAGGGGACTGTACTTTCTCCAGTCCTGTTCAGCCTATATACATCAGACTTCCAATACAACTCGGAGTCCTGCCATGTGCAAAGGTTCGCTGACGACACTGCTATCGTGGGCTGCATCAGGAGTGGGCAGGAGGAGGAGTATAGGGACCTAATCAAGGACTTTGTTAAATGGTGCGATTCAAACAACCTACACCTGAACACCAGCAAAACTAAGGAGCTGGTGGTGGATTTTAGGAGGCCCAGACCCCTCATGGACCCTGTGATCATCAGAGGTGACTGTGTGCAGATGGTGCAGACCTATAAATACCTGGGAGTACAGCTGGATGATAAATTAGACTGGACTGCCAATACTGATGCTCTGTGTAAGAAAGGACAGAACCGGTTATACTTCCTTAGAAGGCTGGCATCCTTCAACATCTGCAATAAGGTGCTGCAGAGGTACTACCAGATGGTTGTGGCGAGCGCCCTCTTCTACGCGGTGGTGTGCTGGGGAGGCAGCATTAAGAAGAAGGACGCCTCATGCCTGGACAAACTGGTGAGGAAGGCAGGCTCTATTGTTGGCATGGAGCTGGACAGCTTGAAATCTGTGGCAGAGCGATGGGTGCTCAGCAGGCTCCTATCAATTATGGAGAATCCACTGCATCCACTACACAGTGTCATCTCCAGACAGAAGTGCAGCTTCAGTGACACACTGCTGTCACTGTCCTGCTCCACTGACAGACTAAGAAGATCATTCCTCCCCAAACTATGCGACTCTTCAGTTCCACCCGGAACTATCTATCTATCTATCTATCTATCTATCTATCTATCTATCTATCTATCTATCTATCTATCTATCTATCTATCTATCTATCTATCTATCTATCTATCTATCTATCTATCTATCTATCTATCTATCTATCTATCTATCTATCTATCTATCTATCTATCTATCTAAATTCAAAGACTTCACTTCCTCTTGAATTAGTGAAAAGCAGTGGGAAGTTCTACCATCCACAGACCTTACACTGAAACATTGGCCATACCTCACAGTAACATAGTACAATTTTCATAAACACAAAGTAGAAATTCAATACCTAGTAGACATATTAAAAGAGGAAACCCTTCTTTGCGTGTAAAAATAACATCACTTCCCAATAGGTAAAGTATTAAGAACACCAGCTAAGACCCATAGGATTGTCCATAGGCTTGAGGCAATTGAATTGCACCCACATTTTAAGAGATCAGTATAAAGAATACCAGTCTAATGAAAAGCTCCTTAATCTGTACTGCAGGGGCTGGCAACATACGGGATGTGAGGCCATGGACCAATTTTCAGTGGCACTCTGATTGAATTGAAATTTAGTAAAAAAATATATTTTAATTACAGCGCATCTGTTTGCTTTGTCACCTATATTTTGCGAATGCGACTCACATGTAAATGGAAACCATGTGTTCAGTGCAGGCTGTGGTAAATTAAAACAAACCTCTTGTTATTATTAAGTAATATCCTGCCCTAAAATGACTCATAAAAGGCAAAAACTTGATGTTTGCCCTTTTCAAGACTCCTGGACGAATGAATACGGATTTGTACAACAAAGGGATCGTGCTGTGTGTGCATTATGCTGTGAAATTGTCGTGTGTCGTACATTAAGTGTACAAAGACATTAGCAAATTAAACATCAGTCCAGGTTTAAAAACTCTGATGAGAAAAGTGAAGCTATAAAAAGGGCTCTTTCTGGTTTTAAGAAACAAACTACTTATTTTAGTCAAATAATTGGAACCAAAAATAAAGGCACCGAATGTAGTTATACAATTGCTTTGCATTAATTGATTAATAGCTCTGATTAATAATAAAGAATGATTAATCATATTAGAATTTTTTTGGTAATTTTTCCTTATTCAAACTATGAATTTTTGTATTGAAAAAACTTGCAATTTACAATTTGTAATACAATTTTTAATAAATATGTTGAAAATTAAAATTTTACAAAGCATTCATTTCACATATGATCCTATTTATTTAAAAATATTGAATGACCAATAATATAAGATCCAGTTATAATGGGCTTCAAAAGTATACCCATTATAACCAGACCAATTTTGATACTATATATAACAAAATTGGTAGAATTGTGTCGGAATAACATTGTAACATAGGTTTGACATGACACCACTGAAAGGTTGCCGACCCCTGCTGTACTGCATCAATTATCAAAGCAAAAGCGACTAAGATGATAGGTATTGACCTTCCATATGCAGATAACTTTGTCATTTTTGCCAAGTCGGCGGAAGAGCTGCAAAGTACACTGAACGTCATTGAAGACTGTTCCACAATATAGGGGAAAAGGTAACCCTTTGTCAAGGTCACCAGGTAAATAAGCTCCCAGCAATCACCCTCCAGAGAGAAATGCTGCAGTGGCTGTTGGGAACTTTCCATGACTTTGGCAACCACCTTTTCCAAAAGACAACCATGACCTAATGAATCCTGTGATACCACAAGATTCATAACGTATCACTCTACATTAAGACCGCCAGCCTTTGGCTGACCTAAGACAGTAGCTTGATGATTACACTTTTGAGCCATATAATGTCAGACAAATAACTTCAACAGCTGTCTTCATTATTCATTTATAGTATCAGCTATTTAAATGGGAAAAAATTAGCATTCCACTTAACAAAAAATAGTAGGTGCCATTGTTTACTTTTCAGTAGAATACATTACAGTTCAGATATTATAACATATTAATTTCAAATAAATAAATGTTTTGAAAAAGGTAGTAAACATTGATCATGATGTAAATGAAAGGTAGTTTTTTATTTCATGACTTTATTATGTAAACACTTGATAATGCTTTCAAGTTCAAATTCAAGTTTATGTCATGTGTACATAGTGCTATGTGATTCTTAATTGCATGTCTGTTACAGACTAGTGACAGTAATATAATACATAACATCCAAAGAAAACAATACCATGTATTAAAGTGACATCAGATGGTAAATATTTACAACACCCACATATCAGATATGCTCATGCAGCTCTGGTTTTGCTAAAGAGTTCTGTTGAAATCAAACATATTAATTCAGCAAAATGAAGGCTGACTCTCTTCTGAGTGGCAGAACTAGGCTGTTTGAAGGAAGCAGCAAGGAAAGGGAATTGGTCTAAAATGCTGGCTTTTGTGTTAAATGTATGATATTATGGTCAACCAAGACTACAAGGCTGAAAACTGCTACAGTGCTTGATGAAGTTTTGTTGAAGGCTTTTTCCCATCAGTGCCATTTGAAATTTCTGGATATATGCATTTTATTTACTTTATTGTTTAGGCTTAAATGAACTTAAAGGCCACCTTTTTTCAAAGACTATACCTCAGTACAGCAGTGTCTAATCAAATTGATGTAACATAGAGAATTTTAAATGAAACTAGCCAACCCGTGGCGTAGCATACGCCACATAATTATGTATTGATGGGTGAACACTTCCTGAAAGACACAGTTGTCCAAATGGGGTTGGTTTTGAGGATACGACTGTAGGTGAATGAAAAGATGTTACTCTAGAGAGGGCAACATACAATACAGAGTTTTACACGCTGCATACAGCGATTCACATCGAAGCATAGACACTGCTAAGACCATGGGATACCCCTCGCAAACTGTTTTACATGCTGCATACAGCGATTCATACCCGCGACAAATATGATTCTTCTTAGATGGTGCTGTCGCGTCCACCCTTGCTCTCGAAGCATACACACTGCTTGGTCATGTGCCCGCTCACAAGAGCAACTAACAGAGACCCGCCCACCAACTCTAAGACCATGGGATACCCCTCGCAAACTGTTTTACACGCTGCATACAGCGATTCACATCCGCAACAAACTTTTACACGCCGCATACAGCGATTCACATCCACGACAAACATGCCTCTTCTTAGATGGTCCTGCCGCGTCCACCCTCGTTCTCGAAGCATACACACTGCCTGGTCATGTGCCCGCTCACAAGAGCAACTCACGGAGACCCACCCACCAACTCTAAGACCATGGCGTGTAAAACAGTTTGCGATGGCGGACGCGGTCATTCGTCATAACCGAAAAGAATGCAGTGGAACCTCGGTTCACGACCATAATTCGTTCCCAAACTCTGGTCGTAAACCGATTTGGTCATGAACCGAAGCAATTTCTCCCATAGGATTGTATGTAAATACAATTAATCCATTCCAGACCATACGAACTGTATGTAAATATATATTTTTGTAAGTTTTTAAGCACAAATATAGTTAATTATACCATAGAATGCACAGCGTAATAGTAAACTAAAAGTAAAAACATTGAATAACACTGAGAAAACCTTGAACAACAGAGAAAACTAACACTGCAATAGTTTGCGCTATAGCAACAAAAAATAAACATTTGAAAAAATCCGTAATTTAATAAACCACCAAGAAAAATAACTTTTCAAAAATGCACACTACGAACCGATCGCTGTAAACAGAAGTGAAAACAAAATCAAGCCCAGTGCATTCTTTAACTGCCTTCCTACCTTATGAGTCCAGCCCTCTCTCTCGCTCGTGCTGCCTGTATGTGTGCGTCTCTCTCTCTCGCGCGCTGCCTGTGTGTGTGCGTCTGTCTCTCTCTGGTGCTGCATGTGTGTGTGCGTGGCTCTCTCTCTCACTGCCTGTGTGGGTGCCTCTGTCTCTCTCTCGCGCTGCCTGTGTGTGTGCGCGGCTCTCTCTCTCTCACTGCCTGTGTGTGTGCCTCTGCCTCTCTCTGGCGCTGCCTGTGTGTGTGCGTGGCTCTCTCTCTCTCTCTCTCTGCCTCTGTGTGTGTGTGTGCGTCTGTCTCTCTCTGGCGCTGACTGTGTGCGTGTGCGGCTCTCTCTCTCGCGCTGCCTCTGTGTGTGTGTGTGTCGCACAGGAAATGCACAGGGAGAGACTGAACCTCGCAAGAGCAACTAACAGAGACCCGCCCACCAACTGTAAGACCATGAGATACCCCTCGCAAACTATTCTACACACCGCATACAGCGATTTACATCCGTGACAAACATACTTCTTCAGAGGTGCATGTGGAGTGTAGTAGAGACGAACGCGAATGACGCTGTGCTCTGTGAGTTGCTGCGTCCGAGTTGGTGGGCGTGGCTCTGTGAGTTGTTGTCGTATCCAATGGTCTTAGAGTTGATGGGCGTGGTGTCTTGCGTGCTTTCCATGGGTGTCTACTTGTCGGCGGCTTAGTGAATTATATATGTAGATGCAGAATGGAGTCACCTCTTAATACTGCTCACATAAAGATGTGCACCACCTGGTAACAAACAAGGATCTGAACTAAACCTATTTTACTTTTGTTTCTTTGTGGCAGAATGGTGAAAGAAAATATTAAGCCAAAGCAGTTAATTTTGTTTTCTTTTACTGGATGCCAAATATTTAGCACTCCTAACCAATAGTACCTAATAGTAATTGTACATTTTTTCAGCATGAGCAGATATGTCTTATTTTTTTTAAAGTAATTCTTTTGTTTTCTGTCAGGGAGGCCCTTACCCGCATTCTTTGGAATTTATGTGGATTTCTTACTTCTCAGCAAATTAACAGCATTTTAAGCAGGTAATGGTTTTCAATGTTGTCTTATTTTGCTGCAAACATACAGTAGAAAAGTTTCCATATTGTTATATTTGTTGCTTGCTCAAGGTACTATACCTGAATTTTAGGAGGGTGAAGAACACAGTTATGGGGTGCTCCATTCTATCTTGCTGTCATTTTGTAAATGTATAAGATGTGCTTGCTTAAATGTTCTCTTGATTGGAAAATAAATTAATTTGCTTTGTGAATTGTACCAGATTCCTAAAAATGCTGAAGTCATTGTTTTATTTGTATTGTACTGGGCTCTATGTATTGTATAACCTATTTAACAGGGTGATCAGAACCATACCTTTCCTACTTTTATGCAATTTATATAGAAGTGTTGGTGATGCTGTCCCTCTGTAACATAAAACCGCAGTGAATTGCTCGCCTAGACACTACATCTTCTCTCTGAATTTGCATAGATATTCTGTATACTTCAATGCCTAAATGCATTCCTTTTAGATGTATTGGTATCTTTGTTCTTAATACACCAGATGGTGTAACTTGGACACATCATCAGTGTTGGACCCAGGATCATAGGATGTTTCAGATCTTAGATCATCAGATACCCTCACCTGGGTGACCCAGCCAGGAGTGAGCAGTCACCTGGCTTGTATCGAAGTAAATCGCTACACTATGGATCCCACCTGTTGATCCACAACCACCTTGAAGGTTTTTCTGCAGCTTTCATGACATTCTTGGTAGCTCTTCTTTTATCAACCACTTCGAAGTATTTGGCCTTTTTACGCTCATGAGCCTCCTCTTTCCAGTCACTTGCTTAAAACAGTCACAAGTAAAGACCAAATCTAGCTGGAGTGTCACCCTCGTGATCAACTGCTTCCCTAGGTCATCCATCAGCTGCCAGTCACACACTAAGGCTAGTAACCAAAAAATCCAATCCTTAATTAAATCACTAATCAAAAGATTAGTCTGTTTTATAAAACATCCATATGCTAGGAGGTCAGGCTTACTACACTGCCATCTTAAATTGTATGAAGACATTACGCATCATTTCAACATTAATGGCAGAGGATGGAAAAATTGTCCATAATAAGAATATATCAAAAGATTTATATAAATAGCAAAATCATGACATTATGATTTTTTTAAAGAATTCATGTTAAACTGACAGCTGGGATAAGTAATTGTTGGGAGATTATTGAATTCTTCACCTTAGTAAATGTAAGAAAAATGCAAACTTTGAGCATTTGCAGTTTTACTGTCTGTATAGTGTGCCCATACTGATTTTAATGCACATTACCTCCTCTTTGACAGTTGTTATTAAAATACTAAAAGTGTGGTAAATGTATGATTGGAGTTGGCATGTTTTTCATGTGGATATTTTTCCTGTTGATAAGATAAAAATTTTCAGATTAATTAAACTACCAATTTGAAATTTACTTAAAATGAGTGAGTGTGTCCAATGGTAACCTGTAAGAAAAAATGGATGGATGGATCAGTGGTGCACGCTTCCTGTGAAATTTACACCTATACATTTTCTGTATCTCCACTTTTGCTGGTAGAAGATGCAGACCTCTAAATAATTTTAAGTAAGTACTCCCAGGTAATTTAACATTTACTTTCTGAATAAGTAAATTGTAAATATTGTATTGTATTGTAGCATTTTTTCTTGACTTTAGTACTTTGTATTGTCTCATTGTAACAACTGAATATCTCCATCTCAGTGTAACAACTGAATATCTTTATTGTTCTTTTCTTGAGAATTAAGCTGCATGGCTTTTCTTTTCAATGCAATCATCTTCAAAAAAAGACATTTGACTCAACTACACACCATTAAATGATTTCACTGCATATGGTAATCTTACATCCATTACATGTGTGATGTTTTCTAAACCAATGCTATTATGTTTCTTTATTATTTTAGACTTGGTCTTATAAGCCATTCCAAATTTTCGTTTGATGATTTTGCTGCTTGTTTTGAAGTGAAGAAGGTAAGCAACACATCTGCTACAGCTCTAAATAGGATATTAATGTTATTTTTTTTAGCGGCACGGTGGCGCAGTGGGTAGCGCTGCTGCCTCGCAGTTGGGTGATCTGGGGACCTGGGTTCACTTCCCGGGTCCTCCCTGCGTGGAGTTTGCATGTTCTCCCCGTGTCTGCGTGGGTTTCCTCCGGGCGCTCCGGTTTCCTCCCACAGTCCAAAGACATGCAGGTTAGGTGGATTGGTGATTCTAAATTGGCCTTAGTGTGTGCTTGGTGTTTGTGTGTGTCCTGCGGTGGGTTGGCACCCTGCCCAGGATTGTTTCCTGCCTTGTGCCCTGTGTTGGCTGGGATTGGCTCCAGCAGACCCCCGTGACCCTGTATTCGGATTCAGCGGGTTGCAAAATGGATGGATGGATGTTATTTTTTTTTGTAATCTGTAACACAAAGAGTTTGTTTGTAACAATTGGTAACTAACCTGCAAGCATAGGAAGCTATGACAGCAAACACACATCTTCCCTAGCTGGAAATGTGAAGTTCTGTAGCTGTGACTAAAAGATTAATTCATTCTTCTTTGCTCTGCCACTTATGAGTAATTGTGTCTCCTGCATCTTGCAGCTGTATCTTGAAAGGATGAATATATAGAAAATAAATTACATCTAGCAGGTGCTAAAACCAACTCATATTGAGCATCCTTCTCTACCTTGTTACAAAATGATAAAGTGATCGAATACATTGCAAGCCTCTTCAGACCTAGTATTTAAAGTAACTGGTTTCTGTTTATCTAAGCAGTGTCTCGCTTTCAAGGAAAAGACAGTGGTAGCTAGGGGCTGGGTGGGAGAAACTTCATTTTACATCTGCAGGTCTCACCGGTAGAAAGCTAAAGTTTAAAAAAAAGAATTATTGTTCACTAAAGCCTGGTGTCTTCCACTTTGAAGTCCATTAGCAATGTTCTGAAGGAAATCTGCTTCATCTTTGTATCATCCACCATCTCCAGTTCTCGCTTAGTTAATTTGGCCTTAACATTGAAATCAAGTAGACTCACTTTTTATATTTGGGAAGGATTGTTGATGACGCTTTTTACGCTAAGGATGAAGTAAGAGCTAGAATAGAACAAGCATGTTCAGCGCTTACAAAAATGAAAAACATCCTTTATAATTTAAAATTTAAAATTTGGCCATCCTTTCTTTATGGTTGCAAGGCATGGCTGCTAAAATCAGACATCCTACATGGATAAAAACATTTCAAATATGAACTAACAGGAACATTTTACGTATTTTGTGGACAGAGAGAATAACTAATGAACAGGTTTAACACAAATTGAATAAGACACTGGAGGTGGAAATATAACAAAAAAGAAGAAAACATAAATACTTTGTATACAGACACAAAAAGTACACAATATTACAAACATTATAGAACTAAAAATTAAATGAAAATGTTCACAAGGAAGGATAACATCCTCGATGAGTAATATAATAAACTGGACAGAAGAACAGGGAACAACTGATACACACAATGAGAGACAGTTGGAGATATGCCATGCTGTTAGCCATCCTCAGTCTGTGAGACAGCACCAACAGAGACAAAGAGAGACACTCATCCTTCTCTACTGTTCTTAAACATTTTAAATGTCAGATGCTCTCTTTTCCTTCTGTGTCACTGCTATTTCAGTGTTTTAACTTTAGTCTTGTGTTTGCATTTTTAGATTGATTATGACACTGGCTTACCTATCCACCACCCATTAAATATCAAACTCACTTATTGCAATTGAGGGTTGTGGTGGCTGGAGCCTACATCAGCAGCATTACCCATAAGGCAGAAACCTGTAGTCAACATAACATTAGCTGGCTTAACTACATCTTTTGTAGTTTCTCTACCTATTCTTATGGGTACTTAAGTATTTTGCTTCTCTCTCTTGCTTTTTTTTTGTATACAAATTTTTAATTTGTAAAATGATAACTGTGACAAAGGGATAACAGTGTTACTTTTCACAAAGCATCTCTGCAAAGTATGTATTATGTGTTGCTTTTTTAAGTATACACCTTCTTTCTAGCATATACACAAGATTTAAGATGACAAGCCTGCTAGAAGGGTCGAGGTGACATTATTAATTAGACCCTCAATAAGAGCAAGGGTAGCCGAAAAAGAAGACAATATTACTTGAGCTCTGCAGGCTTAGTCATTCACGCTTCTTCTCAAGCTGGAGGGCTGGGAATTGTGAGGTCAAGAATCTGACCTCCGGAAGAAGAAGACAAACAGTAGGCAGACTTACACTTGTTAAATTGCTAATCCAAATTTTCCTTTCAAGTTTATTTGTCGCTCTTTGATTATGTTGCTATTATGCAAAGTCCCTCTGTTTTATTTTCCATTTCATAGTTTCAATGCTGTGCCACTTTTCTTTAACCAGTCACTGAAGACAGTCATTTTCTATGTTTTCTTTACTAATGAATAGGACTAAACAGGATCAGCTCCTTAAAGGGATTTTGAATACAGTAATTAGGGTAGTTTGACAACTGATGAATAAGGAACCTAAAACAAATTGAGGTCACTTAGTGCCGTTAGTGATTTGTACCATTTGATCTTGAACTGAGTAGGTGTTATATAGTCATTTTACACTAGTGCTATGAAGATGAGGATACATTAGGCTTCCCTGATGAACTGCATTGCCCTAAACTGAGCTTTGGGGTTCCTGTTTACTATTTTTGATTTTTTTTGTAGATTTATTAGATATTTATGTATCCCTTAATAGAGTATATCATTATGAAGCTAATGTCACTACAATGCTCTCCTGTTCTTGTTTTTTTCTTTTGGATACTGGTATTTATTCTAGTTTTATATGACCATCTCCATGTTGTTTATTCCAATGATATTCATTGCTAGTCTCGTGATTGGACATCACTGATAAATGATTTTGGGATGCACAGTGTATTCCAAATTGTTGTGCTGCAAGTACTTTATCTATGGATTTAGAAACCAAAACAAATATTTTTTGTAGTTTAGTTAGGGAAAACAAATCTAGACAGTGTAAAGTCCTTTTTTGCTTGTTCTCTTTCAGATTCTGTGTATTGAGCTCTTCAGGAGTCTTTTCTTTGGTATTTTGACTTTTGTGCATATCCCTGACCTTCTTGCCTGTCTGTTGTGCATTTTTGGCACCTTTCTTAGGGTTAGAAAAATTTTAAACACACTTCCAATTAGAACTGCCAGGAGTGCCAGGACCTTTAAATGTTTCATTCACTATGCTTTGGTACTTGCTTCTGAATAGATGGATCATGTTTTCTTGTATACCAGCATAAAATCACTGCATGTTTTAGTCACATTTGGTGCTCATACTGCCTTCTTCATTCTTCCTGAGATAACTTCATATATCTTTATGAAACAGAATAAACTGATGAGGAGCTCTTATAGATTTAAGATGAGTAAAAATGAGTTGCAATTTGCGTGAAAAATATGTAGGCTGAAACTATGGAGAGGCTCCTGGCAACTTTTGAGGTGACCATAAATTACTATTGCCATGAAGGTCTCAAAGGTAACTGCAAAAACTTTTTTTTTAATTTTATTTTTACATCTTTAATATGTGTATTTCAAAGTATTTTAGTTGAAAGGCAGTGTCACAATAAGCACCTTGACATATGTGCTGTTTTACCTTCTTATTTATATGAATTTTGATCTCTTTTTAAAAATCTGGACTACCACACCATTCTGCCAGTCTTGAAGCACTGTCGTTGTTTTCAATGCAAAACTAATGTGGAGTGTTAGCTAAAGCACCCCCACAGCACCCAGTACATTTAACATTTGATGATAGTCATACTTGCTTTTTTGAACCAGGTTTTTTTCCTCAGTTAATTTACTGCATGTTTTTGACTGTCTCTTTACCCTACAATTGTTACTGTTCCAGTCATTTCAGATAACCACTGCCCATGTTTATAAACCAAAACATTAGGTTTACCAGTGAATTCAGACGATGAAAAGAATATTATAAGTTGGGCCTGACATGCAACAATGTCTCAGATGGAACTGTTAATAGAAGTTTTACATCCCACTTTACCCAAATGTAATTAATATATTGTACAATACTAAGTAACCAAAGTGATTGACTTAGCATACATAGGACTAACAGATTCTTTTATTTATAAGCTTGGAATTAATCATTTAAATATTAATACATAATTCATAGAATTTAAAACTAGGATTGGAATATACAGTGGTGTGAAAAACTATTTGCCCCCTTCCTGATTTCTTATTCTTTTGCATGTTTGTCACACAAAATGTTTCTGATCATCAAACACATTTAACCATTAGTCAAATATAACACAAGTAAACACAAAATGCAGTTTTTAAATGATGGTGTTTATTATTTAGGGAGAAAAAAAATCCAAACCTACATGGCCCTGTGTGAAAAAGTAATTGCCCCCTTGTTAAAAAATAACCTAACTGTGGTGTATCACACCTGAGTTCAATTTCCGTAGCCACCCCCAGGCCTGATTACTGCCACACCTGTTTCAATCAAGAAATCACTTAAATAGGAGCTGTCTGACACAGAGAAGTAGACCAAAAGCACCTCAAAAGCTAGACATCATGCCAAGATCCAAAGAAATTCAGGAACAAATGAGAACAGAAGTAATTGAGATCTATCAGTCTGGTAAAGGTTTATAAAGCCATTTCTAAAGCTTTGGGACTCCAGCGAACCACAGTGAGAGCCATTATCCACAAATGGCAAAAACATGGAACAGTGGTGAACCTTCCCAGGAGTGGCCGGCCGACCAAAATTACCCCAAGAGCGCAGAGACGACTCATCCGAGAGGTCACAAAAGACCCCAGGACAACGTCTAAAGAACTGCAGGCCTCACTTGCCTCAATTAAGGTCAGTGTTCACGACTCCACCATAAGAAAGAGACTGGGCAAAAACGGCCTGCATGGCAGATTTCCAAGACGCAAACCACTGTTAAGCAAAAAGAACATTAGGGCTCGTCTCAATTTTGCTAAGAAACATCTCAATGATTGCCAAGACTTTTGGGAAAATACCTTGTGGACTGATGAGTCAAAAGTTAAACTTTTTGGAAGGCAAATGTCCCATTACATCTGGCGTAAAAGGAACACAGCATTTCAGAAAAAGAACATCATACCAACAGTAAAATATGGTGGGGGTAGTGTGATGGTCTGGGGTTGTTTTGCTGCTTCAGGACCTGGAAGGCTTGCTGTGATAGATGGAACCATGAATTCTACTGTCTACCAAAAAATCCTGAAGGAGAATGTCCGGCCATCTGTTCATCAACTCAAGCTGAAGCGATCTTGGGTGCTGCAACAGGACAATGACCCAAAACACACCAGCAAATCCACCTCTGAATGGTTGAAGAAAAACAAAATGAAGACTTTGGAGTGGCCCAGTCAAAGTCCTGACCTGAATCCAATTGAGATGCTATGGCATGACCTTAAAAAGGCGGTTCATGCTAGAAAACCCTCAAATAAAGCTGAATTACAACAATTTTGCAAAGATGAGTGGGCCAAAAATTCCTCCAGAGCGCTGTAAAAGACTCATTGCAAGTTATCGCAAACGCTTGATTGCAGTTATTGCTGCTAAGGGTGGCCCAACCAGTTATTAGGTTCAGGGGCAATTACTTTTTCACACAGGGCCATGTAGGTTTGGATTTTTTTTTCTCCCTAAATAATAAAAACCACCATTTACAAACTGCATTTTGTGTTTACTTGTGTTATATTTGACTAATGGTTAAATGTGTTTGATGATCAGAAACATTTTGTGTGACAAACATGCAAAAGAATAAGAAATCAGGAAGGGGGCAAATAGTTTTTCACACCACTGTACCTTTTAAATATTAATGAAAAATTCATAGAGTTTAAAATTAGTTTTTCAACTACAATAACTTGCAGCGCAAGGAGTTATTCTACCAGTGTAGTTTCAGCATTGTGGTACAAAGTTTAATGAAAGATCTAAAATATTACATTTTTAATAAGTTGATCAGCATCCTAATTGCAATATAAAACAGAGGATACAGTTAAGGGTACATGACTTACACCATTGTTGTGATCTAAACATCAGTCAATGGAGAATCATCTTTTTCTTTTTTTTATTGATTTTATTAAAATCAAATAACATTCCATACAAATAACTGAAGTTTTACAAAAAAAAACAAAAAGGTTCAAAATAAATCAACTCCCCCTCCATGAGAAAGAGAGCTAGGCCAGCAGAGTAAGACTTTAAGCTAGTAAAAATAAGTAAATAGATAATGTAATAAATTAATAAAGATAAATGGAGTAAAAAAGGGGAGAGAACCTGCTTCCTCAATTTAAATGCTTATTCTAAAATGTTATTGATAAGATCCTGCCAGGTTCTGAAAAAATATTGTACAGATCCTCTAAGTGTGAATTTCCAGTTTCAAATGGTATATAACATCAGTTACCTACTGACTTAAAAGACGAGAGTTAGGATTCTTCCAGTTGAGCAAGATATGTCTACATGCCAATAGTGTAGTAAAGGCAATTACAGTTTGTTTGTCCTTCTCCACTTTAAGTTCATCTGGGAGTACACCAGACACTGCTGTTAGTGGATTAGGAGGAATTGTGACACCAAGGCTGTACTGAAAGGCATTTAAATATTTTGGTCCAGAATGATGTTAATTTGGTGCATGCCCAAAACATGTGGCCCAGTGAGGCGGGAACTTGATTGCAGCATTCGCAGGTTGGATCTTGCGCTGGAAACATTTTGTACAATTTTAAATGAGAAAGATGCGCTATATAATTTTGAGTTGAATAATTCTATGCTTTGCGCATATGGAGCTCGAGTGAATTCTGTGCACTCCTTTTCTGAGATGTTGATTGAGAGATCCTTTTCCCACTGTACTTTGGATCTTTGAAAGGAAGGGACTATAAAATGGTTTTATATATTACAGAGATGCTGTCTGAGTCCTCGAGACTGTGCAATATTTTTTCCAGTGTAGAGGTAGGTAAGAGGTGAGGAAAATTGGGCAAGTTCTGTTTAACAAAGTTTCTAATTTGAAGGTAATGAAAGAAATGTGTTGCAGGAAAGTTAAATTTGGAGTGTAATTGTTTGTAAGATGCAAAGACATTGTCTATGTTGTGATAGATGGCCAGGAACCCTGCCCCGCAGGGATGCCTGGAGGAAGGAGGAACCGGGAGAGCGGCGCTTCTTTTCTCTGGGCACTCGGCCGGTCCTTGCTCCCTGGGGGACAGCACTTCCGGGACACCAGGAAGTGCTGACAGACCAGGGATGGCTTATGCCCGGAGTGCTTCCGGGTGCAAGGGCAGCACTTCTGCCACACTGGGGAGTGCTGCTGGAAGTACATCGTCAGGCACCTGGAGCACATCCGGGATGAGATAAAAGGGGCCGCCTCACTCCAATCAGAGAGCTGGAGTTGGGTGGAAGAAGGATGGAGCTTGCGGGACAGGAGTGGAGGCAGCTGAAGGAACCAAGGACTGAACTGTAAATAACTATAAATATAATATTTGTGTAAATAAACATGTGTGTGGTGGACATTGCATTGTTGTGTTTGTCTGTGGCCGGGCTATCTTTTACAATGTACAGATCTCTAAGTGATTTAATCCTGAATGTTTTCCAGACATTAAAAACTGCGTATGTTTGACAGGGTGGAAAAAGGTTCTTCTCGTGCAGAGGTGCCACAGATAAAAGCTTCTTTATCTTAAAATACTTCCTACATTGGTTTCATATTCTGAGTGAGTGAAGCACAATTGAGTTGTTAGTATATTGGTGATAACTTGCATTAATTGGGGTGCAAAGCAAGAAATATAAAGAAGTACTGCAGGATTTTATTTCTATTGTGGACCTGGCTGCGTATATTCATCTATTTGTGTCCAAGTCCATGTTTTTATAGCTTGTATATTTGCTGCCCAGTAATAAAACTGAAAGTTAGGTAGGACCATGCTGCCTTCTGCCTTAAGTCTTTGTAGGGTTGCCCTTTGGATACATGGATTTTTTGAATTCCAAATAAATGAGGATATGGTTGAATCTAATTTCTTACAAAAAGATCTATTAATGTATATTGGAATGTTTTGAAATAAAAAGAGAAGCTTAGGAAGGAAATTCACCTTAACAATGTTAATTCTTCCAGCTAAAGTGAGATGAAGGGTTGGCCATCCATGTAAGTCTTGCTTAATTTTTTTCCATACAGAGGGCAAAATTTTGTTGATAAAGAGCTTTATGCCTACTCGTGATGTTTACCCAGAGGTATTTAAACTGATCTGCGATGTCCAATCTAATATTGTATGGTTGAGAATTCACTGGGAAGAGCACACTTTTATTCAAATTGATTCTGAGACCAGAAATCTTTTGAAACTCTATTAGTGCTGTCAGCACCGCAGGCACAGTATTTTGTGGATCTGATATATACAGTACCATATCATCTGCACAGAGAAACTTTCTGTTCCAGCTCTTCTCTGATAATCCCCTTTATCTCATAAGCATTTCGACAGTAAATTGCCAGTAGCTCAATGGCGATTGCAAAAAGCAGTGGTGACAAGGAGCATCTTTGTCTGGTACCACATTCTAGTTTAAAGTGTTCTGAATTAATGTTGTTAATACAAACTGCAGCTTCTGGATTGGTATACAGTAGTTTGATCCATGCACAAATGTTCAGGCCAAACCCAAATTTCTCCAAAGTAGTGAAGAGGTAGTTCCATTTGAGCATATCAAATGCTTTTTCTGCATCCAACGATAATAATATCTCTGGGGTGTTTGACTTTGTGGGTGAATATATTACATTAAACAGGCATCGAAGATTGGAAGCTAAGTGTCTGCCTTTAATAAATCCAGTTTGGTCTTGTGATATTACTGAAGGCAGAGAATCATCTAATCTTGTAGTGTTCTAGAAGGGAAAACAATTTTTTCTAACCAATTTTTGAGAAAATTTCCTAATGCTTTGTATTCCTCTTGTATTTATGATGAATCTGAAACTTCTCCTTGTGGTCTATTTGTTCTCCCTTAACCACTATGATTAATTACATATTTTCTTTTTGTCCTCATATGTTTTATTTTATTAAATGTAACAAATCTATCACTTACAGTACCTCTAACAAAATGAAAGTTTGATTCTATAGCAGACAAGCCTATTTCAGCTTCTAGATGGATATTCCTTGAGCGTGTTAACCCACACTGTGTTAAAATCTTTTTTACAATATTCTTTTGTGTGGCATCCTTAAATGAAGTTGTGATTTTCAGCTTGTAATATTTCTTTGTATAGTTTTAGGTTTTGGGTCAGGTATTAGACATCATTTAGAGTTTTGATATTACACTGCAAATTCCCTTCTGTATTGGAAGTGGTTTGTCACACTGTTGTGTCAAAGGATACACTAGTGGTAATAAATTTGTACATATACTCAGTGTCCACTTTATTGAGTACACATAACCTGTTCCATCTTGGACCTACTTTTGTCTCCAAAACAGCTTGAGATTGTTATGGAATTTGGTCCATTCTGAGTTGATAGCATTATGCTGTTTCTGAAGATGTTTTAGCCATACAATTAAACTGTGGACCTCTCATTTCATCTCATCCCAAAGATGGGGACTGTGTAGACCACTGGAGTAAAATTAACTCATGTCATGTTCGAAAAAGTGTGATGATGTATGGTTTTTCATATGGCTCATTACCTGTCTGAAGTATCCATTTGAAAAAGAATAGACTTGGCTATAATGAGATGCACATGGCTATTAACTATCCTTAAGTACACTGTTGCACTCAAATTACACTCAATTGATGGTAAGAGGCCTAATGTATACTAAGATAACACTCCTCACACGACTACACCACCATCACCAGCATGTACTGTTGACAAAAGCCAGGATGGATCCATTGATTAATGCTATTTATGTCATTTTTAACTCTACCATCTGCATATCACAGCAGAGATGATAATTTTTCCAATCTTCAGTAGACAGATCTTGATGGATCATGTTCAAGTGTAGCCTCAGCTTCTTGTTCTTAGCTGACAGGAATGAAGCCCAGTTCCAGCTGGAGTTTTTCTTTTTTTTTTTACATTTTTTTATGTCCACCCTGGCCATCTGACCTTTATCGGACTGTCATATAGAAACTTAAAAAAGCAAATCTTTATTTAAAGACTTCTCTTAATTATATATCTTTTTATGTAAGTGTGCATTATGTATTTATCTTTATATAATATTTATTCATTATTATTCTTATCTAAATTTAATTTGTTTTTCTTTGCATGTAACTACTTCTTTGACATGTTGTAAAGTACTTTGAGCTACATTTTATGTATGAAAATGTCAGTCAGTCATTCTCCAACCCACTATATCCTAACACAGGGTCACGGGGGTCTGCTGGAGCCAATCCCAGCCAACACAGGGCACAAGGCAGGAACAAACCCCGGGCAGGGCGCCAGCCCACCGCAGGGCACACACACACAAAGGACAATTTAGGATCACCAATGCATCTAACCTGCATGTCTTTGGACTGTGGGAGGAAACTGGAGCACCAGGAGGAAACCCACGCAGACACGGGGAGAACATGCAAACTCCACACAGGGAGGACCCGGGAAGTGAACCCAGGTTTCCTTACTGCGAGGCAGCAGTGCTACCACTGCGCCACTGTGCCACCCTGTATGAAAATGTGCTATAGAAATAAATGTTTTTGTTGTAAATCTGCTACCAGGTCTGAAACATGGTTCATGCAGAGACAGACTTCTGCATACTGCTGTTGCAAAGAACTGTTTTGTGAGTCTTTAGTTTTAGTTCCTCCTGCACCAGGTGGGGCAATGAGTTGCAAATGATTGCCACTAACTTCAGTCAGCAGCAGTGACCTCAGACTTAAGGGGAGAGACATGATTCAATCAAAAATATATTTGTTTTTTCATATTCCTGAGCTCTGCCCCAGCATCATTGAAAGAAATTTGCTTAAACTAGATTACCTCTGAGCACTTAGTTTTTGTTTCTCATACCTTGTGGAAGAGGGATCGCTGGGTAAAGTGCACCGACATTTGGACATGTGTCAGTCTTCCTGTGAATAATCATCATTGCACTGTGTGTCTGTCCTCTTGAGCTTTAAGACTTCATTGAGGTAGCCATATTTAAAACTTGTTTGTCAGTATATTCTAGGGTCTTTGTGTAACTGCAGAAGGTGGCGAGTTGTTGCTTTTGAACTCTGGTGGGAAATGCGCTGCGAAGCCGAGCTCCACTCCAGGATCTTAGCAAACAGTAACATTCAAATCAATACTAAAAGACCCCTGATTGGTCTGCATTATGTTCTTATCAGTATTTATCACGCATGTTTTACAGTTGATATGAAACACAATCTGTTCAATGCTTTAACAGCTGAGTTTGCAATTGCTTTTAAGTGATAGTAAGTGTGTGTATGGATTCTGATATGCTTTTTGACATACACAAATAAAGCAAATTACTGTAAGGCTCAGGTCTTCTTAACAATGTGACAAAGATATACTTACTTGCATATCTTGCATTCTATAATATGATTCCTGGAAGTGGTTTGCAAATAGTTAATTTTTTCAGCACTGCTGGTAAAATCCCATCATGCCCTAGGTTTTTGTTTGTCTTTAAGTCACCTAAAGCTCATAAAATGTCTTCTGTATTAAATTAATATAGAACTTGTTTTAACTCTGCCTTAGGCATTCTATTAGATTCTTCCTTAGTGTGGAGGAACAGAATGATTAATCGCATCCTGCTCAGCAGCCAGGTGTGTGTTCACCTTGGAGCAGCTGAAAGTAAAATAAAAATAACAAAAACACCAATGGCAGGCACTGATGGTCTACTCTAAATAATATTTTCTCCAGAGACATCTGTGTATCCTAATTCCCATGGATTGTCTGCCTTGTTTCCCCTGTTTTCAGCGTAATTAGGATTTGGCTAACATTGTCCTGGCAGCAAGCCTGCTTTTCAGGCCAATATCTTGAGGGTCCTGTTTTAATTAAAATTCTGTATTGTTTCTTTGAATTTAATAATCACAGGAAGTTCATTAAAAAATAATTTATAGGCCATTCCAAGACATAATAAAATTAGCAGGCAGTCAATTACTAAAGATTTCATTAACACGTGACCTTACAATAAACTAAGTATCCTCCACCCTTAGACTGACTTAACAAGGTACCACAATCTTCCTTTGAGCAATATGTGCACAAGAATTCCATTCTTTTTCACATCCAACCCTTCTCTCTTTTAGTTCTAACATGTTTACTCTGTCCAGTCCTGCAAAGAAACTGGTGTTCTGGTCTGCATTTTGATTGATTAATCAGAATTGCTGTCATGACTGCCATGGTGTCTCATGGTCTTCTCCTACCTCATTTTGACTTTGGTTTTTTGCCTTCAATACAATACAGTTTATCTTTGCATAACCCAAAATCACACAAGGACTGCCGCATTGGACTTTAACACGCCCTGTCTTTTGAAAGCCCACCATCCTTGACTCTCTAAGAAGACAAGAAAAAACTCCCAAAAAAATCCTTGTAGGGAAAAAAATGGAAGAAATCTTGGGAAAGACAATTTGAAGACAGACCCCTTTCCAGGTAGGCTGGGCATGCAGTGGGTATCAGAAAAAAGGGTAAATACAATACAATACACAGAACAGACCACAGTGATCCTCAATAAAATATGATAGTACAATAAGTACAATAGTAAAATTACAAGTACAGAGCAAAATGCAAGAGTAGACGATATCACATAATACAATTCAGATTTGTTCATAGTCCTTGTGACTTCAGCCATTAAGTTGCCTCCCCACCACTGACCATTCTACAGCTGAGTCAGTGATGGGCCAGCCAATATGATGAAAGGACCCTTCTACCCGATGATTCCAGTGCTCGTCCATCAGAGATTACTTTTCCTTAGGCAGGCAGACAACATTTGAGTACTGAGAAGTGAAACAGAATAGGTGAGGGTTAGTAACAAATTATAACTATCATTATTACTTATGTTTTAGTGCTAATGACTAACAACGGAGATGCAGAATGCACAGTTAGTCAGCAGCTCTAGTTTATAATAATAATAATACAGTACATTTTATTTATATAGCGCCTTTCCCATACTCAAGGCGCTTCACAGAGTCTTAGAAAAAAAAAAACAGCAGGGTATATGTTACATTGGATATGTTTTCTTGAATAGAACAATGAAACAGATAATAAGGCATTAAATAGAATAAAGAACAATAAACCAGAGTAAAATACTAAATTCAATACTAAAAGAAAAACCTAACAAATAACCTAATTTATGATATAACAGACACACAAATTATCCTGAGCACCTGGACAGAGAGGTAAACTGAAAGAAAGGGCAGAATGTTAATTTAAAAACCTTCCTAAATAAATGAGTTTTATGTTGTTTTTTAAAAGAATGAATGGAGTCAGCTGATCTAATTAATTTTGGGAGGTCATTCCAAAGTCTGGGTGCTATGGAGCTGAAGGCTCTGTCACCTATAGAGTGCAGGTTAGTGTGAGGCACAACAAGATTACCAGACGAGGACCTTAGTAGGCAAACAGGAGCATAGTGATTTACAAGGTCACTGATGTAATCCAGTGCAAGGCCATTTAAAGCTTTGTAGGTTATTAATAGAATTTTATATTCAATCCTGTAAGACACAGGGAGCCAATGAAGGTGAAGCAAGATGGATGTGATGTGCTCACTGTTGCTGGTTCGAGTAAGGACTCTTGCAGCAGAGTTTTGAATCAACTGGAGCTGTGATATGAGATTAGAAGGGGCACCTGCCAGCAGCGAGTTACAATAATCGATGCAGGATGTGATAAAAGCATGGACAAGTCATGTCAACACTTTTCGTTAAAATTCACGTTAAACCTAGTCTATGTATGCTAAACTGAAGTACTGAGTCTTTAACCAGGATGTGAAAGCTGAGACTGAAGGGACAGCTCTTATAGTAGCAGGCAAACCATTCCACAGTTTAGGGGCTCTGTAACCAATTCTTGGAATCATAAACAGATTGGCATCTTGAGATCTTAATGTGCACTCTGGTTTGTGAATAATGATAAGTTCAGATAAATAAGCCGGACCTTAGCCATTTAAGGCTTTATGCATTAAAAGTAGGATTTTGAAATCTGCCCTAAACTTTACCAGGAGCCAGTGTAAGTATTTAAGAACTGGAGTTACTGTATGTATTTGTATCTTCTTGTTCTTGTAATAATTCTTGCAGCAGCATTTTGGATTAACTGGAAGCCGTATAAAGAACAATTTGAACATTTAGTGAATACCGCATTGCAGTAGTCAGTTCTACTAAAAATAAATGCATGAATTAATTTCTCAGTATACCGGATATTTAGAAAACACCTTACTTTCCCAACATTTTTAAGATGGAAGAAACATGTTTTGGACAATTTTGTAATGTGCACTTTAAGTGACACGCTAGAGTCAAAGATAACGCCTAGATTGCAGGCTAATTCAATAAAATTAATGGTGATACGAACTGAGTTAAATAATGATAATATATTGTTGCGACCGGCATCAATCAATCCCTCCAATAATTATTATAATTATAATTATAATTAGTGTCTCTGTTTTGTCTGTTTTTAAAGACAAGCAGTTCTGTTCCATCCACTCCTTTAATTCACTAACAACATCAGAGACTTCATTTGTTCTGAAAGAAAGGTATAACTAGATGTGAAGTTCCTTTGTGTTCATATGTGGGTAGTAGATATTGAGCTTTATCCATGCAGAAATGTATTATGTGTATATTATACCCAGTGCATTCAAAAAGTATATAGATCCTTTCACTTGTTACACATTTACTATGTTATAGCTGTTGTGCTAAAATCATTTAAAATAATTTTTTCCCCACATCAAACAACACTCAATACCCCATATAATGACAAAGTGAAAATGGGATTTCAGAAATGTTTACAAATTTATTAAAAATAAAAAATACTGAAATATCACATTGACCCTAGTATTCAGACTCTTCTCAGTACTTTGTTGAAGAACCCTGGAGTCTTTTTGGGTATGACGTGACAAGTTTCATACACTTTGAATAGGGGATTTTCTGCATTCTTCTTTGTAGATCCTCTCAAGCTTTCTCAAATTGGTTGGAGACTACCTTGGACAACTATTTTCAGGTCTCTCCAGAAATATTTAGTTAGGGTCAAGTCCAAGCTGTGCATGGTCAGCTCAACAATGTTCCCAGAGTTGTTCCTACACCACTCCTGTGTCATTTGTGCTTTGTGCTTAAAGTTATTGTCCTGTTTGAAGATAAACCTTCAGCCCAGTCTGAGGTCCGGAGGGCTGAGGAGCCTGTCTTTAAGAATATCTCTGTGTTTTGATTGGTTCAGCATTTCCTCAAACCTATCTGCTCTTTCAAAACAACCCCACAACATGATGCTACCACCACCATACTGCACAGATGATGAGCAGAGCTTGGTTTCCTCACAACATCACACTAATCTTGGTTTAATCAGACCAGAGAATCATGTTTCTCACCGTCTATGAATCCTTTGTTCATATTAAAAACGGCCTTCTATGCATCTTTTACTAAGGAGATACTTCTGTCTCGTCACTTTGTCAAAAAGCCAAGACTAGTTGTGTGTTGCAGCAACCGTTGTTCTTCTGGAAGTTTCTCTCATCTCCACACATGTTCTCTGGAGCTCAGCCAGAATGACCCTTTGAGTTCTTGGTTACCTCTCTTATTATGGTGCTTCTCCCATGATTGCTCAGTTTCGCCAGCCCTAAGAAGAGTTGTGGTTGCACCAAACATCTTCCATTTAAGAATCATGAAGGCCACTGTGCTCTTATGAACCTTCAATGCTGTAGAAATTTGTCGCTACCTTCCCTGGGTCTAAGCCTCGACATAATCCTGTCTCTAAGCTCTACAGGCAATTCCTTTTGATGTATGCTATCAATTGTGGGACCTTATAGAGACAGGTGTGTGCATTTCCTAATCATGTCCCATCAATGAAATTGACCACAGGTGTACTCCAAATGGGGCGCAGAAACATCTTACCTATGATCACTGCAGTGGGCTGCACCTAAGCAAAGGGTCTGCATACTTGTATTAATGTGATATTTCAGTTTTTTATTGGTAATAAATTAGCAAAAAATTCTAAAATTCTATTTTCACTAATTTTTGAATGTTGTTTGATGAGGATAAAAATGAATTGAATTAATTTTAGCACAAGGCTGCAACATAAAAGGTGACATAGGTGAAAGGGTCTTAATACTTTCTGAAGGTATAGTACTTATGTTTGTGTGTGGGGGTGCATGTTCAGGATGCCCTTAAAAGAATGGAAATTTTTATTAAATGTTTTAACACAATAACTAATAATCAATACAATTCAATTTTTACATAAAAATGGTGAATAATAAAATTGTTTTTCTATTTTTGAATCCATTTCTACATGAGCACCATTTTTAATGAGCAGGTTCTGGAGCAGGTTGATCTAATTTCCTCAGGGTTCTGTTGTTCTTTTCAAGCCACAAATTTGTCATGCAAATTTTGTTGTTGCATGACAGTAGCTTACAGTTGACCAGTCAGCTTAATAGCTAGCTTCTGAAACTGAAATAGTTTTTACTCTATTCTATTTTTGAAAGTGTAAATTTCAAATAGATATATAGGTACCATATAATAGGGAGAGAAAGTGTAAATTTCAAATAGATATATAGGTACCATATAATAGGGAGAGATTATAAGTACTAGTCCATATTTATGTATATAGATAGATATACATCTAACAGGACTGAGCTTCTATACTCTATACAATAAGATGCTGCAGATGTTCTATCAGACAGTTGTGGCGAGCGCCCTCTTCTACGCAGTGGTGTGCTGGGGAGGCAGCATTAAGAGGAAAGACGCCTCACGTCTGGACAAACTGGTGAGGAAGGCAAGCTCTATTGTTGGCATGGAGCTGGACAGTTTAACATCTGTGGCAGAGTGAAGGGCGCTCAGCAGGCTCCTATCAATTATGGAGAATCCACTGCATCCACTTAATAGTATCATCTCCAGACAGAAGAGCAGCTTCAGCGACAGACTGCTGTCACTGTCCTGCTCCACTGACAGATTGAGGAGATTGTTTCTGCCCCAAACTATGCGACTCTTTAATTCCACCCGGGGGGGTAAACATTAACATTCAACATTATACACAGTTATTGTCTGTTTTTCACCTGCATTATTATCATTCTTTAATTTAATATTATTTATTGTATCAGTATGCTGCTGCTGAAGAATGTGAATTTCCCATTGGGATTAATAAAGTATCTATCTATCTATCTATCTATCTATCTATCTATCTATCTATCTATCTATCTATCTATCTATCTATCTATCTATCTACCTATCTATCTACCTACCTACTCCAAACCCGTGGCACTCTAGAAAGCCATAGGGACTGCCCTCTGTCATTCCGGGGGGAGGTACTGCCCCGTGCAAGCACTATCCCCCGGTCTTTCTGTTATAAAGGTGCCCTGGTTGGGTGGAAGATCCGGCTGTTGTTTACGATAGATAGATAGATAGATAGATAGATAGATAGATAGATAGATAGATAGATAGATAGATAGATAGATAGATAGATAGATAGATAGATAGATAGATAGATAGATAGATAGATACTGTGTAATTAAAAGTATACCTTCTCTTTCTGTGCATTGTATTCTTTCCTGAAAATCATTTTACACTACAGATTTATTTTGACTATATGAATATGACATGTCCCCATGTTAAAGATGCCAGCTACCTTCCAGTTTACAGTAATCTTATTTAAGGGAACAGATGTAAGACTTGTCTTCTTTATACAGACAGTGCAAAATGAGTGGCTCACTCCTACTACACCAAAACAAATTGAAGATGTTGAAAACAAGCAGAGACAAGGAAATCAGAAATATAAAGGAAAGGAAGAGAAGAGCATCAGAAAAATCTGGGACTTTGTCAAAGCAAAAGTGAATCAAAGGTAAGCACACCACTAAAAAAAGTTATTTTTAACACTGCATACTTTTTGAAACTGCAAATGTATATCTGTTTTGTTGAACTCGCCTGCCTTGTAATAGTGGAGGCCAGAGTGTGTAGAGCCTGATGTTCAAATCGGTGTGTACTTTCCTGCCAGGCTGCACAGATTGTGTTTCTTGCTGTTAACTGACCTCAGTGTGCTTCTCAGAGAAAAAGAGACTCAGAGAAAAGCTTAGATACATTAGTAGGTGACAGGGCTTAAAGAAAAGTACAAGGATAAGGCAAAATCACTTCTCTTAAACAAAAAGTAAATCACTGTTTTATTACTCCTTCAGAAGACAGAATTCCAATGTGATGAATGTATTTGACAAAAAAGAGAAATGGCATTAAATAAGGAGTGAGATAAGTGAAGCCTGCTAGGAAACTGATCTTGATTGATTAAACAACATGAACTTATGTTAGCAGGAGCTGTGAGTGTTGTGCGATGGCAACTGCTAACCAATAAAAGACACTGAAAAAGAGAGTTGACAAGGGCAAAAATACGGAGCACAATACGCGGATTTTAATTGCCTTAACTGACTAACCATACCACCAAGTGCCTGCTCAAATGACGACAAAGCTGTTTCATGGTGATTTGCATATGTTTGCTCTTTGTGAGCCAGACCACACGGGATGGAATGCTTTATAGAGATAAAATGTTGATGCACTTGTTCCAGACCCTATTTTAAAAGTCAGAAAAATTACTCAGAAATACAACAAATGAAAAACTCATTAAACATAAATTCACACTTTCATTTTTGTTATTGGACTTCTGTGCTCGTCACGGATTGTCCATAACGAACACCATGTTCAAGCATAGGGGTGTTCATATGTGCACTTGGCACCAGGACACCCTAGGCCTCAGTTCGATGATCGACTTTGTGGTCGTGTCGTCGGACTTGCGGCCACATGTCTTGGACACTCGGGTGAAGAGAGGGGCGGAGCTGTCAACTGATCACCACCTGGTGGTGAGTTGGCTTCGATGGTGGGGGAGGATGCCGGTCAGGCGTGGTAGGCCCAAACGTGTTGTGAGGGTCTGCTGGGAACGTCTGGCAGAGCCCCCTGTCAGAAGTAGCTTCAACTCCCACCTCCGGCAGAACTTCGACCACATCCCGAGGGAGGTGGGGGACATTGAGTCCGAATGGGCCATGTTCCGTGCCTCTATTGTTGAGGCAGCTGACCGGAGCTGTGGCCGTAAGGTGGTCGGTGCCTGTCGTGGCGGCAATCCCCGAACCTGCTGGTGGACACCGGCGGTGAAGGATGCCGTCAAGCTGAAGAAGGAGTCCTACAGGACCCTTTTGTCCTGTGGGACCCCGGAGGCAGCTGATAGGTACCGGCAGGCCAAGCGGAATGCGGCTTTGGTGGTTGCTGAGGCAAAAACTCGGGCGTGGGAGGAGTTTGGGGAGGCCATGGAGAATGACTTTCGGACGGCTTCGAGGAGATTCTGGTCCACCATCCGGCGTCTCAGGAAGGGGAAGCAGTGCAGTGTCAACACTGTATATGGTGGGGATGGTGCGCTGCTGACCTCGACTCGGGATGTTGTGGGTCGGTGGGGGGAATACTTCGAAGACCTCCTCAATCCCATTAACATGCCTTCCAATGAGGAAGCAGAGCCTGGGGACTCAGAGGTGGGCTCCCCCATCTCTGGGACTGAGGTCACCGAGGTGGTCAAAAAACTCCTTGGTGGTAGGGCCCCGGGGGTGGATGAGATACGCCCGGAGTTCCTCAAGGCTCTGGATGTTGTAGGACTGTCTTGGCTGACACGCCTCTGCAACATCGCATGGACATCAGGGACAGTGCCTCTGGATTGGCAGACCGGGGTGGTGGTCCCCCTCTTTAAGAAGGGGGATCGGAGGGTGTGTTCCAACTACAGAGGGATCACACTCCTCAGCCTCCCTGGAAAAGTCTATTCAGGGGTCCTGGAGAGGAGGGTCCGTCGGATAGTCGAGCCTCGGATTCAGGAGGAACAGTGTGGTTTTCGTCCTGGTCGCGGAACAGTGGACCAGCTCTATACCCTTAGCAGGGTCCTGGAGGGTGCATGGGAGTTTGCCCAACCAGTCTACATGTGTTTTGTGGACTTAGAAAAGGCATTCGACCGTGTCCCTCGGGGAATCCTGTGGGGGGTACTCCGAGAGTATGGGGTACCGGCCCCCTGATAAGGGCTGTTCAGTCCCTGTACGATCGGTGCCAGAGCTTGGTCCGCATTGCCGGCAGTAAGTCGAACCCGTTTCCAGTGAGAGTTGGACTCCGCCAGGGCTGCCCTTTGTCACCGATTCTGTTCATATCTTTTATGGACAGAATTTCTAGGCGCAGCCAGGGTGTTGAGAGGGTCCAGTTTGGTGGGCTCAGGATTGGGTCACTGCTGTTTGCAGATGATGTTGTCCTGTTTGCTTCATCAGGCCGTGATCTTCAGCTCTCTCTGGATCGGTTCGCAGCCGAGTGTGAAGCGGCTGGGATGAGAATCAGCACCTCCAAATCCGAGACCATGGTCCTCAGCCGGAAAAGGGTGGAGTGCCCTCTCAGGGTTGGTAGCGAGATCCTGCCCCAAGTGGAGGAGTTCAAGTATCTCGGGGTCTTGTTCACGAGTGAGGGAAGAATGGAGCGTGAGATCGACAGGCGGATCGGTGCGGCATCCGCAGTAATGCGGGCATTGCATCGGTCTGTCGTGGTGAAAAAGGAGCTGAGCTGCAAGGCGAAGCTCTCAATTTACCAGTCGATCTATGTTCCTACCCTCACCTATGGTCATGAACTATGGGTAGTGACTGAAAGAACGAGATCGCGAATACAAGCGGCTGAAATGAGTTTCCTCCGCAGGGTGTCTGGGCTTTCCCTTAAAGATAGGGTGAGAAGCTCAGTCATCCGGGAGGGGCTCAGAGTAGAGCCGCTGCTCCTCCGCATCGAGAGGAGTCAGATGAGGTGGCTCGGGCATCTGATCAGGATGCCTCCTGGACGCCTCCCTGGTGAGGTGTTCCGGGCACGTCCAACCGGGAGGAGGCCCCAGGGAAGACCCAGGACACGCTGGAGGGACTATGTCTCTCGACTGGCCTGGGAACGCCTTGGGATTCTCCTGGAAGAGCTAGAAGAAGTGGCCGGGGAGAGGGAAGTCTGGGCATCTCTGCTCAAGCTGCTGCCCCCGCGACCCGACCTCGGATAAGCGGGAGACAATGGATGGATGGATGGATTAAAAAATATTAAAGAAATACTTTATTAACTGCATTTCTGCATGTAACATACTGTATATGCAGTAATTGGCACAGGGATGCAGTGTATAGCACTACTTTCTCACAGAGGTAGGAAACAGCGTCATTGTGGAATCTGTATGTCATCTTCTTGTCTGTATGGGACTTGTCTTGGTTCTCCCGATTCTTTACACATCCTAAAGAAATGTCTGTTTAGCTGCTTGGCATATCTAAACTAACCCAGTGCCTTTGTGTGTTCCACCATAGCACAGTGTCCTACCCATAATTTATGCCTGTCTCATGTCTGATGCTTCCAGAATAATCTTTGACTTACTGCAAACTCAGAGGGCAATACATAAGTAACAAAAATAGATTAGTAGATGAATACATCCATTTTCTAAATCAGCTTTATCCTAAGCAGGGTAGCGGGGGAGATGGAGACTATCTCAGCAAGGATAGAGTGCAAAACAGAAATAATCCCTGGACAGGGTTCCAGTCCACAACAGGGGAACACACTCACATATACATACAAATACTGGCTAGGGACAATTTAGTATCACCAATTCACATAACTTGCATGTCTTTGGACTGTTAGAATAAACCAGAGCACCCATAGGAAACCCACTCTGAAACAGGGATGACATGTAAACTCCACAAAAGGAGAACCCAGGATGTATTTTATATAGCACATGTGCACTTTAATATCATTCTTCTGACTCTTTAGAAAAGTAGACTTATGATACATTTTTTAAATAATTGTGACATCGAAAGTTTAAGGGACTTTAACAGAAACATAAAATGAGAAAGAGGTAAGAATTAGTCTGGCAAGGTTCTCTTTAAACACCTATTGCCTTAGCTACTAGGCCTCACATCCTACCTTAAACAATGATTTTGTATGTTATTATAGACATAAACATGTCATCCCCACCCCCATTAAATTATAAAATTTAAGCTCAGTTTGATTAGCTTCTTGAGAGCAATAGTGGCTCCAGGTAACTACCAACAATTCCCAAACTGGGACGGGCTGCCATTTGTGTCATTTAATGTGATAATGAGTTAATTATTCAAAAAAAAAGAGTGGAATGAACTCCTGACAGATACTGCAGTTCTCCAAGGACTGTGTGGCTGTGATTGTTCTATTTTATTTCTCTTATGGCATTTTATCTCCTCATTCCAGCACAATCTAAGGAGATAGAAAAGGCAGAACAGAAGAAAGATGAACTGGTGTGTATGTAGTATTAGCCTGAAAAGACAACATTAGCTCTCTGTTTTGTTATTTTAGTATTTCAGGAATGGGTTTGGCATAACTCAGCATAATAATAAAATAAACATAACAAAGTCACTTAGTCCAATTCAGGGTCACAAGGGGCAACAGCCTATACCAGTAGAAAGCACAAGATCACAAGGAAGATACCAACATTAGGTGGGGTGCCAGCTGATTGTAGGGCTTCTCATGCACACATCCATAGTCGCACTCACCTCCAACTGAGACTCACCAAGTAGCATGACATACTGTACACAGGATATGGGGGAAAATCAAAAGATACAGGGAGAAAAATCGTATTTATGGAATTCAGTGTCATGACTGCAGAGCAATCTACATTGTGGAGACCAAGAATAAATTAAGGGAGAGATTTTTACAACATCTAAGATTGATAGAAAATGGGAATAAATCAACTTCACTTTATATTCACTTTAGACAAAGGAATCCTAATCTAGTCATGTTCAGTTTAGAATATGACAGAACTTGGAATAAGACATGCAGACTTAATAGAGAACATCATTGGATTGAGGCTTTGGACACAAAATATCCAAATGGTCTCAATGAAATTTGAGGAAAAATAGCAAAATGTAGCAAAAAATCCTACTCCTTTCAATCAATCTTGTTTTAGTACAGCAACGTCAATAACAGGATGCCTCACAGTCCCATGGATCTTTGTTCACTGTCTGGCTAGGCCTATGTGTATATGGAGTTTGCGTAATTTCAGTTCAATTCAGTTGAATGTATTTTTGTATATCACTCTTCAGTGAGTGCAGGTACAGAACACTGTGACAAATTCACAGGTAGAAACAAATACAAACTTACACATTACTAATTACAAAACGAGGACACGTAAAGATACAAATTTGTTTCAACAGACAGTAGAACAATGTAGTTTACTTAACATAAATGAAGCCCAGCAATATCTGTCCATTAATTATTTGTTGAACTATGGCCAGATGATGACGGAGAAGTGGAAAAGATAAACTTCAGTCAGCAACATCCCTGGAGATAACAAACTACTAGGGTGTCCATGATCAGTTATAAAAGGGATGTCAAAGAGGAAGTCTAACATGGTCACTGTCCAGAAGAACACGGCCAACTGGCCATCCACCCACTCATGGGCATTCTAGAGTAGAGTCTGTGCTGAGATGTCTAATTTGATAACGGAATCTTTCCATGTTTTGATACCAATCTCAGATATCTTGTAGTATTTAAAATGTGGACCTTTTACAAAGAGGCTTTATTCCTTCCTATGTTGAAACAGCTTGTTATGTTAAAGCAGCTTCTCGTATTACTCATATTATCTGGCTATTAAAAAATTTAATCCGTTGGTGTTTGCTTAAGAATTATCTGGATGTTTTTTTATAATTAGTTTAAGCAGAAAGTGTAAAAACTCTGTGGCACTGTACAGTAAGTCTAGAATTTTAGGAATGCAACTGTTGGGTGGTGTTTAGTTGCAGGAGATAACAAATACATCTAGCACAGTGTGCAATTTATAATGAAGTATATGTACAGTTATGTCTCATCCAAGATTCCTCCCTTGGCTCAGGTTCAACTGCCTTTGTTCATTATTGTTTCTTTTGTTTTTGTTAATATGTCTGTTTATTATATGCATTATTCCTGGTTTTTGATTCTCTTTATGTGTGTATGCCTGTGTTACATTCCATGTGCTTTCTGGGTTATTCCACAAGAGGAGGACCACCTGCCTTTTATTGCAATGTACTGCCTTCAGCCCTGTAAAGGCAGTGGATATCCTACAGTATGTTGCAGTTTACTGTGAATGTGCTCTTGAGTTAGTGAGGTCTTGTGTCTATTACTGTGTTTTGGTTTTTTTTTTGATGATTTTTCTGGACTTTTGACCTTCTGCTCTGTTTTTTAACTTTGCCATTAGATTACTGTATTGGGACTTTGTTTGCTATGGGACTGCTATGAGTCTTGTTATGGGCAAATCCTTTTATCTTTTGTGTTCTACAGAGTCTTCTTTTGTTACAGAGCATTTTGAAAAAAATAAACCTTTTATTTAATTAAGACCCTGTGTTTGCCCTTTTATCTAGCCAGGCTTTGACAGTAAATCAGCCTCTAGTGGGAATATTTGGAAGTGTTTTTACGACTTTGTGCTTTGGGACTCCAGTTTATAACATCTGCTACAAAGTGCAATTTAGGATGGTGCTTTTTATAATGCCCGTTTCCAAGCTACACAAGCATGGCTCACTATATCCTCTTGACTCCAATGACAGAAGCATATGAGCTCAGAAGGCACTTTTTGGAGACAAGAAATTTAATTTTTAAAAAGGCAAAGTTCTCTTGGAGACAGATTAGTTATATAAGATCAGTGAAAGAGCTGATTAGAGAGAGAGAGAGAGAGAGACAGGAGGTGGGTGAAGTGAGTGCAAGAATGCAGTGACTTACTGTTGACACTTTAAGCAACACAAGAAATGGGCGGCCTGGAAAAACTAAACATCTAGCAGTACCAGGATTTATGGTGTTTACACATTATTGTGCTTTGCTTGTGGCACTATTTGACTAAGGCCTAAAGATTAAAATGTATTAAAGCCTGCTTTTCTGCCTTCATATATTCTCTTATCTGTTCACCGGGGACTGGGAACGAAGTTCCTTTGTCAGCTTGATCAGTTGGAGTGAGGGAGAGAGCACACCCACAATTGTAAGGCTACAATGAAAGTCATATCTGGGTAAAGTCTGAACGAACCTTTGACAGTAAGGTAGTGGACCATAGTCCTGGGTACAAGTACATACCACTTATGAAGTGAGTATCCTCAAAGGATGTTAAGTGTAAGAAAAGACAAAAATAAAGTAGTGACAGAGAACTAAACTTTATCCAGTGGGTCCAAATTAAAATGAATCTGTACATTTTGTGAATTTCCCCTTGGGATTGATAAAGTATCTATCTATCTATCTATCTATCTATCTATCTATCTATCTATCTATCTATCTATCTATCTATCTATCTATCTATCTATCTATCTATCTATCTATCTATCTAATAAAGGGGATTCATGTTTTAAGGAATGGCACTCCCAGAAGCTTTTCCATGATAAAACACAACGGCCCTAAGTGCCACAGCAGGATACTGATTATAGAAACAGAATAGAGGAGGATTAGTAAATTAGTAACAGTTCATAATTATCTATCCATCCATCCATTTTCCAACCCGCTGAATCCGAACACAGGGTCACGGGGGTCTGCTGGAGCCAATCCCAGCCAACACAGGGCACAAGGCAGGAACCAATCCTGGGCAGGGTGCCAACCCACCGCAGGTTCATAATTATTGTACATTATATTTTTTTAAACTATGTCTCTGACATTTCTTCCTAATAACATGCAAATTAGGTAAAATTGTTGAATCTATGTACATGTTTGCTCTGTGAGAGCTGGCTTCTTTGATGCTGAAACTGGCTTCTCATTTCCTTTCACCTTATTATAAACTAAGTGGATCATCAAATAGATGGGATGTCATTGTCCAAAGCAATTAATGTCATAGTAATAATTCTGAAGACATGTCTGTATATGGTAATGCTAGCAACAAATCAAGAAAGTGTTATTCTTCAAATGACAGTGAATATGAAAAAATGCATGTCCTTGCTCAGCACCAATCCCTCCTTTTAGCTGCTGTGCTTATTCATTCATAATGTTAAATCATTTAATTTGCTTGTTTCTCTTGATTTTTCATAGTGACTTCTCCCTTGAAAAATACCTGCCAGCATCCTGTTTAGGACCCAGTGGCATTATCAGCAGGGCACAGCTGAAGAAATGTGTGGATGATATGGGCTTTGCAATTAATGATGATGATTTTGACAGCCTGTGGGCAAGGTAAAGCTTTACACTTTCTTTGGAAACCTCCTTATTAAAGTTTCTTCTGTAGCCAAGGCAGGGAAGACATATGGTGCTCCCTACCCTCCATGGTATTACCCTAGATATGTCAGAGAAGGATTCTCCAGAGAACTGGTATTTGGAGTGTTCTGCATTACCTGAAGCAGCTCTTTCTTCCTGCCAGTTTGCACATTTTATTTATTCTATATAATTGTATGTCAGCCTCGGATGTGTTTATAAGACACACACTAGAACTGAAAACTCCTAGAAGTGATATCTGGATTGTCTAAGATTTCCACTAACCTTTTAAGCTTTATTTATTAAAACATAGTCCTGATGGATTTTTTTTCAAAGTACATGCAGTTAGTTTGCTTTACGCTGTTCGTTTGAACATTATTGATGATGAATAAGTTCAAAGGACGAGCGAGTATAAATTGAAAACCATTTCAAACCTGCCATCTCTGGGAACAATAGGTCAAAAAATGCTGATGTCCGCATAAAGGTCTTGCTGTTATTTCAACCTGAGACTATTATTATAAAACCAATTTTGCTGCTACATTTAATTTAATAATGAAAGGGAAACAAAATAAGTGCTTAGTGGGCGTTTCTCTTTGACAGCAAAAGGGTCCCGATTGATTTGCTGCCTTACCTTCTATATTTTTTTTTTGATGAGCGCATTTTAAACTTTTAACATTTGAATCCCTTCTTCAAGGGTGCATTTTGGGTCCCATAATCAGTGGAGCAAGTTATTTGTAAATTTGGGCACAAATTGTGTGAGATGATGAAGAGCGGTCAACATTGTTCTTTAGTCTGCTTATCTAAGCACATGTCCTGTAAATCAATTAATTAAGCAAGTTGCCTTTTGAGCCACTTGCTAGTTTGCTGTACATATCATTTTTCATTTGGGAACATTTGCAAAATGAAACATTCTGTGTTTTGTTTGCTGAACAGTGCATTTTATTGTGTACATTTTAAAGAACTAACTGATGTATTCATTATAAATAGCAAATAGGCTATGACACAGAAATATGAATAGATATACAATATGAAGATATTAATAGTAAGGGTTTCTCATGTTTAAAGCTGTCACCTGCTTCACCCCAATAGAGAAAAGAAAATCCACAAAATCCAGTCAGGATACAGAAAACAAAATTCCTCTTGTTTGATAGAGGGTTTGTGGTCCCAAATTTGAGAGAAATGGGTCTCTGCAAAGACTGGCAGCTGACCAGTCATCATTCAGCAGCCTGGTAGGTTGAAGCAAATGATTCCAAGCCTGGAGAATGAGAACTTTGTTACCCCTTTAGGAGCATAGTTGCCTTCAATAAGTCATTTATTTAATGCTACTGAAGGCTTAGAGGTGGACATAGGAGGCCCATTTCTGATCCTAGAAATGACCCAACGACTTAGCTGGAAGTAACCTCTGTAACAGATGAGGCTTTTGTCCACCTCTCGAACCCTCAGGTACCACTCTGATGACCAGGTGAAAGTATAAATTATATTTATTTTATAATTATACGGTGCACCAAGCACTCTCCTCCACACACTCATAAACAATAAACTCTTCTCAAAACCAATACCTCCTCGCCCAGACACGTCGTCACCCTACCTCCCAGCTCAGCTCAGTGTTCTGGGCTTCCCAGAGTCCTTTTATAGCCCCTGACCCGGAAGTGGCTCCAAGCCAAACCCACAAGTCCGTTTTCCTTCCGGGTCAGGGCAAACAGTCCTTTTTTTCATCCCGGGAGCACATCGCTTCTTCCAGTCACGTGACTGGGATGCACTCCCGGGTTATAGGGCATGCCAGAGCCCACTAGCCCCCCTACAGCGACTCCTGGCGGCCCCCAAGGTATCCAGCAGGGCTTGTGTCAAAACACTACAAAGTCCATGAGGCCCTGCTGGAACTCGGGGCACAAATATGCTGTCCGGAGGGCTCCTCCTAGCGGCCTGGGGGTGACGACCGGAATCCATAGCCGGTCGTCTGTCACACCTCATAAAAGGCATTTAAAACCACTCCATATCTGGGGTATATCAGCCAGGGTTCCTCGCCTGTGGTTAAATCTTTGTTGATCATTTCTGTTTTTTTTGTTTATGTCAATATTGCTTCTGTGTATAATTTGCGGTATTACTTTTTATGTATCCGTATTCATGTCTTTGTTATGTGCCTTGTGTTTTGTTTGGGGGTTCCCCAAGAGGTACTGCCACCTGCCCATCATCATAAGGAACTGCCCTCAGTCCTATAAATGTGGGGGCAACCCACAGTCTATTGTAGTTCATTCAAACATTCAAATGAACCTAGAAATGGTAAGCTTTTTTAATCTTTGTACTGTACTTTACAATTATCCTTTGAATTTGTGATTGGGACTTTTTGCCTTGGATTGCCTGTGCCTTTTAAGGCAACTCCTTTTTGCCTTATGTGTTTTTGAGCAATTCATCTTTTTATTTATAAGGATTCTGTGCTTCTCCTTGGGACCTCAACTTCATAACAATTTCCGAAAGCAAACTGAGAATAAAGTTAGGAAGAAATGCATTATGGCAGGAGAAATGAGAGAAAAAGAAAAGTAAATAGGGACATGACTCTGGTGTGACTGGGAGGCAGGAAGGAGGGTAAACTATCCTACCCAACAGATTGGGGTTGAAGTCTCTAAAATTAAGCCCAGAAGGAAGAAGGTTTCTTGTTTTGTTTAATTTTTTATACTTTGTGTTCTTTCTGATATGACCATTTCTTTTGTGTTTTATAGTAAATGTACCATTTTTTTTATATTAGTGGCTCTGCTGGGATTATTCTAGTTATGGTTACACAAGGTCATTCCTCTTTTTCATAATGTATAACATATAATAATGCATGTGTCATTTCAGTCAGGCACAGGTCATTGGTAGGGCCATGGAAACAGAGTATTACTGTAAATTCGAGCACAAAAGTTTGGAAATTCCTGAACATGGCCCAAGAGGAAGTCATATAGGAGCTCAATAATGAGATAAAGGCTGTGGAGGAAAGCCACAGGTCATCCAGGCTTTTAAGGTAGTGGTAAAATCATCCCAGACCGCTCACAAATTGCCATTACCTGTGAAAGGTGAAAGCTGTGGAACAAACACCAGGCTCCTTAGGACTGTCAATATGCCAAAAAAATTTCTCTGTACTGGTGCTGCAACCCTAAAGGTCCAGGCCTGAGTGATTAATTTCAGTCATGAATTGTTCTACCAATTTTATAGTGGTTTGGGTATACTCAGTATTAATATTACAAAATAATTCTGAGTAATCTCATTTAATTACATGTAGAAAATGTGTGTGTGAACATAAGACTGTTAGAGGAACAAAAGATAAGATTAAGTTAAATACTAATTAAAAAAACACACAGATACAGTAAATGACTATCCAAAACTACTGATTCCCTGTAAATGCTGTCAAATATCTAAAGCATTCATTCAGTTGTCATCTAAACATATATTTCTTTATAGGATTCAGAAATCCAGATTCTGCCCTAGTATGGCTGGGCCATTCTCGGGTCACCAATCCAACCTGCAAATCTGGTGTGCGGCAGGAAAATAAGATTCCTTGAAGAAAACCCTAAGTGGACATAATGAGATTATGTAGACTTAACACACACACACACACACGCACACACACACGCACACACACGCACACACACACACACACGCACACGCACACGCACACACGCACACACACACACACAAAGTGTTCAGGGCAGAGTTTGAATCCACAGCACTGGAGTCATGAGTCACACCACTTTAAAAGGTGTTTGACTTTGAAGCAACTAAATCAAAATTACAAACACAGCTACAAGTTTAAGTCAGATTATGCTGATTGTGCATTGGCAGAATGCGCCAGCTACAAAAGCACCTGACAATTACCACTGAAGTTAGAGTTTTCAAAGCAATTAACAATATCTAAGAAGGCCAAATAATTGGTGCCTGAATAACAGGTACATTGGTCACAAAAAACTACAAAAATATTTCATGTTGCCAGAAGAACAATCTTAGACAAATCAAACATGGACAAACTATATTGACAAAGAGATACAATGGCCATTAGTTGACTCTTACTGACACTGATAGGCAAACACTTAACATAATAGTTAATAAATGCCAAAAAAGTGCAACCTCAGAAATTACCAGAGAAGTGAATCAGCACATCTGTGACACACTCTCAGTAAAAAAAACATATGCTGTGAGCTTCATAAAGTTGGATGTTATGGCAGGATCAAATTCTGAAACTACTTAGAGTATATCCATCGCCAATGCAAAAATATGCATAACCTGATGTAAGGAACACAAACCTGAACCACTGACAATGGAAACATATATATATGGTCTGATGAGTCAATTTACACCAGTCTTTCTCAAAGTGGGCGATAACGCCCCCTTGTGGGCGCTGGAGGCCTACAGGGGGGCGTTAAAGGGCCCAGAGAAAATTGGGGGGTGTTGAAGCGGTTAAGGGGGGGGGCGATGGATGATTTGTGTTTTTTTTCTAATATTTTAAAATTTAAACTAAAATCAAAACCTACTTACTATACTACATCGATTATTTCATTCTTATTCCTGTCCTGTTTGATTGTATAAATATAAATAATTTATCATGGCTTTCGTAGGTAGCCCATGAGCAATCAAGTTTTAACAAGTTTTTATTAAACAACGCGATTTGTGTAATCCTGTATCAAGCGGCCGGATCATCAATACTTGTTCTAACTGATTCCAGTCGTTTTTATCGAAAATAAAAAATATCGAATTAAAAAATGTCAAAATTTTCGTATAAATAAAAAATTAATCTTAGCCCTAGCCTTAACCCCTAAACCAATTTTTTATTTATACTAAAATTTCGACATTTTTTAATTGATATTTTTTATTTTCTATATTCTTTATTTTCGATAAAAATGACAGTTACCGTTCTAACTTGCTCAGTACGAATTCCGTCGAATTAGGTAAACGAGTTTGTGCATGTTTGTCTTATTCCTGTCAGTGCGTGCTGTATTTTAATCCTATATAATAGCGCGTAATACTTCTTTTATTTTCATTACTGTTTTCGCGCGCAATCATTAGAAAGTTTTTTAAGCTCGATACTTTACTCACGTATTTGTAAAGACAAAACCATGTCGGAAGTAAAAAAGAAGAGACGGCAATACAGTGCGGAATATATTAAATACGGATTTGTTGAAAATCCCACAAATCCATCTTCGCCTATGTGCCTTCTTTGTCAAAAAACATTTTCGAATGAAGCGATGAAGCCTTCTAGGCTACAAGATCATTTGAATAAAATGCATCCAGATAAGAAAGAAAAAAATGTGGCCTATTTTCAAGACCTGGAAAAGAAGTACATAGCTCAGCGAACTGTATCAAAACTTTTTTTCAGCGGCTTCTATGCAAGACGATGACGGACTTCGAGCCTCGTACAATATCTCTTTGTTAATTGCTCAAACAGGCAAACCACACACTATTGGAGAAGAGTTAATTTTACCAGCAATAAAAGAAGTAATAACTACTGTGCTCCATAAACCAGCAGATATTATTCGAAAAATTCCTTTGAGCAATAGTTCTGTGCAAAGACGAATTGATGAAATGGCTGAAAATATTGAAGACTCATTGTGCAATCATCTGAAGACTAGTCAATTCTCAATTCAGTTGGATGAGTTCACTTTACCAACTAATGAAGCACTATTGTTGTCATATGTGAGGTTTATTAAAGATGAGAAAATATGTCAAGAACTATTATTTGCTAGAAATTTAGAGACAGATACAACCGGAGAAACCATATTTAATACACTGGAAAAGTTTTGTGATGAGAAAGAAATTCCCTTGAAGAATATTATATCAGCTGCTGTGGATGGCGCTCCGGCTATGACAGGGCGTCACAAAGGCTTCATAGCGTACTTAAAAAATAAAATTCCAGATGTGCTCGCTGTTCATTGCGTCATTCATCGACAACATTTGGTTGTGAGCAATTTGAGTGAACGGCTGTTTCAATCACTGCAACATGTCATCACAGCAGTCAATAAAATCCTAAAGAGCTCTTTAAATGACAGATTATTTAATCAGCTTTGTGTTGTTAATGATGAAGATTTCAACCGATTGCTGTTTTACACAGAAGTGCGTTGGCTATCAAGAGGTACTTGTCTGACTCGATTTTATAATCTGTTTGACTCTGTGATAGAGTTCTTGGAAAACAAAGACACAGAATTGCGCAACAACCTCATCACATCAAAGAATGATATTGCATACTTGACAGACCTGTACAAATTGTTTAATGATATCAATCTCCAACTTCAAGGTGACGACTTGAACTTGATTAAAACAAAAAATATCGTTGCTGCTTTCGTAGCCAAACTGCTCTTACACAAGAAAAACATCGGCAGACGTGAGTTTCACAATTTCCCTAATTTATCAGCAGTACCCTTCATAAAATGACAACTTGCTTGTTTACTGCCAACATTTGGAGAACCTCCACAGTGATTTCAAAGGACGGTTCCAGGACATTGGAAATACCGGACTGGGTGTTGGATCCTTTTTCAAATGTCAACACAGCAGGATCATCCCAGCTTGAGGAAGAACTTATAGAACTGACAATGAACGAGAAAATAAAAATCAAATTCAAAAATGGCTACCAAGAATTTTGGCTACAAAAGCCAGTCCCACAATTGTACCCTGGATTGTGGTCGGCTGTTCAACGATTTTTGGTAGCATTCCCATCATCATATTTGTGTGAACGTGGATTTAGTGCTGTGGCAACGCTGCTAACTAAAAAGAGGAATCATTTGCATGTTACCGACTTACGGCTGTTTTTGAGTAAATTCGAACCTGATATTAACAAACTTGTTAAAAATCATCAGATTCATCCTTCACATGAGATAAGTTTTAAAATTTTAATTGAAATGTTTGTTTTAATTTGAATAAAAGTCTTTTTAAATATTATAAAGTTGCGTTTTTATTGCTCCCTTTAGTTAGAAAGTCTCATTTAAAATGTAAGTTTGAACTCAGAAACAGGATAAGACACATATGGCACGCTATAATTAAAGTAATGATTGCGTTTGTGATTTTTAAGATGTGGTAAAGTTAAAAATTTTGGGGGGCGCTAGAAAATAATTGATTCTCAAAGTGGGCGGTAGACAAAATAAGTTTGAGAACCTCTGATTTACACAATTACACAATCCACAATTTCTGTTGCAAATTGTTAAATGAGTTGGAGGATCCATAATGGTGTAAGCAGCCATTTCAGGAGAGACTGATCTAAAAACTGTTCTTCATGCTTATATAATGTTCAAGGAATAGAGCTTTTTAGAGGGCCAGATTCATCAGATGTTACAAATGATGTTCCTTCATGTTGTTTCCCCATTCCAGGATGATAATATCCCTGAATACACTACTAAACCATCCATTATCCAACCCGCTATATCCTAACTATAGGGTCACGGGGGTCTGCTGGAGCCAATCCCAGCCAACACAGGGTGCAAGGCAGGAAACAAACCCCGGGCAGGGCACCAGCCCACCGCAGACACTACTAAACCAATTCAGGAATGGTTTAATGAACAACAGGATGAACTTAAATGCCATACACGGTTACAGTTATCAAATGTACTGCCATCTAACAGGCTAGAGGGTATCACTTGTCTCCTGCTAGTCCACTAAGTCTTATCTTTATAAGGGCAGCACTTTCCACTCAGAATCATGTCCTGTCAACTACTGACCAATGGGTGTTCTGTCAGCTGTCTTTTTAGTGCCTCCAGTTAAATTGTTACTGCCCCATGGCAACACCCATATTCCATATTGAAATGCACATATATGTATTGTACATATTTAATAATCCCATTGTTGGTCTGGCCACCTTAATGTCAGTCTCAACCTTGTAACACCTTACAAAATTGGCAACACTTCATATGGTATATGGACGATAAATGTCTAATGTATTTGAAACCATAAAAAAATAGCACAAGAGAAGCCACTAAATAATTTTTCTAAAAGGAACAATAGGTCTTTTGTCAGTGCTAATCCGAGGACATTTTTTGATACATGAAATTTCCAAATACTCTAAACAATAAATTGCATGATTTTAGGTGGATCGTACGAGTGTTTGAAGTGGGTCGGCACCTTGTCCAGTTTCAATATAGAGTACCAGCACCTCTTTGCCAATTTTCACAAGAGACTCTGCACTGCAAAAAGGTTTGGAGCAACCACCTTGTATTCTTGAGAATTGGCTGAAAAAAAGGCAAACATTTGAGCAATGGTCTTTACAGACATTAGTCCAAAACAGAACTGAGGTGACAGACAAAATTTTGCGGTTTTAAAGCCAGACGGGAAATGACGTCATCTGGGCAAGAACCGGATATGATGTAATCGGGCCCGGAAATGCAAATGATGTCATTTGCAGAATTGCCCATGGTTGGTCTGCAGAGGAAAAAAAAAGAAAGGATCAGTGAACTCTGCCACCCCCTGATCTGGCATTGAATTATCCTCTTTTGAGCCCTTTAGCCTCCTCCCATGCACATGTGTGTGACACTCTGTAACAACCACCTCTCCTCCACTCTTTGATTGACTGTATTGCAATGATGCAACAATGAAAGTTTCATAGTACCAGTAGCTTTTTTCAGTGTACTGTGGTATAGCAGGTCCATGGCTCTAAAAGGAAGGCCAAGTTTTAAATAAATAATCTGCACACTCGTGGCTTTAAGGAGAGGGTGTGATAGGGTGGCGGGAGCGGTTCCTGGACGTGATGCGGGTGTGAGCGTTTCCGCACTGAAGTGCACAGGTGCGGGATTGCCCGTGTCCGTATTTCATGCCGGGAGCTGGTAATCACCACACATGTTCCACGTCTCCATTATAAAAAGGAGAAGCACAAGTACAGAGGGGAGAAAAAGGTTAAAAAAGATCAAAAAAGGGCAGTTGGAAGCGGTCACTCCTGTTGAGCAGTTCCAATGAGCAGGATTGACTAGGAGGTTGAATGTCTTGCCACGTAAGGCCACGGAAGTTGAGGAGGCTTGGGAGAGAGAGCCCCAGTGTGAGTGCTCTGGTCACTGGGGACCCGAGTCTCGGTCCTGCGAGGGAGCTGTATGTAGCCAGGGGATGGAAGGCAACTGGACCAGTTAGGAGTAGGCTGCACCTGCTGATATGGTGACTCCCCTGTTGCAGGGCCTGTATGGGAGAAGTAGGGGAGCCACCAGTTAGAATGAAGAAGGCACCAGGTTTTTTAAAAAAGGACAGCTTCCAGCCTGTTGTTTTTAACCTCTTTTTAAAGGATTATTTATTGATTTTTAACCTCCACTTATTGTACACATTTTTATGGATTATTTATTTATGGATTTCTTTGAAGCACTGCACTATGGATACTGCTTTGGTTTTGTTTTTCATTTAATAAAAGCACCTTTTTTACTTTGCACCTTCCCCTTGCATCAAGTGTGATTTATCCCCATCTGCCAGTTCATCCTGATACATTACTGACAGTGTTGGGTTCAAGGGCTTTCAAATCTGGAAGAAGGAGCATGGAGCAGGACCCGCACCTTCACATGTACCAGTGAATACCAGAACCACTTCGTAAATCTTTATCGGAGACTTCCCCACACCCCCCTATAAAATTTGATTGAATGTCACTGTATCAGTATAATTAGGGTACCACTGGTAATTTGGTTCCACTTTTAGCACTGGATCTCACATCTGTTAGACTGGCAGTTCCAAGAACAATGATAAGATTCATTGGCTTATGTATTGTCTTTATATGATTTGCACATTCTCCCCATTTCTTTTTGGGTATTTTCACTTTCTTGACACATCCCAAGGATATGCATTCAACATTAATTGATGACTGTAAATTGTGAGTGTGAGCTTGAATTTGGCTTTGCAATGAAATGGCTTCCTATCTTGGCCTAAATGTGTCCTTGATAATACTGAGACAAAGTGTAAATGCCTTAATGAAAATGCATTGTATAATACACTTGCTCCTTCCGTCCACTATTCTAACTATACTTGTGCAGCCGGAGACGAAAGATGCATTGCCATAGTTAAACACAGAATTTGCCTAGATGGGACAAGAATGCACTATATTTCAGTTATTTCTCCTGAATGATTTGGTGTCCATTTTGACTATTTGTCATATTTCCTTATACCATAGGAGGCCCAAAATGACCAGCTGATTTCCATATGAGAACAAGAGATAGATAGATAGATAGATAGATAGATAGATAGATAGATAGATAGATAGATAGATAGATAGATAGATAGATAGATAGATAGATAGATAGATAGATTCTCGTCTATAAGAGGAAATTAAAACTTTAAAGAATATCAAGAAAACGATGCCTATTATAACAAGCCACAATCCCCCAACCACACTCAAGAACTTCTGGTTTGGATAATGAGAGAACTGCTGCTGTCTGATAACAGACTTTTAGATGGTAGTAAGATGTAGTCAGATCTGTCCAATTGTGCCACAGGTTTACATTTAAGGGCATTAACATTTGGATAGAGCAAGTACAAATGGAGCATACTGATAGTATAATGCTGGTTGAAGTCAGCAGCATTCTAGGGTCAAATTAATTTGTCATTAGTGTGTTGATAACAGAGTGAATCGTTTCTGTTGCTGAGTTAATAAACATTGACAAGAACGATTGTAGAAACATCTGGTACTGCACATATGTCGAGGCAGAAATATACACACAGACTGGTTTATCATCGTCTCATAAGCCTTAAAATAGTATTTTTCAGATGGGATAGAACCTGTACTGTTCTTCCTGAGTATAAGACCAGAATACTCTTTTCTAGTAGCCATCCAGTTGAAAGCGAAGGTGTATGTCCTGAAAGGTGTTTTTAGGAATGTTCAAATTTGTGGAGCAGTTCAGCTTCAACTTTAGAAAGAGTGTCATCAATGACATAAGGGGCACTGAATCCCAGTAAGTCATGCTGAGGACATCAGTCACTGAGGTGACTATAAAGAGCTGTGAACAGAGAGTGGTTGATGATAGTTCTTATCTTATGGACATCAATGACCCTAAAGTTTTGGAAGTATGCATTTCACGTAATGATTATGGAAAGGGCTTCCTATTCAAGAAAGCCACAATAGCTGCTGTAAACATGAAAGCAACAATATGGAAGGACTTCAGTGAGGCTATTAAAAATAACCATCTGAAAGCCTTAATAATTTTTATTTTGCTTTATATGCCTTAAATGTTTAGATTTTTTGCACTAAAAATAAAGAGCAGATAGGCTGAAATAACTAATATACTGTATTAGTGACACAATTTCAGACTAACTCAAACTGAACTGTGGTATTGCTGTGTTTAAATTCCTCCAGGCTTAACAAGAATAATGCAGATGCTATCAAAACAGATTTTCTTTGCAAGCTGCTAAGGATACCATGTCAAGGTAAAAAAACACCATAAACTGCATTATTAGAAAATGGGAAAACTATTTATCATTCTTGCAATTGTATGACTTTCAGATAATTACAACCATGTACAACTCTAATTAATAGAAGGGAAAAAATGATGAGTACTTCAATTGCATTAGTTGGACTTTTGTAATGCTTAGAGTATTTTTACGGTGATGGTCATAGTGAGCAACAGCATCTGCTGGGTTTTTTTCTGCCTTTGCTAGAATAATTAGTTCATTATCCTATTAAATGATTGCTCTACCTAATTAGTAAGAGACACAGAACATGTACCAACACTGTATCTCCCTAGGGCTCCATTTAAATAGCACTTTTGGCTGAACGTTTGCTATGACTATTAAACAAAACACTTGGTTGAACTGTTTCTGTAGCTCATTTAAAGAGATGCTACATATATGCGCTAAGAAAGAAATTCATCCACATCTTTTACAGAGTTTTAACTCTGCTACGTAGTGGTTTACTGTACATCATTTTGTAGTGAGTCTTCCCTACATGAGATTTCGAGGCTTTCAAGTCAGTCACAAGGACTCCCAGTACAGTATAATCATTCTGAAACTGATTGCAGTATGAAAAGCAAAAAGGTGTCAGTCCCTGGAAACTATGTCTGTCAACAGTACACCTCAGACCCAGCAGCACATCCTGTGATTCACTGCACAAGTGGAGTTACTGGATTCTAACAAACGAGGAATAAATGATTCTAAGAATGAAAGGACTTAAACTCTATAGTCTTTAGTCTTTTTGCTAAGGCAGTACCTCTTCTTTCTTCATTATTAATTAAATGTCTTGACATCCCTGCACCAAAAGAATAAGCCAATAATTTGTTTTCTTTGCCTTTTATCCCATTTAACATCTATGCCTTTATGCTGCTAATAAGACCTTCACTGTAACAAACTCAAGTTCTTGCTCTACTAAAATCATATTGCAGGCATTAGAAAAGCATTTTTAATATGGTACATTACCAATAATGTATACTGTGGAATATAAAAAATTCCAAATTATGCAAATTAATTTTAATTTCGTTTTCCTCCAGGTGTGAATGAGACAGCAGGAAAATCTGTCATGGAAAGAAATGGAAGAAAATTATCTGTTAGAAATTTGACCTTTGATGACATTGTTAATCTTTTAAAAGAAAAGGTGATTGTTTCTGATTCATAGTTGATAGCAAATTAATATTTCCATTGATATTCCTAAACATAAGCTTATAGAAATTGTTATTTTTCATGGTTTTCTTCTAATGTTTTGTATTTTTTTCCTTTTTACAAGTTCCTATTCTATTTTAGAATTGTGTATTTCATGTAATAATCTATGGAAGGTATATTCTGCAAAAAAGAAAATTAAAATTAAAATGTAATCTCTCTTTTGCAATTTCATTTTCAAAGTCTGCATGCAAGAATGCTAAAGAAATCCATCCATCCATTATCCAACCCGCTATATCCTAACTACAAGGTCACGGGGGTCTGCTGGAGCCAATCCCAGCCAACACAGGGCGCAAGGCAGGAAACAAACCCCGGATAGGGCGCCAGCCCACCGCAGGGCACACACACACACCAAGCACACACACTAGGGACAATTTAGGATCACCAATGCACCTAACCTGCATGTCTTTGGACTGTGGGAGGAAACTGGAGCACCCAGAGGAAACCCACGCAGACACGGGGAGAACATGCAAACTCCAGATCTCCTAACTGCGAGGCAACAGCACTACTGCTGCGCCACCATGTATATGACCTTAAGCACAATTTAAATAATTAAGCAAGTACAAATGTCTAGAACTGTGTAGGAACACCTACTTTCAGTATAATTTCTATTCTTTGTTTACTTAAGTTTGTCCTGTAATTTGTCAGTAAAAGTCTTTACGCAGTCAAGTTGGGAGCAGGAACTGCTAAAATGATGATAATAACAGTATGATCTTTAAAGCTACAGTAAAGGGTGGCTTTATACGTAGTTAATGAGAAAAGAATCAATTTTCATTAAGTTGGTATGTCTGAAGTGAGGAGTGGTAATGAAGTTTGCCTAGTGTTTGTATATGACTTAGCTCTTAAGTGGCACACAGTATGTAATAGTCTGATTGTGATTTGGTGCAAGACCTCTTAAGCTATTGATATTTTTATTGCCAAGTTACAGTATAGTATAGCTAAAAAAAACTTGATATCTGTCAGAGGCACTGTTTTTGTCCTCTAGCCTCTTTGAACACTCATTGATTTCAGCTAAGATTTTACTGTTAGAGGCCCATTAATCATATTTATTAACAGCTACAACATGTCAGTGGCTAAACAAGCTCATAAAATTCAAGTCAGACCAGCAGCTTCAAACTGTGGTGCCAGCAGTTTATGTCATCCCTTCAGTAGTAATTAGATGCACTCTGCATCAGATGACTTTAAATGAAGCTGGGCACTGGGGAGTTTCTTCCTGAACTAGATCTGAAGTTTCTGAAGCAGTGTTTGAACCAGGGTCAATGGTAATTATTCTCTCCTCATTAAAATAAGGGGATGCCCTGCCACAGTGGGATTTCAGCTGCAGTGAACTGATTTTAAATAAACCCAAATATCAGCATGTGAAGGGACTACATTTTATGGCATTTTTGAACTGAGGAAAGCAATTGCTTTCTATTACATGTAGTAAATAAAATGTGACCTGCAGTTTGGATTCGTTACACACAGGTTTCATGTGTCTATATGAATGGCTGTAGAAAGGCAGGGAATTTAAAACTGGTGCTATTGTCCTGCCAGCTCCTCAATGCTTGCATATCAAAAGTTGCTGTGTAAAGAGATATTGGTTACAATTTAGAATAGGGACTACCTAGGTGCATCTTAGTCAGTTGTTGATACTGTATGTTCAAGGACCTTAAGATATGATTTGTTTTCTCTTAAGAAGACTTCTAACGCGCCAATGACATTAGAATTAGGGGCATCCTGTAGTGTATCTGTCATCTACTGCTAAAGTACAGTATGTAACAAGTCTGTAATAAAAGTTCTGTTTGTTTTACATTTTAACAAGTAACAAAAGACGCAAGCCTTTGGAAGCACAGTTGCGAAGTGTTACCAAAACACTCTGTTTAGTCAAGCAACTAAATGTTTATTTTATACAGCATCTTTGTTCAGTGTGTATCATTATCAAATTGTGTAAAGAACACAAAAATTCAGTTCAATCGGGAATATGCTGTAGTAGAAGGCACAACATTCCTCTGCAAGGGCATCGGTTAGGGGTAACAAGCCCAAATTTAGTGTTAAAGATCAGTTGAAGAAAATCAGCAGCCATTGCAATCCATAGAAACAAAGTCGGAGAATGCAGATTCCAAGTATACTGAACCACCATTTTAGTAGTACAGAGAGTCGATGACTTGCATGAAGAGGACAATATTGCATCTCTGGTGAGTTATATATTTTGGGGTTGTACTGATTTTAGAAAAAAAAAATCATAATCATTTTTATGTCTGTTATGTATTAAATAGAATGCTCCAGTAAATTGTTCTTTTGTGCTTTAAAAACTTCTTGAAAAAGAAATCAAAAGCGAAACTAAACCTAATTTCTGTACTCTCTTACAGTTAAATGAATCTGCAGTTTCTGTTCTGAATGCTTTTGCTAAACATGACAAAGAAAGGACAGGATATGTAAGTTATTTTTATAGTTCCTTTTCGATAATTCAATGTATTTTTACATTAATATCTAAAAAGTAGAAATGAGTGCTTCTGTATCTCAGCCTAATCGATTGCATATTCTTCCCATATCTACATGGGCTTCTTCAGTTAATCTGGTTTTTCTCCCATATACATGTCTTTGGAATTTTTGAAGAAACCAGATTACCTAGAAAAAAATCCCACCAGTAGCTATTTTGACAACTCTGGGCACAAGGTGGGTACCTGGTTTTGGATGGGATGCCAGCTCATTTTAGGACATATCAATGTTCATCATTCATATTAGGCTAATTATGAGTCATCAATCAACATAGCACACACATGTTTGGGAGGGAAACTGACGTGGGGACATTGAGAGAATATGCAAACACTGTATGTGAATCTTGTAATGAAAAATATCAAAGGATTGTATAAACTACTGAAGAAAAGAAAAACATTAGGCTGCGGTTTCATTAAAAATGATTAATCACACCTTTAAAAAATGTAATCAAAATTATCTGCATAATAATTGCAGTTTATTGTATTTCCTTCAAACATATTGAACCACAGTTATTAATTTGTAATACAAAACAGTTTTAATAATCACTTACCTAAGCATATTTAATTGTTTCAGCTAGATTATTGAATAGTTTTGTTTAATTGAGTCAACTGAATAAACAGTGAACCACAAATAAGTTAATAGCTACAAGTTTGTTTCTATTTTATCATAAATCATAAATAATAAATAAATATATATATATATATATATATATATATATATATATATATATATATATATATATATATATATATATATATAATATTTGCATTGGTGTTTCAAGGAATGATATCCAGATACAGAAATCAAATATTCACAAGGGACCAGTGTTGGGAAACATATGTACAGTACCTTAAGGATCTGTGCTGGTATCCAGAAGGTTGCCGGTTCGAATCCCCGTCACTGCCAAAAGAGATCCTACTCTGCTGGGCCCTTGAGCAAGACCCTTAACCTGTAATTGCTCCAGGGGTGCTGTACAATGGCTGACCCTGCGCTCTGACCCAAAGGGGTATGCGAAAACTAACAAATTCCTAATACAATAAATTGTATAAGGCGAAATAAAGAACAAAAAAAAAAAAATTAATCAAACAACAACACATACCATGTCAGCTTTGGGAGAAGTCAGAATGTGGTATAACGAATAGAGTGATTTCACTCTGTGTTATTTGCACCATAACAGGTCAGAATTGCGTAGCACATGCAGTGTGCTTTTTCGGGTGAGATATCCCTCAGGGGCAGGGCTGACCCACTGACAGTCTGTCTTCCACTCAGACCCATACCTCGACAGCCTCTTTTACTGGCAGAAATGTATTAGTAGATATCACCATAGTAATGTTTACAGTGCATGTATCGTCTTGTTCTGGACGTTCCGCTATGCTGGATGGTGTAACCTTTTTTTCATCTATGTATATGTGAATGCTGCAACACTGACATGCTGTCCCGCAGAGTATAAAGAGCTTGTCTGTCTGCAGCGTTTGCCTGCCACAGAAAAGAAACTAATTCACGCCACTTGTATGACTGGTTTGATTTTATCTGTTCTTTTGCTGTTCTCTGCACTTTGAAGAGCTAGTATACAGTATATTTGAAACAATGTGTATGAAAATACAGAACGAATCCTGTCCCTTATTGATTCAATACAATACTCAGTATTTTATGTTCTAGTATGGGTTGATAATGTATTATAAGTAACGGGTGGAAACTCTGCTGGTGTGTGTGGATGAAGATTATCAAGAAATAGCATAGGAAACAATCAAGCATTGATGACCCACTACTACTGTTAATAGACTTGGATTAATTTGCCGCTGTTTCATTAACAACATGTGAAGTGTGATCAGATTAAGTGAATTAAATTAACATATTTAGGGGTTGCATTAAAAAAGTTAATTGCAGAAATTTTTAACATGTTAATCAAGTGCTAATGGCAATTAATCAGCAGCAATAAAGAACATATTCAAGCAAAGATGTTATTCTGGCCCCTACACTGAGCACACATTAGGGAGAACAACAGAAACTATGGGATGTGTCCATTTCTTTATCTATTACACACCTTTACGGTGTAACTGGCTGTTAAAGTCACCAGTGTTTCAATAATCACATCTGCATTTATGTTCGCTTTGTGTGGCATATAGAATTAGAATGACAAGTACGGTATTATAAACGGGATGTCTGCACAAAGAGCATAAGATGCTCTGTATGTGAATTAATTTATTAACACAGAATAGTGGTGATTAAAAAAACTCTCACTCACTGGAATTAAAGAAGAATACTTATGCATGCTCTTAACTTATTGATTCAGTAGACACTGCTAACCTAGACAAATAATGTACATTTGAAATAACAGACAGAGCCATTGATGGGTATGTGCTGTTGATAAATTCATTCACTACAATAAAATAAAGTTTCAGACCTCTAATATTTCATCCTTTGTTGGCCCTCTGTCTTATAACAGCTCAATCGAAAAGCATACTGACATTCAAAAGGAACTGGTGATAGCATTGTATGGAGGCAATATATCCTTTTTCATTGCTCATACAGAGAAAATAAATATTTAATGGGTACTGATATTTGGGATCTAGGGTACAATTTAAAAACACACATGGCAGCAGAACATTCTGAGAGAGAAGTGTGATCAAATGCATTTCTGGACTTACAGGCATGTTCTATTCTGACATACTAAAGGAATAAAATCCTGTAAAAGAAGTAGGTACACACAGATAAAGGTAAAAGAAATGGATATTAATTATACATGAAACGCAACAAATATACTGATAGAAATAAAATTGTTAGATTAAAATTTTACTCTTCATTGCTGAAGAATGATAATACAGTAGTTGGAATATAAACCAGTTCAATAACAAAAAAACAACAGAAAACTAAATATTTATTGTGAACAATAACAATGGTTGTCTTGAAGTGATCATCTCACTTCTTGACGTGTCTGGCACTTTTGCCTCGGAGTGGTGGCTCTGAGGCTAGAGATCTGCACTGGCAATCGGAAGGTTGCCGGTTCGAATCCCGTAAATGCCAATAGGGACTCTGCTCTGTTGGGCCCTTGAGCAAGGCCCTTAACCTGCAATTGCTGAGCGCTTTGAGTAGTGAGAAAAGCGCTATATAAATGCAAAAAATTATTATTATTATTATTATTATTAAATTATTCCTGCAGAAAGCCCAGGCAGAGTTGCTAGCAATTGGCAGATAGAAGATCACATGTCTAGATGTGTCCACAGCAGCTATGTGTGTCATAGCATTGTAGGCTGTAGAGTCAGAAGCTATAAAGTCTCCAACTGGTGGCTTTGTTCTAAGACCAATGGCATGGGGCCTGTCTGTCACTAATGTGGGCATTGTATTTCCAGTTTTTTCAACAGCAGTAAGGGTGGTAGATCTGAACCAATCTCTCATATGGACCAGTCTGATGTGTCTGTGACACCTGATCTGGTGTTGTCATTCAAGAATAACTAGATCTTGATTGGTTGTCTGTTCCGCTGAAACATTGTCTGCAGTTGGGTCACAGTAGAGCTCCCATAGTGTCTGGCAACACTGACAAATGACATGCCTGCTTCCAACATGACAACCCTTCTCTCTCTTGTGTATGGTGAAATCTGAGGCATTATTACGTGAACAGACAGCAGAATAAATGTGTCCTTTGACTTGCTATGATAGAAGGTTTGAATTAAGACCTCAGAAAGGGGGCTCAGTATAGGAATTGTTCCATCCAGAATTCATTTGGTAACAGTACATCTAACATGCTTTATGTGTGTTTGTCAAGTTGTAATGCCTTACTGCACAAACCAAACTCTGGTGAGAGAGTCTAAAACAAAACATTTGACAATGTTTTGTGAAATTACGTAAGCTCTGACTATAGTCTCCTCAGTATATATTGTGATGTGTGGATCACAGACTTGCACAAGAGAGAAAGAGAGTAGTCCTGGTTTTCTGAAAAAATCAGCTTTATTGTAGTAATGACAGGAACATTCTCAAAGCATGTTTTCAAACGGGAGTTGTCACTCAAACACATACAGCATGCAAGCAGGGACTGTGATGTTGTCCTGCATTTGCTGCCTTCTTAGATCAAAAGAACAGATAGTTTTCCTGCACAAGCGTGATGACAGAAAGTGAGCATACGGCCAGGTCAGCATCCGGTTTTAAATGTTCCCCATATCAATCAACACTTGACAGACGCATTATGAGGTGAGCCTGCGAACTTGCTGTTGCACCAGCAGTGGACAACCAGCCCCTGCCTGCGTTAACAGAGTGTCAGTGCACAGCACAGTTGGGGGGTTGTCAGGGTCTCAAAAATCTCACAATATGCAATACCATATATCTGTCACTATGAGTTGTTGTTGAGTAACCTGGGGTTAAAAATAGTCACTGAATCCAGTGACACAAGTGCTCTTGGTTCAGTAATGTTAGCCAGTAGTGTCGAGGAAGGAACGTGACTGTGCCAGTTGCCTGGGATCTTTAATAATATGGTATGCCTTTGTAAGCAGCATGTGTCATAGGCACTTCTGCCCTCTGAGGGTTATAGGAATCTAGAAGGGGAAACCTTCACTATTTAAAAAAACTATTTGGATCAGATATTTGGCTGACTTAGCTATTGGTTAACTAATGAATGTTTTTGTTTAGTGCACTTGTTACTAATTTTATATGTAAATACATTTCCACTATTCAGAAATAGAACACTGTTTCTCATTTTATATGGCTTAGCTTTTATAAAATGCAATCGGACAGATGAGTATCAAATTATTATAGCATGCTGAGAGTCATTTATTCCAGCAAAAAAGTTGCAGGACAATGAAATTGTATAATTATTTACTAGCAACTCAGGAATTTGGGAACAAGTGGATGAACTGTCAGGCAGCACCAGGCTGCACTGCATTATTACATCTAGGTATAAAAGTTAATTGTCTTTAGAAATAAATGACACAAAACCTTTTCCTCTTTGTATCATTACAGATTTCCCGAGTTGCATTCAGACAAGTGTTAACTCAGTTCAGTATCCCCATGGGAGCTGTTGATCTTGAGCACCTTTTGGCAAGGTAATAATAAAACTAAAAACATGTTTGGGTGTCTTTGTGAGCCAGCCTCCTGTGTGTACCTATATTTTCTGCCTTAATCTTCAGTCTGTGCCTCTTTTTTGGGTGCAGTGTTGCGTATTTAACAGGCATGGCTTAAGACCATTGTACATGACATTACAATATTTACTTGTGCTATATTGTCAACTGGCCATGTCTCAGTTATCATGTTAATGGACTTTATATTGTCATGATGTGTTAATGTTAACCATAGTCATTGCTTTTACTGTGTATTTGATATCATTTATGTATTTAGGCAAATGTATGGTTCACTAATTTCCTACATTAGATGGGTAACTATTTGTAAGTGTTCTGAGCTTGTACTCAGTGAAGAGCATTATAGGAAAATTAATTAAGGTGACTTTAATTGAAATACACTAAAATGGATTATGCAGCTGAAAATGTGAAGGGTTCAATGGATATCTAATGTGTTTGGCTATTATGAACAAATTCACCCTTGGTCATCTGAGGTATGTTCTTGACCTTTTCTAGCTGCTAAAATTTTTTTTAAAAATTACATTTGAAAAAATTGCAGCCTAGAATTTTATGTATCAATTTCAATGTTAAGAAGACTATGCATATTCAGTAATTTATTTATTGTCCTAACTTGCTTATTCCAATTCAAAATTGTGTAGAGCCAGAGGCCATTCTGGCAATAATGATCAACAAGGCAAGAACCCTGCATAGAAATGGCACGCGTTTATCAGTGTACTTACTCTTACTGTTGTAGTGAATCAGAACTGTTGTATATACAGTAGAGACACCCACATACAATTGAAATTTTCACAAAGGAAGGCCAGTTTTGAGTTTAAAGTCAGCTTAAATTATTGCATGAGAGATACTGCAGTACATTTTGTACCTAAAGCACCTCTTCAGGTGTGGCCCACAGCATAGCTGAAAAGGGAACATTTTCATGACTGAGACACAAAAAAGGCTGATTATCTTGGTTGTGTATGTTTGTATAGTACAAGCATGTGGGATTATTGGTGAATGAAAAAAACTTGTGGCATGCTGAAAGGGTTATGTGTGCCATATTTGAAAAGTCACCTCGAGCCGTAGCTGCACTGTAGTTTGCGTTATAGATAATCATACAAACCTGGACATGATCCTAATGGATATATATTAAAACTAGCTGTGTTAACTCTTGAAGACAGGTAATAAAATACATTTAAAAATATTCTATATCTCTTGTCCTATTATACCCTCGGCATTCACCCTGCGCATTTCTTCAGTATCCTTGTGTGTGCTTCCCCTCTCAGGCATGTTCCTGTAAAGCTCACTTTTCAAACTTTGCCATTTCAGGACATCATGTTTGCCTGCTGTCTACATTTTGACTATCACCAGTGGTTACTAGCCCTCATTACCCACTGTGAAAGCATCATTTGTATTCTTTTAAGTACTCCCTGTGTTTGAAGGCAACTCTCAGCATTCCTTCTATGTCTTTCCTTTGCGTCCTTGTGTGTCTCAGCCTGTCTTGTCTGGCATTTCCTGTCTTGATTGCATTTGCCTTAGCAATTACAGTGAAACTGAGCAAAGAGACCAAAGTCAAAACTGACTAGTCAGATTACTCTTTGGGACTGGACATATATACATACATACATACATACATACATACATACATACATACATACATACATACATACATACATACATACATACATACATACAGAGAGATAGATAGATAGATAGATAGATAGATAGATAGATAGATAGATAGATAGATAGATAGATAGATAGATAGATAGATAGATAGATAGCCATAACTTTGTAACTATCTATCTATCTATCTATCTATCTATCTATCTATCTATCTATCTATCTATCTATCTATCTATCTATCTATCTATCTATCTATCTATCTATCTATCTATCTATCTATCTATCTATCTATCTATTTCTTTATAAATTTCCTTTAAAAATATTTGTTGTTTATGTATTTTTATCACATATAAAAGCTGTAACTTTTTTGCTTATCAAAGCTCAATAGTTCTATTTTAAGAAAATGTTTTTATATGTAATATTTCAAAACTGATTTACAGGAGAGTGGTACAGAGGCTAGTACTGATGCCAAACAGATCCAGTATTTTGGGTTTGTAAGACAGGCCTGCTCCGTGGAGTTTGCAAGTTTTCTACATCAAAAAAGACATGGAGGTTACCTTAACTGTCGTCTCTAAACTGGAATATGTGTAAGATTATCTGGTGAATGACTGACCCCTGTCCAGGTTATTTACTGCTGCTAGGATAGACACCACAAACTGGATCAAAAAACAACACAGACCAATCTAGACAAGAACAGGCCATTCAGCAAAAAAGCTTGCTGTTCCTATGCACTTAAATCTTCCAGAATAACATCAAGTCTAGTTTGGAAGGCACCTAAAGTCCTACTGTATACCACACTATTTAGTAGCTTAATTCACGGTTCACTGTGTAAAGAAACACTTTCTAATGTTTGTGTGAAATTTACCTTTAAAAAGATTCCAATTGTGTCCCCTTGTTGAACTCACTTTAAAATAACAGTCTCAATCCATTGTACTAATTCCTTTCATAATTTTGAACACTTCAATCATGTCACTTCTTTAATTTCCATTTGCTCAAACTGAAAAGTCTCAGCTCTTTTAATCTTTCCTGATAACTCATCCCCAGAAGTCCTGGAATCAGCCTAGTCGCTCTTCACTGGAGTTTTTCCAGTGTTGCTATGTCCTTTTTGTGTCCTGGAGACCAAAACAGCACCCAGTACACTAGATGAGGCCTCACCAGTGCATTATAAAGTTTGAGCATAACCACCTTGGACTTGTACTCCACACATCGTGCTATATAACCTAACATTCTGTTTGCCTTCTTAATGACTTCTGAACACTGTCTGGAAGTTGATGGTGATAAGTCCACTCCGACTCCTAAATCCTTCTCATGAGGTGAACTTTTGATTTTCAGCCTTCCCATTCCATATTCAAACCTAATATTTTTATTTCCTACATGTAATACTTTGTGTTTACTTACATTAAATTTCATCTGCTACAAATATTCCCAATCCTGTATGCTGTTCAAATCCCTCCGTAATGAGTAAATGGATTCCAGAATATCTGCCAATGAACCTATCTTGGTATATATATTAAAAATAGCCCTAGCACTAAACCCTGTGCAACACCGCTCTTAAAATCACCCAGTTCTGATAAGGTTCCTCACAACAAAACCCTTTGCCTCCTGTTTCTGAGCCAATTTTGTACTCATCCACACCACACACCCTACACCCTGAACTCCCACATCTTATAGTTTGATGCTCAACCTCTCATGTGACACCTTATCAAATGCTTTCTGGAAGTCAAGATAAATAATATCATATGCTCCACTTTGATCATATCCTTTTGTTGCTTCTTCATAGAATTTCAGTATGTTAGTAAAGCATGAACTCTCTACTCTCATTCCATGCTGACTGTTCAGTAAAACTCCTGTTCTTGTCATGCAGGTGAAGACAGGTGTGTTTGAGTTTATACTTTATAGAAACAAATTAAAGACAAGGCTACAGCTAAAAAGTTATCAGAATAATGTGTAATTTGTAATAAACCTCTGTGCCATATGCAATATAAATCCATCATATCTGACTGCTTAAATGATTACTTACTTAGGTAGAAAATTCAAGAAACAAGGCAATCCTGTACAGTAGACATAGCAGCTGATCATTGAATCATTAAGCAATTTGCATGTGCTCTTCCTGTAATGTCCTCAGTACTACTACAAAAGTTATTAATATTATTTTACATTAACCTTCTCTTGTCCCTTTTTATACCATTAAATTTATACTGAACAGCCTGGGGCTTAATCTCCTGAATACTCTGGGATCCTAGCCATTGTTTCACGCATGAAGAAAAGCAGTTGCAATTCACTAAACATGCAGATTATCCTGCTGTAACAGACATTTACAGACACTAACAGTTTTCAAAGCTCCAATATTTCCAGTTCTTGGTCCATTTAATGCTGTGATACTTAGGACCAAATTAAACAATGCATATTGCTGTAGGGGTATGAATGACACAGCAAGACAGGTGCTCCCCTATGGTATATTAAGAGAAGGACCAGACAAAAGTGCCAAAAGAGAACAAGCAAAATGTAAATCAGGGAAAAAGCAAGGGTCAGTACATCTGAAACAAACTACAAAGTCAATCACAAAAACCCAATACACAACACTAAAAACAAATTCCACAAAATAAAGCAAAATCTCCCAACACTGAAGTATATGTGGAAGTGTCATTTAGCAAGGATGACCAGAGAATGCCATCTTTATAACAACAGTGTGAAGATGTCACAAGTTGCACCACCACTTTTCACATGGTAGCAAAGGAAATGGGCACCACTATTACCAATAATATAGCAACACCCATTGTTAAACAATAGAACATGGAGAATACCAAAAACAAAATGGCAAAGTGTTTGTGTCAAAAAATGATTACAAAAATGTCACTTGAAATTGAACAAAAATCATTTGATGGGCTAGAGCAACCAATACATAACAATGGGAACATGAAAATAGAAAATGTACCAGAAATCAGGTAAAAAAAGGCTTAAAGACGGACTCAAAGCCAGAACTTTTTTTAAATACACAAGACCCAGTCAAAATTGCTTCAGGTTACACCCAGTTGATTGCAGTAGTCATGTACTGTAACTGAAAACAGAGAATATGGCCAGTGACAGAAAGCCCAGGGAAGGCAAGGAGAGAATGTAGACCTCCAAAATTATTTTACTTGAAAACTAAGACTCCCAACATTCTAAATCATTTTTCGAAAAAAAGCAGATTAAGTAATTAGTCTTTAGACCCTGGTGTTAAATATCAAAATGTCAAAAATCAATGATGCCATATTATGCATAATTGAAACTGTTATTGGTGAAGGAGAACGGGCTGGAATGGAGAATATTTTCAGTACCCAGATGGGAGACCAGTGCAATGACACAAGTGAATTTGGCTGGCGAAATGAGGAAATCAATTTGTACCCAGTTGGTATGGTTTAAAGGACAGACTAAGAGAAAAGCCAAACAAAATGACACCTTTTATTGGCTAACTAAAAAGATTACAATATGCAAGCTTTCGAGGCAACTCAGGCCCCTTCTTCAGGACAGACTAAGAAAAGCTAAGGATCGGGGGTGGTTGCATTCCCCATGCACTAGGTGGCAGTGGTCCTCATATGATAATCCAATCGGGACACCCTTAGGGATGCATTAGAATTAGAGTCTGGAAGTGCAGCCCTGTTGGGGTCCTTGAGAATCGATAGAGAACGCTGTTGAGGGGGACCTCCCTACTTCTTTTTTTGGCTTGGAGGTGCTTTCTCCAGGACACAGTGTAATGCCAGAAGCATTCCTTGGTCCAACTTAAAAGGAGTCTGCTACCTCCCAATGAAGAGTCAGAGTCGGGGGGGCAGTGGGCAACACTCAGCGAGGAAGATTTGCTTGATTTGTTTGTATACCTTTTGCCTAATTTTTGGAAGGTAATTGAAAAGTGCCTTACGAGAATAAATATCTTTTATTTTATTCTAAAAGAGTGTGGTGTATTGCTGTGTCTTGGGTTTGGGGCTCAGTGGCACCTCCTTGTGGTCACACCGTGAATATTCACTCATTGTCCATCAAAGTCGGCAAATTTCTTGACTTGTTACCCACTTCATCATGGCCAGACAAACTGAGACCTAAAAATATAAATAGATTGCTTATATGGATGTTTTCATATTGTTTGCTGTTGTCCATTGGGCACATACAGTATTATGACCATTGAATCATACACTTTCTTACATCCTTTCTGCCTGAAAACATTAGATTAAAATTTTTCTTGGCTTTCACTATGAAGCACATGGAGTATATAGCATAAAGAAATAATCATTTTTAGGGAGAGTATTCTGTCCAAGTTGCACACAAACAGAAAGCTTTTATTTCCTCAGTGTGATTTGAATTTTTTTAAGTGAGTTTGAAATTAATAAATTAAGTGTTCCTAGGCTGATTTTATTATTTTTACCCTGAGTAAATACATTCCAAGAACTGATAAATAGTCTCTCTATTATAAAAAGAAATCCTGTCCCCTGTCCTGATAGTCTATGATATGTGATTTTTCTCGGAAGATAATTTAAAGACTCGCGAGACGAAAGAGACCTGCCACTGTGCGTCTCATGGGAACATAGAACGAGAGTCTTGCAAGACACACCCTACTTACAAGCAATATCGAAAAAAAACAAATCAGTAGTGTAAAGGCAGTCATGCAGCACACACAGCTCCAGGGCTCAGTGCATATAAAGTGTATAAGGTCAATACGGATAGAAATGAAACGTCGACGATTAAACAAAGAAGAAAGAAAAGCGCTGAAAAAAGAGACTCAAATGCGTTGGACAGAAAAAAAGAGCAAAAAAGAATAATCAATGTGCAAATTCAGAAAATAAGGAAAGTAATTATCAGCCCGGAACAAGAGGAATTGATAAAAAAGCATGTCCAATCCGGCTCTTAAATAAATGACAGTGAGTAAAATGACAAAGTAGAACTTCATAGAGATGTTTACAAACGCTGATGCTAAACACATGCAGAGCAGGTTAGAGACTATGAAACCAGGGAAATTAGAAAGGCTCAAAAAAAAAAAAAAAAAAAACGTTGGTGCTATACACATGTGGAGAAAGTTAAAAGATTCGAAAGTAGGAAAATTAGAAAATATAAAAAAGTAAATATCGCAGTAGCACAAACAAACAAACTGCCTCATTTAACTATGTACCAGTCTAACTTTGGTTTTGCACAATAATTACTACACTATTGCACCTTGACACTTAATTCTACTTTATTCACATAATTTTATTTATTTATTATGTTCTACTATACTGTTATCTTTCGATCTATGACTTTTTGTTAATCTAACTGATTTTCTTCTAACTTTGCACAGTTTTTGATAAGCGGATCAGGATGCATTTCACTGCGTGTTGTCCTGTATAACTTTGCATGTGACAAATAAAGAATCTTGAGAATTTCAAAAACGGAGTTTACCGCACATGCATTTATTGGTTACTTTGTTAATGTATATATATTTATCTGTCTGCTTATTTAAAAACATAAATTTACCCCAGGAGTCAAAAACGTTCTGTCTAGCCCTTGTACAAACACCTAGACAAAAGCTGGGGTATCACCTTGGTAACCCCATGTACTTTTGGAACTATGAGAGGAAAATAGCACAACTTCACAGACAGTAGTCCAATGCAGAACTCTACTTACTTTGTTACTTTGTAAAAAAAAATTATTAAATGCTGATGATGTAGATCGTTTTGTCTATGCTGAAATTCCAAACAGAGAAACCTATCCTGACCTCATTAAAAAGATTCAGCATATTGGGACTCACAAGATTACAAATATTGTTTTTACAGAAGTTCTGAAATAAAAGTGAAACTAATGAAATAGCAACAATTCAAAGAAAAAACAATCTTAAAAGTGTGTATCCCCTAGTATCTTCAAAAAAAATGGACATATAAGTTTGGAAAAGTTTCCCCTCAATTTTTATTTGTTGTAGCTAGGTTAATTTATTAGCAAAAACTAAAAAGTATTAAGGGGGACACAACTGTTTGTACTGCTTTTTCATGGATCCAGATTCCTGTCATTGTCAGTGTGGTGTTTACATGTTCTGACTATGCCTACATATCCCAAAGACCTGGGTCCACGAGCAATTCTAAATTAGCTCATTGTGACAGTGAGTGTGAGTATGGGTGTGGGCACAAGTAGATACTGCAATGAACAGGCGCCCGAGGCAGAGTGGTTTCCTGCCTTGCATTTTGATAATGTAGGCCAAAAAAAGATTGCCATTATGTATTCCTGCCTGTCTTATGGACCATTTATAGACATACTAAAAAATAACAAACCAAAAGCTGCCTTTGATCAACCACTGTTTGAAGTCTAAGCCAAATGAAATGTGTGTCTTAGAATATGGTCCATAATATCTTAAGGAAATCAATACTGTACATTTACGCAGACAAAAGCGGAACAGAGTGAAACATTAGATATCAAAAAGTCTTACTCTACAGAATGTAAAAATAAATATCCAATGATGCCTTGCTGAACCTGCTTATGAAACAAAAAACAATTTCCATTACTTTATTGCCATAACAATACTAGTTGCATGGAAAAAATAATTTAGTTAATTTCATGCCTATAATACTTCAATACAAGCATTCAACATAAGTGCAACAATAATCAACACTCTCCAGCAGCCAATGAACAATCAATTTAATAAAAAAAAAAAAACTTAAGCATTAGATTCAATTAGCACAGAAGACTGCAAGATAAAGATAATAGGCCAATACATGTCATAGCTTGTGGGCAAAAGCTGCTATAAAATGTGGCCTTGATATAACCAAGATGGCTAACAGATGCAAGGGGAGTGAAGAGAGCATGATTAGAAAGGATTTCACCAACACTGAATCTGCAGTTTGTTGCATTCATTCCTGGTCCACTGCAGGGTGTATATAAGCAGGAAGTGTCATCGGTGTTGGGGCTTTCAGGTCTTGAATGTAAATAGACCAAAATGTTTCTTAATAAATATATAGGTCACACAAAATTATCTGGACGTCTTGGAGGTCAATTATCTACATCTCCAGACCCAGAATAATATTTTACAGAAATCTCTAATTTCAAGGGTGATGAGAAAGTACATCATTTAGAATTGTGTCTGTGATCAATCAGTTGGAACTGCCATAAAATATATATCAGGGCAGGTTCAAACCCAAACCCCGCCCTCCAGGCTATACCTGTGATTCATTTTGTTCATTTATCACGCAAAGATGCCATACACTGCATAAATGCACCAATGTGATTTTCCAGTTCTAGGTTCTGCAGCTCTTCTTCATTCAAAACAGCAGTAATATACATAGTGGGAATGAACAGTAGACATGTTCAAACTGGTGCTGACTTTAGGTTTAGATCTGTTTAGTGCATTAAGTGGCAGATCGCGGAGTCCAAGTAGTGTCCTATTTTGATTGTTCAATCTTTCACTGAGATTTTTTAAGTGTTATTTGGCCAGTGAAGTTGTGGCTTATGTACAGCAGGCTTTATTTATTTATTATTTTTAACTTTGCAGCATTTTTAGTAATGTACAGTGCACTAGTCCTATGAGTGGAAGTTTTATGTGTTGAATGTTATTACAAAAATTTCAGTAATTTTTGCGTGACCACCAACATGGATTTTTAATGCTTTTCTAAGCTTTACTGCTATGAACCACAAGTAGAGAAAGTTGAGCATTTGACCTCACATGCTGAAAACCAAAGGGGAGGAGTACAGATTTGAAGTCATGTAAAAATAAACAAGGCTTGGCAGCTGTTTGTTATGTCACATTGAGATATGAGCAGTTAAAAAATTTCAGAAGAGCTTTGGAGGGTGAGGCCTAAATGATTTAAGTTCATAATAAGTAATATATATATATATATATATATATATATACAGTATATATGTGATGTCAGGAAGAGGTGGAGTCTTGAGGGTTGGATCAGGAAGTGATGTTGTTAAGTTGTATATTGTTCTGTTGTTTTGCAGGGAGAGAGGAGAAAGAGTTAGATGCCAGTGCCAGCCCCTGGTTTGGTGGATAAATGCATGAGCACAAAATGAGCACGAAAACTGTCTCCCAAACGCATGTGTGTGACAATATATATAGGTCAAATTCCATTACAACTAATATCGTTACAACAACATTTTCATTACGATGAAGTATTTTTACAGTCCCAACAGTTTCCCCATTAGACAGAGACTATAAAAATCTTGTTACTACAAAAAACATTCAGCAGATACTTTCATTACAACAAAGTAGCCAAAAGACCTTGAAATGCCTGAATGAATCATCCACAGAGCAGTTAGTTTTATGGCCACATCTCAATTGTGCACAACAATCCCCAAACAGAAACATTGTAAATTTTCCTCTTTCTTCAAACTTTCCTCATACTGTTTTTTTGCAGTGTTACTTGTCTGTGGTTTTCAGTGATATCTTTTGCTTATTGCTCATCAACATTTGAAAAACATCCATTGAAATTTAACTCATTGTCACCCTCCTATAGAAATGGCAGACACGATAAAATGGCAATAGTTCACATTACAAAAAAAAATTGAACTTTTTGTGGCTCTTGATTTCAGCAAAAAGAAAAAAAGACGTTGCCAGTGAATTCAGAATTTCACCATTGACACTGTCAATTTTTTTGAAAGACTGAGCAAACAAAGATTAAAAATCTTAGATTGCATACCTTGGGCCTCAGCACAAACTGCTGCATTTGAAGATGTCATAAAAGTAGTTTTTATATTGCTCAGTGATGCTTGTTCAAGAAACATTCTTATTAGTGGGCCACTTATTCAAGAAAAAGCAAAGTCACTGTCTATCTCCTTGGGCCACGAAGATTTTACTGCCACCTGGGGTTGGCTAATTCGCTTTTGGGGTTATTTTGGAATTGCAACCAAAGCAATCTGTGGAGAAGAATGTGCAGTTCCAATTGAAAAAGAAAACGAAAAGCATGCAGGTGAGATCAGAAAAATCATTTCATCTTATGAGCCTGAAGACATTTACAATGCTGTTGAGACTGGAATCTCCTACCAGCTGTTACCGCATCACACTTAATACTCAAATGTGTTCCATGCCGAGGAGGAAAAAAAGCTAAACAAAGGTTGACAGCTCTACTTTGCTGCAATTCAACTAGAATCCACAAAGTTATTCCTCTCATCATTGGCAAGTCAACCAATCCTCTATGTTTTAAGCGTGTTACATTCCTTCCCTGTGATTGAGTATAAGGCAAACCAGCGAACTTGGATGACTAAAGACATTTTTGGAAACTGGCTGCGACAACTTGACAAGGATATGAAGAAGAAGAAAAGGAAGATTTTGCTTCTGATTGATCATTGTGCTGCCCACAGCATGTTTCCATATTTAGACAATGTTCGCATTGAGTTCCTCCCACCCAATTGCACAACAGTGCTTCAGCCATTGGATTTGGGCATCATTCGCACCCTGAAAGTGTATTATCACAAGGAAATGCTGAGGAAAATTCTCGTCAGCATAACTTGTAGACAGGAGGAGATGAATATTAACGTGAAAGAAGCTATTAAAATGATTGTAAATGCCTGGATGTAAGTTAAAGAAAGCACTATAGCATAGTGTTAGCAAAAAAAGTGGAAGTGGTATCCTTACTTCAGCTTCAGATGCTGACCTATTAGGCAAGAATCTAGAGATGTTGCAAGATTCTACTATTACTGATCTCTGGACTTCGGTTGCTGAAAAGTGGGCTGAATTTCCCCATGAGCAGATGAGCTTTCAGGACTTTGTGCATGCTGACAATGATTTCCTAGTTTCCACAGAACTCACTGACTCTGAAATGCTGCGAAGTGTTTCTTCTCAGTGCCAGCCTGAGGAAGAGAGCTCAAGTGATAGCAGTGAGCGAAGAAGGACCAATTAGCGTGGAGAAAACGACTGCTGCTCAAGCTTTGTTTGGATTACAGCAGGTCAAAAATGATCTTTCTTGCTCAGAGGGAGCAAATGAGGTAGTTTTTCAATCTGCTAAAGCACGTGGAAGATTTCTTGTTGGAGAGTTTTATAAAAAAAAAACCGAGCAGCCCAAGATTACTGATTTTCTTAAAAAATAAAATGATTTTACAGAGTATGCATCTCATTTACTGTATAACTGTATTTTTTCTTTTTTGAATTTATGTTGATATGAATAACATTAAGATTATTAAGATTAATATGAATATACATTGTTATTTACCTGCTGGACTTGTTGATTGCCTATTTCCTATTGCATTAAATTTTACATGTTTTGCTTTCATTTGATAAATAAATCATATAGGAATTTATTATAAGAATGCAATTATGTTCTAATTTAATTTATCATTACGACCAACATAAAGCCTCATCATGAACACAGAAGTCAAAATAATTCTTTCTTCATTTAAAATGATTATCAACAAGTTAGGGCAAATACAGAATCTCATTACTATGAAATTTTCATTACAACGAAATATTTTGTGGTCCCTGGAACTTCGTTGTAATGGAATTTGACCTGTATATATATATATATATATATATATATATATATATATATATATATATATATATATATATATATATATATATATTATATATATATATATATATATATATATTTTATATATAATATCTATATATATCATATATCACATAGCAATATTTAAATAATATACACCTGTACAGAATTATGTTGAACAAAAGCTTATTGCAGTGGCACGGATTAGAATGTCGGGGTATCTGACACACATATCTCACACTGGGTCAGTTTACAATTACTACTAAACCTAAGACCATGCTTTTATAACATGCAGGAAACGTGCATTGAAATTAATAATAATTATTTGCATTTATATAGTGCTTCTCTCACTACTCAAAGTGCTTTTCATAAGAATGAACTCTGTGATATTTTCTATATTTCTAATTCCAACCTGCTTTTGATGGTTTAAGCACTTTGTTATATGTGTTTATTAAGATGTTTATCACACCGTGATAGTAGTAAAATGGTAGAACATTGAGGTATAATAACTACAAACAATGGACACCACACCATTAACTATTCCATTTACTTTTCATTTTCCTGCAGGTTTAATCTGCGATCAAAAGATGGCATGGTGGCTTATGAAAGACTTTTAGAAAAGCTACAAAGCCGATCTACTCTCAGCCTATTAAATCATACAATAGAAAGCCTGAATCAGAGGTAAGGTGTAAACAAAAGAAGCAAATTAACGTAAGTCAAATGTTGTGCACTCATTTTATTTTTCATTAGTCTTAAGGAGTCAAGCCATGCAGGGCCCAGACACTCCACCCAGAGATGGTTTCTGTCATTTGCCCAGTTTCACAACAATAGGCTGGAGATCTTGGGCTCTTGACTAATTAGGTTTAGAAAGGGAATGAATGGAAGAGTCTAGCATAAACCCTTTATTTAGTGTTTTGAACACCAAAGTGCCATAAAAGCAATTAAAAAGGTGACAGTATGTGACTGTAAAATGCACTGGATGAAAATTAAGTCTTATCAGCAGAGATGTTACATGGTCACTGCAGCTACCTAGAGTCAAAATACTAGCCATAGCTATTTGAGACCTATGTCTTATATACTGGAAAATCTTCAAGAAGGAATACTATTGAGAAAGGGAATTTCAGTAATTCAACCAGTGCTTAATGAAGACTAGCTTAATGTATGCTGATAAAATACTTCATCATCCAGTATTCAGAACATTATATACAGGTAATTTACTACTCCTGACTTAGAAGTCATAAAAGTGCCTTTTTACATGCTCTTCTGTACTGCAATCAAACACCAAGCAGTTCACTAGTTTATGATTAGAGCATGTTTGTAACATAACATTGGCTCTCACCATTCTTGGAAAGCAGGACATGTAACATGTATGATCGGTTTTTATTATTAGGTCCTTTCAGTTCCCTTTAGTTCATTGCCACACTGTCATCTACTGTAAAAAGGTTTGGCTGTTTGTTGTGTTCAGTAAGCAATGATGTTTCAATTTTAGTGGCAAAATTATTGTTTTATTATTTATTTACTTTCCTATGTTAACGAGAAGCATGTAAAGCATTATATTAGCACAAAAACAAATTAGTTAAGAGCAGAATCTGACAAACATTTCTTCTTATATCTTCAAGGTAGACAAAGTGTTAGGAAATATGAGTGAGTGTGTCCTGCATTGAACTGTCATCCCATGTATGGTTACTTCATGCCTTGCAGCTAATTCTGTCAGTATAGTCTAAATGATCCAGTCATGGAAGAAGTATTTGTACAAAATGAATGTATGTGTAATTGTACAAATAAATGCACATCGACCTCTGACAGAAAAAAAGTTTCCTCATTTACTCAACAGTCATTCACACTTGACACAAACAGTCTCTGAAGTCAAAGGTATTGCTGCCTAACACTGCTTGTTTATTCATATCATAGCATCAACTGGATTGAGCTCTAGAATTTTAAAGTATCAGTTGCTCTTCATACAGTATATTAAATAAACCTGGATATATTCTTTCTCAAATACAGAAGAGTTCAACATTTAATCTTAGCTCTTCATAAATCAAAATATGAGCACTTATTACAAGCTTTAGAAGTAGCAGCTTTGCTGAACCTTCTAACCCAATGTCTCCTCTTCTTGTAGCTAGAGACACACTACTGCATGTGAGACAAATAAATGGAAGTGAAGAACAAACAAAGTAGCCCTTGGACTACACTCCATTTTTGCATTAGGAAATAAACACATAAATTATACATACCAAACCTTATACAAGAACTCAATTTACCCTATAAAACTATTTGAGGACCCACAACCAGCTGCTCAGTTATTTCTCCTATTATATCCCTCCCAAAACTCTGACAAAATGATGCAAAGCCAAGCACATTGAATATGAAGTGTAAAGAAGCTGAAAGATCAAAAGGCTCAGCTCACTAAGTCAAGACATCCGGTGGTTACAGGGTGACCCTTCTCTGGCTGGTTGCCCTATTGTGAGAGCAGTCAAGACGAAGCCTTAGCCACACCACAGCTTTTAGAGCTCCCAGCATGTACTCAGATAGAGACCTGCTGTGATAAGCCATTAACATTTTGTGACCTTCTCTGTGTTATTTAACAATATTATACTAATATTTTGCGAAGCACTTTGAAGTTCTGGAGATCTTCTTTGATGACTTTATATAATATAGATAGAAAGACCACTACTACTAATGCTCTTCAGTTACCTGTCACTGTGATCTCCATTATTTGCATTAAACATCGTGGTTTTACTCTTTCAACAAATGATAGGTTAAATAAAAGCTACAACTGAAAAATAGTGTCATGAACAAACACTCTGCTTATTTTACCATGCAGCAAAATAATGCAACTCAACTAACACTCGTTAATTGACTTTTGTTTAAAATATTCATTAACTATATAGTTTTAAATTCACCTGTCAGTAATAACTTGATACTGACTCATAAATTTCTATTGAAGCTGTGATCATTTTTGCATTAGCACTTTTCATCAATGTTTCATAAGAATATAAAATATGACACAGCAGATAAGGCAACTTAATTAATGAGAAGTTCACAGGATTGTATGTGAAATTTATAAAGCAGGACATTTATTCTCTATTAGTAAATGGTAATCACCCTATGGCATTTACTCACATTCACTTTATAATATATTAGAGAGCTGATAAAAGAGAGACAGCAGTATCCACACATTTGGTCTACTATTTCTGTTCTGTGTAATTTTGTGTTATCAGGAAACCATAATAGAGATCTCTCTAATGATGTACTACTTAATAAAAACAGAATGTTAGGTGTCTCTTAGAAAACTGAGTTATGTTGATATATGGGGGGAAACCCTGTGCCCCATAGCTCCAAAGTCCTGCACTGAAATCAAAGATTAGTCAGTGTCTGAAGTTTACTGCACAGATTCTCCATATGTCTGTATAAATTGCTTCTCACATGGATATCAGGTTAACCGTTGACCCTAATTTGGACCGGCATGAGTAAGTGTGAGTGTGCGCATATATGCACTCTAGCTTCCCTTCCAGGGTGGGTTTCTACATTAAACCTGACGCAGCCATCTAAGTATACAACATTAGATAAAGAATGTCTGCACTTTCTAACACAATTTTATGGATCTCTTGAAACATCTAAATTTCTTCTGGCAGATTCAACTTCAGATCATCCATCTACCAAACCCACTTTATCCTAAGCAGGGTTGCAGGGCAGCTGGAACCTATCCAATCTAGCAATCATAGGGTGCAAGGCAGGAACAACACTGGACAACAAACAAAATGGTCAGGTTAGCAACACCCATCCACCTAATCTACATGCCTTTTGACACTACCAACGCATTTCCTTTAACTAAGTTTTAGTTTAATTTAAAATTGAATACATTTAACATTTTTTATATTGTATGGTGGCAAATTTGTGAAGTGGTTAGCAATACTACAGTTCCAGGTATGCCAGGTTAGGCACTGCCTATATAAAGTTTACCCATTTACTTTCGATTATAGAGAAGCTTTATGATTAAGAATATGTTGTGTTCTCTAGATGTTTCTGTCCTACAGCACCCAAGTGACAGCTTTGCCAATTGTTATCTGGGCGGCCCTCTACAATGACAACAGAATACAAGCTGCATGCAGATGATATCCTGGCCTATCTCTGAAATTAGAGCTCTTGTATTCTGGAAAAAGAGGCAAAACCTCCAACAATGTCTTTCATTTTAATTTAAAGTTGTGCCACAAGAGTAATTATTTAGACAATGCTTTTACCTAATGACGTAATTGGAAAAAAAAAATACATGCATCTGTATTCATGAATAGGCCAGGATTTGATCCTGGGACTCTGAAGCTGTAAGACAGCAACAATAACTTCTGGTAGCACTTGGAACATTGCTGATAATAAATTTTGAGAAGTATCTTTATGGTAAAAATCTGAGCTTCCATTAGTGATTTGTAACAATAAGCAAAGTTTAATGCTCATACTTTACTTTAACACAGAGTAAGAGTGAAGCCAAATTAATTTCGGTTTTTAGCTTAGCATTTCTGTGTGATGGCCTCTTAATGGACAAAAGGAAAACAAGACTTACAGTACTTTGTGTATTATCCACAGCAAAGAGATCAATTTTCAGCACTTAGCAGTAGGATTCTGTTTAGCTGTCACTCTTTTTTCCTGTAGTCTAATTGTATTGAGACTTTCAAAAAGGAATGCTCATTTTCACAAAGCAATAAAGGAATAAACGTTTAAATAAATAATATGCTAAATTCTTCTTATTACATTTCAGATACTGTAAATGATTTATGAGCATTATATAACATTAGTCGAGCCATTGTCACTTCTCACTCATTCCAATTGAGGATCATGCTTAGCCAGAGTCTGTCCTGGTATCATTATGTGCATGGCAGGATTGGGATGGTGCACTAGTCCATTACAGGGTGTACTTGCCACACAAAGGGCAAATCAACCAAGCCTGAGCATGTCTGGGATGATGGATCAAAAGAGAGTACCTGGTGAAACTTCAGCACTACACAATAATTGCAGAATTTTCTAACACTTTACATTACGTGTCCTGTTGAGGTAACGATAATGCATTGGATATTGCTACTTATTTCACACAAGAAGTACATGGTGAGAATGTCTGGTCACATTAGTCTGCAAATTTAGAGTTAACAAGCATTGCAAAAACTTCACTTATGCATGTTGTGACATGCTTGTTCACAATGTTACTCTCTGTTTCTCTCTGTCTAATATGAAGGTTGCTATTATTGTATTTATAAACTACAGCAATTTAACAAAATCACTGTACTGTAAAAACAAATGTGCACCTCCTTTGGCTGCTTCTTAGTTCACTTCACTATGATTTTAGTTATTAACCTACTCATAAATTTTTAGCATTATTTTTCTTCCAATTTGTTAGTTTTTGTATGTCCCACCTTTACAAATTTAATTGTATAATGGCAGGCAGTTTGGTTAAGGCATTGGACTTCAAACCCTGAGGCTGTGGGTTCAAATCCTACCATTAACACTGTGTAAAAATGAGCAAGTCACTTCACCTGCCTGAGCTCCAATTGGAAAACCAAAAGAAATCTAACCAATTGTATCACAGATAATGGCGTCAGCCAAATGAGTAATTGTCTGAGGTGATTTTAAAATTTACACTGGTGTCCCAAGCTGCTCACTTGCTTCAGAGTTTTGAAACTCATCGACAGCCTTCTATTGACAGAGTATGTGAGCAAACCTACTTATTAACATGGTCATGTCTTGGATCTTGTTATACAGAAGTGTCTGAACATTTTATGGTACTAGTTGAATTTCTCTCTACCCCACCTTCCTCTGCTAAATCAGCATAATATAACTTTTTACAACATAATATTACCCTCTGACCTATCTCAACCTGCTCTTCAGTCATTTAAAGAAAGTGTAGACTTATAAAATCATATACTTTCAAACAGTCTTGACAGATGTGCCCCTGAGAAAGTACATACTCTTTCTTTCCATCTTTCATCCCCTGAGCTCAAGATCTTAAAAAGATTGTGCCACAGGTTGGAGTTTAGGTGGTGAAAATCAGGGTAGGTCATCTACTGGCATTTAGAGAACAATAGTATCATATTCTATTTCACTTATAAAAGCCAGATCATGTTACAGTTCTAAGCTCATAAACTGTGATAGTACGAATCCTAGGTATTTGTTCTCTATAGTCAATTCTTTGATCAAGCCTGGCTATCTGAACTCCCTGGATTCGTCTGATAGTGTCCTTCAGAATTCTCTTAGTAGCTTTAAGAGGTCTATGAAAAAGGCTTCACTTATATTGTTTTCCAGCTAGATTTTACAAGTTGCTCCTTGTTTTCTTGCAGTTTGTCAATTTTACAGTACTATTATTAACATATATTTGTTTTCTGGCAGAGTACCTGTTGTTTTAAGCATGGTCAATCAATGAATACTAATATTTTCAGGTGGAGAATGTACCGAAAATATTTCTCTTTATAAACATTTTGCTATTTTATGTTATTCAGATTTATGTCAAGTAATTGGTCAAATTCAGCACACAATGTAACCTAACATTTATTTAATTTTTGGCCTTGGATGTAAAAAATGACTAAAGGAAAGGAAATCCACTCAGACACAAAAATATCGGTGATGACAGAGTGAAAGAAAGCTTAAATTCCCTTTTAGTCAATGGTGATTGTAGCCAAGAGCAAGGAAACAAATCTGTTTCCCTTTCAAATAAGAAAGAAAATAAAAAATGACAACCAAGCCAGTAATTTGATAAACTTACTTTCCCAATAGAGTTCTCAGTTTTCTCTGGCCATTATTATTGTTAAATCCTGACAACAACATAAAACAATGGCAAGTTAGCTTTGAAGAGATACATTATTGGTCATCTCCAAGTACAATACTTCAACATGACAACATGTCTTTCATTTTTGTACCAGTAGTACTAGGGTGTTGTATCATGTTAGCCATTATGAATGTAGTGAGAAGTCAACCAAAATGACACTAATCTGCATCCATCCCTGCATGTAGGCCCTCCAACCTGCAGGGAAAAACCTGGGGGTTGGTGGCAGAATTGGCACTCCGACCACCATAAAAAGGAAAAAAAACCTCACACTGGTTCCATTCCATCTGAACTTGTGTGGTGCTGAGGTGTCACTGGTTGCATGGCTGCACTCGGGTCCTAATCTGGATCCTGAGTTGGTTTGTCATGTGGTGGGTGCGGAGCAATTACAGGTTAAAGGCCTTGCTCAAGGGCCCAACAGAGCAGAGTCTCTTTTGGCATTTACGGGATTCGAACCGGCAACCTTCCGATTGCCAGTGCAGATCCCTAGCCTCAGAGCAACCTCTCCGCCCACCTCCACATACGTGAGGTTTTACTGTTATATGTTAAGAAGGTTAGTACCCAATTGCAGATAGAGTTAAACTGACTCATTGTCAGGACTAAGGAAGCAGTTGTGTTAAAGGAAGAATTATAATGAATGCATGGGAATATCGCCGCTCAATGTACTGTAGTCTGTGCAATTTGTAGAGCCAGAGAAATTGAGTCCTCCACTGTTTTGCTGATTTGTGCAGTCAATGTGACCCACTAGTAGGTTTTTTTAAGCACTTCATAACCACCAAAGTGAGTGTCATTAAACAATGGCCACATTGACAAACCTGAACTCCTAACTTGGACAAAAAACTATGGAATTTTTCTTAAAGCATGTGGACATGAGAACAAAGTGAGAATTCCATAATGTGTATGAATATAGCAGTTACTTCTGTTGATGCTTTGAGCATCTAGAAGGATCCAGATGCTCTTGTGAGTTTTTACCTACTTAAAACAATTTCCAAACCTAAGTAATGCTTTGACAAGAAAAGGCAATTCAGCCCAAACTAGATTATCAATGTCTACACATTTAATTCTTCTAACAAATTGTGATTTGAAGATCTCCAAAATACTACTATTTACTACTTGGTAATTTCTTCTATTTATCTATTTTATGTGAAGAATTACTTTACAACCAAAAAATATCTGTGCCCCTACCTTCTTATTGAAGAACTCTACTAATGGTTGAATCCACCATAATAATTCTTTTCATGATTTTAAACACTTCTATCATGTTACTGCTTAATCTTCAACTATTTAAAATGAAAATAACTGTGCTCTTTCAATCTACCCTTATGGCTCATAGTAGCTTTCCTGGACTGTGTCTAAAGCTAATGTCTATTTTGAAATATGAAGACCAAAACAACAAAAAAAAGTATTGCAGATGAATCCACATAAATGCATTGTATCCCAGTGTGCCGTGTAACCCAACATCCTATTTGACCTCTTAACCACTTCTGTAGATTGTCTGGTAGTGGACAGCGACTTGCAAGTCATCTTCATATGGTGTACTTTCACATTTCAGACCTACCATTATATACCTATGTTGAATATTTTTACTCTCTGTGCATAAATCCCCATATTTATTTACATTAACCTGTCAAAGTTTGAATTCTGTCTAAAAGTTTTCTGTTATCCACCAATATCCCTAACTTAGCATCATCTGCAAATTAACCAATTTATGAGTTACAGTGATCCCTCGTTATATCGAGGTTCAGCTATCGTGCCCCTGCTAGATCTCGGATTTATTATTATTATTATTATTATTATTACTAAAAACAATATTTGTCCTTTATTTTCTGCCCTGGGTGTGGTTAAATCTCTTTCTCGCGGGACTTATAACGCTGCTCGCGTTGTGAAGGTGGGGGGTCTGAATGCATGCTAAAGAGTGTGTTGTGCTTGTCGCGCTTTGCATCAATCACTTAAAAGCCTGTACAGCAGCTGTCCTTTTGTCACTTCGTGTCTCTGCCGCTAACATTCTGAAGGAGGAGGAGGAGGACGCTAAGGAGAAGTGCTCGGATCATCTGCTGGCTTGCTGCTTGTCATTGTTTTAAGAGCTGGGAGCACCTGAAGTTTGTCTGCCAAAAGCATTCCAACAACTGCTAGGTTAGAAGTCAGTGAACTTGTTTTAAATTTTTTGTAAGTAGGGTGTGACGTGCAAAAGTCACCGTGTCACGGATTTTGCTTCCTAAGGTTGTAATGTCTAGTCTTGCATGTCATCAAAGTGTCTCTCCGAGATGATCTGGTCTCAATAGCTTTGATCAACCCCCCCAGAGGCGCGCTACGCTCTTACCACTTCGTGTCTCTCCTGCTCACGTTGTGAAGGGGGGGAGCTGAACGCACGCTAAGGAGAAGTGGTCGGATAAACTACTGGCTTTGCGCTGCTTCTGCCAAGATGCCTGTTCTGCTTGTCACTCTGTACGTCGATCATTTAAAAGCCTGTACAACAGATGTCCTTCTGTCTCACTGCCTTGTCTTGCGTGACATTAAAATGTCTCTCACAGGATGCCAAATTGTCTTCTGAGAAGATCAAGCCTCATCTCCCTGGTCTCCCTGCCAAGATTTTTTTTTATAATAGAGAGATGTTACTCATATCCTTAGCCCGACATCCACATATCATATGTGTTTACAAAGTGTGTTTTAATAAGTTTACATGTGTTTAAAGCGTGTGGGAGGGGTATTTTAAGGATTAAACTGTAAAAAAATGTTTATTTATATGGTCTTTCCATATTACAGATTTTCACCTATCGCTGATGAGTCTGGAACGTAACTTCCCCGATAGGTGGGGATCACTGTATATCCTTTTCTAGAGTATTTACAGTACTAGGGTGTTGTACTGTGTTAGCCATTATGAATGTAGAGAAAAGTCAAGCAAAATGACACCTTTTATTGGCTAACTAAAAAGATTACAATATGCAAGCTTTCGAGGCAACTCAGGCCCCTTCTTCAGGCAAGATGTAAATAGATGTCATTTTGCTTCACTTTTCTGTAGAGTATTTACATAAATTGAAAAAGAGCAGCAGGCTCAGCACAGTACAAGAGACCCCATTTTTAATATCAATTAATTTAAAATCAGAGTAAACAGTATTGTATTTTGTGCTGGTGAAATGGATTTGCTATATTCCTAATAAAACACCATATTTGTGAAACATTTTCCCCGTGACCCTGTGTTCGGATTCAGCGGGTTGGAAAATGGATGGATGGATGTATGGATGAAACATTTTCCCCTGTTTACTTATGTACCTAATAGGCATTGCTGAACTTTTTCTTTGATAATTACTTTTATTAAATTTACCTATGGTATGTATTAAACTGGAATATAGTTACTAGGCATGGTCAAAACACATTTTGGGACATAATGGGATAATGCTTGCTAACATATAGCCTTTGGGAAATCCCCATGACATGTCTGAATTTACAACATTACATACATGCATCTCTAGTGATGAAAAATTATTAATAACTAGCTAACATAGCTGAAATACCCGGTCTTGCCCAGGAGGAAAATAAAGTGGTTTTTTGTTTTAATTGTTTGAGAAAAATATAATTAAAACAAACACAAGTTTAAAAATAAAAATAAATTAACAAACAATGAAGACTCACTAATGTGATTATCTTGCGGTCTTGTATGTATGTTATCATCCAGTTGATGCTCAGAACCGGCCAACTCTATTTAATTTCAAAAGCAACAGGGGTGCGATGGTGCTCAAACATAACGAATGCTGGCAGTCACCTCCAGTTCGACCTCTGGTGGTCGTTCCAAGTGTCAACTGGATGATAACATGCATACAAGACCACAAGATCACTCCCCACCTTATCCAGAAGGGGGTGGGTTAGGGTTGATTAATCCCTACAGTATTTTTAGTTGACCAATGAGAAACATGTTTACCAAGTTTCATGAAAATCGCTCTAGCCGTTCGGAAGTGATGCTGGAACATACATTCATACACACACACACACACACACACACACACACATTGACTTTTATATATATATATATATATATAGATGATATGTTGTCATGGAAGTCTGTTGGCAACAGCAAATAAATTTTTCTTACAGAATTAAATTGAAAAGGAGAAGATGAAACAGGCAGGTTTCTTCTTCTTTTACTACACTTAGGAAAATTTGTTTCAGTATTGTGCTCAGTGGAAGAGTCTTTGAAAACAGTCCAGCTTGTCATTTTAGAACAGTTTACAGTCATGTCTGCACTATTGCCAGGTGCTCTGCAAAGTTCCTTTATTAGGAGGAATTAAAGGAAGAAGACTCAGTCTTAGTCAAGTAAGGATGGGCAATTGAGCCTCACGCATGAAGAACTCAATAACAGTGATTTAGGGACAATGGAAAAGCAGTGTGCTGAAAATTCACTGTTACCCTTTTAAATTACCATGAGTGAAGTCGCTGCCATGTTACTGTACATTTTAGGTAAGTTAGCATAATTTAGGAAGGGTTTTTGCAGTCTACAACATCTATGCGTAAGACATTGTTGATCTTAAACATACAATGTATGCTTTATCTTTGCTAGCTGAGTTAGTTGTGTAACCAGTATAATTAGTTGAATTTAGCATCATTAATATTATATCCTTATGCTTTATTGGGGGGAACAAAATATTCTTGAACATAAAAACTATTCTTTTTTTAAAAAAATACTTAACTGTACTACCTTATGCTTATATAGTATACTGTACATAATGTAATATTGTAACACTCACAACCAGTCGGGAAGGAACAACACCAGTACACATTTCTGGAGTTTGAAACTGATAAGCTTTTATTGATATCTTCCCAGCTAAACTCCCACTGTCTTAGCCGTGGAAGACACGTTTATCTCCTCAGACTCTATTAACTCCTTCACACTGCTCGTCTTCCGCCTCAGTGTTATGGCCCCAAAGCACACCACTCTTTGGCTCTCATTCCCCTCTACTTGCTCGTTCACTCTGCACTGCTCCCGCACGCCATGCTGCTCCTTCTCCCCACCACACGTGCCGCTACTGCCCAATGAGTTCTCCCAGCGCCAACAAAGCAAGCACCCCTTCCAGCATCTTCCACCATTTCTTCCAGAACCTCCTCCTCCCACTGAAGTGTTTTATTTGCATATCACTCTGCATCATCTGCAAGCACAGTGCTCAGTGGCTCTCCAGCCACATGGCCCTATGAGTCTCCAGCCGGATCATTACAATATATTGTGATCAAATAGGAGTAAGGACTGAGTCTAAAGAAATGCTTGGGTAACAACTGTGTTGCCCTGTTTAACACCATTGTAAATAAGAAGGAAAATAGGCACACAGAGGTGCAGAATATTAGAACATAAATGGAATTACAGTTGTTCAGATCTGTTTGAATAGCTCGGTTGAGCGGATCTGGCTTGGTGGATCTCCATTTTGCGGTTGACTCGAGATGCCTCCTTCCACGGATTCTATTTGAAGTTGTGTGGCTGCTTATAGACCCGACTGGAGCCGACCCTGCACAGGGCGTCAGTTTGTCATTGAGGGCCATTCATGTAGGCATTCATACTGGGTCAGTTTAGAGTTTCCAGCCTGCCTGTCCTACGGGAATCAAAAAAGCAGGGAGACACTACACAGACAGTAACCAGAGTAGGATTTGAACCAAGGAGCAATGAGGAAGCAGTACTAGCACTTGTGTCATTATGTTCCAGAGGTACTCATGCCTTATTTAATATTACCCTAATGGGGCTGAGCTTTGTATGTGTTTTTTACCTACAGTGACCGAGTAGAAGCTGGCATGTCCTCAGAAGGTCTGACGGCTCCAGAAGCAGAAGCACGTTTGCTGGAAGTTTGTCATGGACCATTCTTACGTCTACTAGCAGCTTTCAGGTACTGTATTTTGACAGTGAGAAATATTGTTGTTTTCTGTAGTGAACACCTTTCCAGAAATACAGTGCTACCAAAAGAGCAGAGGCAGGCACGTGAAACAGTAAGTCATAGGGAGGGACTGAACATATGGGCTTGTAGTTTCACATCCAACACAAACACTACTGTATAGCATCACACCACAACAAAAATATGAAGTTTAAAGTTTAAATAAAATTTAAATAAAGTTTAAATATTTAAAAACAGGAAAAAATTTGAATTTGGAACTCTTTGAGTAACCACATCACAGTATCTTTGCCTCAAATTTGAATCCAGTTAGCCTGCTGCTAAACTCAGCCCTTAAAACTGGTACTTATCGTGCACCCTCTATATCAGTGTTTAGAAACTGAGTCCATTTTTTACATTTTCTAATAGTAAAAACTAGCTTTTATCATGGCACCGGAGAGTGGTAGCATGTTGCATTTTGCAATTTGCAAGCACAAATTTTACTGTAATCTGTACATATGACAATGCAACTACTACTACAACACTTTTTAAAAAGGTCAATTAATAAAAGCTCTCAATGGGTATAGAATTTCTGCTTAGGATGAAATATCAAAATATGACAGTGAAATGCCCCTTTAGCCAGTTAATATTAGCTTTTGGGTTCTAACGTAAAAAAAAGTAAAACTACAACTAAAGGATTCACAATACAGTATAGAGGCTGTGTTTTATAATTTGCTGTCAGGATAGACCTGAGGTCTCAGCACCCTGATCTTAGTGAAGATGCAAAAGTCTTACATAAAGAAAGCCATCAATAGTAAAGCCACCTGCTCATCACTAGCCACAGCTTGCATTTCTGGGTGATGAGCAATATTTACTGATGTCTCTCAAGGTCCCCCTTAAGGTGGAAGTGAATGGTGATGCAATGCCTTCCGGAACAAACAAGACCCTGCTGGGATCAGACCAAATTCTGTATACTCTAAACAATGAATGTCTGCTGTACTGAAAGATACTGTTACTGGAAATAAATAGGCAGTTATGCTGTCACTAATAATTAAAAGGAGCTGGTGCACTGCCATTGACCCATGATTGACAACTTAATACCAAAGCTGTAATTTATAACCAGGAAGAGTATTGTCCAACACCTCACCTACGGTAATCCTGAAACAGAATATTGGTAACTAAGTCAACAGTGAAGAATAGTCCTGAAGACATTCACACAGATTATATCTTTACAATTGCTTTCTCATTAATTGTACCATTCAAGACTGTATTTTTTGTTTCAGTGACTAAAGTACAATTTGTAAGGATAGGATAATGGCTTTGGTTTACTAAAGCAGCAAATTCATGACTATTTGAAGATTTTTTGTTCATAAAATATATTGTGCTGTTGTTTAAGAACAATAGTGCTAGGTTGAGTGGTGATTTTTTCCTAGTACTTGTGAGCACTGGTGTATGCAAACGAACGCGTTTGTCCAGTGTTCCTGGGACAGGATGGATAGATGGATGGATGGATATGTTTCACACGTGGTTTATGTAAGAAAGTAGTCAAGTTTACTGATAACACCACTCATGCAGAGCTCATCTCAAATTAGTTTGTATATAGGGATAAGGTACCCAAACCTTTGCAAATGTTATATTTGAAATATTCTAAAACTAAATTAAATGAAAATAAAAGAAGATGCAATGGACTTTAAGCAGTTCTAAAGATCACTAAAGATGAAGATGAAGAGGTGTTAGAAAACTTCACATTCCTGGGCACCACTATTTCTAACACTCTAACATGACTGGCCAGTGCATCTGTAAAAGATCAACAAAACTAAGCATTTAACAGCTAAAAATCTTCCAGGTGTCATGGGACAAAGAGACCTTTTTTCTACAGCTCTGTTACTGAAAGCATTTTGATCTTCTACATTACTGAATGGTATGGGAAAATCCGTTTGAGGACAAGAAACATCTAGAGAGTGTTCCATCTTAAATCATTGGTTGCTACTTCCACTGTGGATTCACTTTATTTGTCTAGACTGAAACATAAATTCCTTAAGATCTTACCTGCCTGTTGCATGCTGCCCAACCTAATTTGCATGCCCTGTAATCATTTATAGGGTACGTCATGCAAACCAAAGGTGTTTGCACATCTTGAGGTTGCACTTGTGTTCTCAAACAAAAATTGAATATTTTAAGAGCTTTTTGAAAATTTTGAACTTGTGAACAATGGGTTATGGATGTATATTGATGAACTTAGTATGAGCTTTACCAAATTAAATTCAAATGATGCTGTTATGGAAATAACATATATTTGTCTCCTCTCTGACATGCTCATCATTGGTGTGTTCTTGCTCCTACTATGTTCAGTGCTTGCATGGACTAGGTGTTGGGCAGGGTCATGGGGTCCAGCGGCTGTGGGGCATCTGTTAATGCAGAAAGATTCACTGATCTTGACTTTGCTGATGATGCTGTGATATTTCGAGGAGTCAATGGAGGCTCTGATTAGGACTCTAGAGCAGGGGTCGCCAAGTCCGGTCCTGGAGGACCACCGTGGCTGCAGGTTTTCATTCTAACCCTTTTTTTAATGAGTGCCCTGTTTGTGCTGCTAATTAACTTCTTGTGAATTCATTTTAATTGAATTGCTTTTTTAAGATCTGCTCCCCTGAATTTCTTCATTGTTCCTCTTTATTGCTTCATTTCTTTCCTTAAATGGCACCCAAATTAGAAATGAAATGTGAGTGAGCCAACAGAAGATGAACTAAGTGAGGGCCTCAAACTCCAACCAATTTCACTCCAACCAGCTGTTTAATGAGGTGCCAATTCTTGTCGTTAATTAAACCCGTGCTTTAATTTTGTGACTTTGTTGCTGCTCTAGTGGTGCATTAGCAGACATTTCTGAAATTGTTGATTTTCTCTTTCTAAGAGCACTGTTAAAATGTTTTGGGGACCTGAGCAGATCAACATTCCTGAGACCTTCATTTTTCTTTATTTTCAGATATTGTATGATGGACAGCAGTTGTTTTGGCTTATTTTGTATGTCATTATTGTTTGGCTGTTAATTAAGGAAAAAGAAAGAGTCTGAGTCTTCAAGAACAAGTCAATTAAAATTAGTTCAAAAGAAGTTAATTAGCAGCAAAAACAGGTCACTCATTATGAAAAGGGTTAGAACGAAAACTTGCAGTCATGGTGGTCTTCCAGGACCGGAGTTGGCAAACCCTGCTCTAGAGAGACTGAGTGAGGAGTCTGAGTGTCTGGGTTTGCAAGTGTCCTGGATAAAAACCAAGATCTAGGCCTTTAATGAGCTTTTGGGCACAGCCGTCAGCAGTGCATCTGTCTATGGAGAGTGTCGACTGCTTCGAGAGGTTTACTTATCTCAGCAGCAACATTCATGTCTCTGCTTACTCTTCCTATGAAGTCAGTAGTCAGATTGAGAGATAGCATGGAGGGTCATGTGGTCACTAGAGAAGGGTGTTTGGCGCTCTCAGTATCTTTGCAAAAGGGGGTTCTGAGTTTTTAGAGTCCTGGTGCTTCCTGTTTTGCTATATGGTTGCAAGACATGGACGCTATCCAGTGTACCTGCATTGAGAGGGAGCATCAGTTGTAGCAGAACAGCCATGTGGCACAATTCCTGGAGAATGATTCGGCTCGCAGGTACCTCATTGTTGAGGACCCAAGCAGCTGGACCAGGCCAAGGGGATGCCCACGTAACACCTGGCTGCAGCAGATAGATGGTCATTTCCTTTTTTTTTTTTTATTAATTTTATTGTAATCATTCAGTACATACAGATCAATTTTTACAAAAAATAGGATTGAAAACAAATCAAACCCCACCCCTGAGAAGGAGAGCATGGCCAAAGGATTAAAACGTAAGGCTTGTAAACATGCCTAAATTATTGAGTTTAATAGGGCAAAAAATGATAAATGGAGAAGGAAAAGAAATGCAGAAATAATTATTTCTTCTTATTCTAAAATATTATTGATTAGATCCTGCCAGGTTTTGAAAAAATTCTGTACATATCCCCCAACTGAGAATTTGATTTTTTCCAATTTCAAATAATATAAAACATCGGTTTCCCACTGACTTATTAGAGGAGAGTTAGGATTCTTCCAATTTAACAAAATCAGTCTGCATGCCAAAAGTGTAGTGAATGCAATCACAGTTTGCTTGTCCTTCTCCACTTCAAGTCCATCTGGAAGAACACCAAACATAGCTATTAATGGGTTAGGAGGGATTGTGACACCAAGGCTGTCTGAAAGGCACTTAAACATTTTGGTCCAAAATGTTGTTAATTTGGTGCATACCCAAAACATGTGACCCAGTGAGGCAGGAGCTTGGTTGCAGCGTTTGCAGTTTGGGTCTTGCCCTGGAAACATTTTGGACAGTTTTAAGCGAGACAGATGAGCTCGATACAGTATATCATTTTGAGTTGAATAATTCTATGCTTTGCACATATGGAGCTCGAATGAATTCTCTGCATTGCTACCTTCCACTCCTTTTCTGATATATTAATTAAAAGATCTTTTTCCCATTGTCCTCTTGGATCTTTGAAAGGAAGGGACTTTAATAAAATATTATATATTGCAGAAATGGTGTCTAAGCCCTCAAAATTGAGCAGTATTTTTTCCAGCATGGAGGAGGGTACAAGATGAGGAAAATCGGGCAGTTTCTAATTTGAAGATAGTGAAAGAAATGTGTAGTTGGAAGGTTAAATTTGGAATATAATTGTTCAAAGGATGCAAAGATATTGTCTATATATATCTCTGAGCAATTTAATCCCAAATCTTTTCCAGATATTAAAAACTGGATATGTTTGCGAGGGTTGAAAGAGGTGGTTCTCTTGCAGGGGTGCCACAGATAGAAGATTTTCCATCTTAAATTGCTTTCTAAATTGGTTCCATGTTCTGAGTGAGTGAAGCACAATTGGGTTATTAGTATATTTGCGATAACTTACATTTATTGGAGCGCAGAGCAAGGAATATAAAGAAGTGCTGCAGGATTTTACTTCTATTGTGGACCAGGCCTGTGTATATTCATTTTTTGTGTCCAGGGTTTTATGCCATGTATGTTTGCTGCCCAGTAATAAAACTGAAAATTAGGTAGAGCCATGCCACCTTCTGCCTGAGGTCTTTGTAGGGTCGCTCTTCGGATACGTAAATGTTTTGAGTTCCAAATAAATGAGGTTATGGTTGAATCTAATTGCTTAAAAAATGATTTATTGATATATATTGGGATGTTTTGAAATAAAAAAAGAAGCTTAGGAAGGATATTCATCTTAACAACGTCAATTCTTCCGGTTAGAGTGAGATGAAGGGTTGACCATCTATACAAGTCTTGCTTAATTTTTTCCATACAGACGGCGAAATTTTGTTGATAAAGAGCTTTATGTTTACTTGTGATATTTACCCCTAGGTATTTAAACTGATCTGCTATGGTAAAAGGTAGGGTGTCCAATCTGATATTATATTCTTGTGAATTCACTGGAAAGAGTATACTTTTATTCAAATTAATTCTGAGACCAGAGATCTTTTGAAAATCTGAAAGTGCTGTTAAAACTGCAGGCACAGTGTTTTCTGGGTCTGATATATATAAAAACCATATCATCTGCATATAGAGAAATTTTCTCTTTCAGTCCTTCTCGGGTAATCCCCTCTATCTGATAAGAATTTCGACAGTGGACCGCCAGTGGTTCAATGGCGATTGCAAACAGCAGAGGTGACAAGGGGCATCCTTGTCTGGTGCTACATTCTAGTTTAAACTAGTCTGAACAAATTTTGTTAATACAGACTGAAGCTTCTGGACTGGTGTACAGTAGTTTGATCCATGCACAAATATTCGGGCCAAACCCAAATTTCTCTAATGCAGTGAAAAGGTAATTACATTCAATCATATCAAATGCTTTTTCTGCATCCAATGATAATAATATCTCTGGGGTGTTTGACTTTGCTGGTGAATATATTTCATTAAACAGGCGTCGAAGAATGGAAGATAAGTGTCTGCCTTTAATAAATCCAGTTTGATCCTGTGATATTACCGAAGGCAGCACTTTCTCCATCCTTCTAGCTATAATTTTTGAGAGTATCTTAACATCATTATTCAGAAGTGAAATTGGTCTGTATGATGCACATTGTAACAAGTCCTTATTTTGCTTAGGAAAGACGGTGATTAATGCTTGACAAAAAGTTTGAGGTAGAATTTGATTGTCTCTAGCTTCTGTAAATGTTGCCAATAAGAGGGGAGCTAGCTGATTGGAGAATTTCTTATAAAATTCTATAGGGTAGCCATCAGGGCCTGCTGATTTCCCACCTTGAAGTGACTTTATAGTATCTTGTAATTCTGATAGGGTCAGAGGTTTATCCAGTTCCTCAGCACTAAAAGTATCTATTTGTGGTATCTGTAATGTATCCAGAAATGCATTAGATTGTGTGTTGTCTTCTTTAAACGCAGTAGAATATAAGGTTTTATAGTAATCTCTAAATGTGTGCATTATATTTTTATGGTCAATGATTTCATCTCCATTAGTGTTGGTGATTACTGGGATTGCATTGCGAACTTCTTGCTTGTGGATTTGTTGAGCTGAAAGCTTATTAGCTTTCTTTCCGTGTTCATAGTAATGATGTCTTGATTTATAAATAAGTTGTTCAGTTTCTTAAGTTGTCAAGATGTTGAGTTCTGTATGCAGAGCCTGCCTTTTCCTTTGAAGAGCCTCACTTGGACGCCTGGCATGTTCTTCATCTATTCTAGTAATTTCGCTTCTTAACTCTGACACTTTCTTGATTTCTAATTTATTTCTGTGGGAAAGATATGAAATAATCTGTCCTCTTAAGAATGCCTTTAGAGTTTCCCAGAGTGTTCCTGCAGAGACCTCTGAGGGTGTGTTTGTCTCAAGGAAGAAGCTCATTTGTTTGGATATAAATTCTGTATAGTTCTCGTCTGCTAATATAAGTGGGTTAAGGTGCCATCTGCGCAGTGAGTGTGGGGGGCATAATGATTTTAGCTCCAAAACTAGAGGTGCATGATCGGAGATAACAGTTGTGTCGTATTTACAAGATTTAATCGTAGGCAAGAAATTATTATCTATAAAGAAATAATCGATTCTTGAGTAGCTATAATGCACTGGTGAGTAGAACGAATATGTTCTTGAGTTTGGGTTTAGAAACCTCCAGTGGTCTGATAAGTTGTGGTTTGCAGTGTTAGAAGTCGTCCCCCCTGTTGCAGAAGTCCTATCTAAGAGTGGATTTAAAAAACAATTAAAGTCCCCAGCCATTATAATTTTATGGGTGTTCACATTGGGAATGGATGCAAATAGATTTTGCATCCCCTCCCCTCCTTATCCCCTCCTTTAACCGTCACCTTATCGTGGTGGAGGGGTTTGCGTGTCCCAATGATCCTAGGAGCTCTGTTGTCCGGGGCTTTATGCCCCTGGTAGGGCCACCCAAGGCAAACTGGTCCTAGGTGAGGGATGAGACAAAGAGTGGTTAAACAAACCTCCTATGAAGAAAAACCATTTTGGACAGCGTTTTCCCTTGCCCGGACGCGGGTCACCGGGGCCCCACTCTGGAGCCAGGCCTGGAGGTGGGGCTCGATGGCGAGCGCCTGGTGGCCGGGCCTGCACCCATGGGGCTCGGCCGGGCACAGCCCGAAGAGGCAACGTGGGTCCCCCTTCCCATGGGCTCACCACCTATGGGAGGGGCCAAGGAGGTCGGGTGCAGTGTGAGTTGGGTGGTGGCCGAAGGCGGGGACCTTGGTGGTCCGATCCTCGGCTACAGAAACTGGCTCTTGGGACGTGGAATGTCACCTCTCTGAAGGGGAAGGAGCCTGAGCTAGTGCGCGAAGTTGAGAGGTTCCGGCTAGATATAGTCGGGCTCACCTCGACGCACAGCTTGGACTCTGGAACCAATCTCCTTGAGAGGGGCTGGACTCTCTACCACTCTGGAGTTGCCCCCGGTGAGAGGCGCCGAGCAGGTGTGGGTATACTTATTGCCCCCCAACTTGGAGCCTGTACATTGGGGTTTACCCCGGTGGACGAGAGGGTAGCCTCCCTTCGCCTTCGGGTGGGGGGACGGGTCCTAACTGTTGTTTGTGCGGTTGCACCGAACAGCAGTTTGGAGTACCCACCCTTTTTGGAGTCCCTGGAGGGGGTGCTAGAGGGCATACCTTCTGGGGACTCCCTTGTTCTGTTGGGAGACTTCAATGCTCACGTGGGCAATGACAGTGAGACCTGGAAGGGCGTGATTGGGAGGAATGGCCCCCCTGATCTGAACCCGAGCGGTGTTTTGTTATTGGACTTCTGTGCTCGTCACGGATTATCCATAACGAACACCATGTTCAAGCATAGGGGTGTTCATATGTGCACTTGGCACCAGGACACCCTAGGCCTCAGTTCGATGATCGACTTTGTGGTCGTGTCGTCGGACTTGCGGCCACATGTCTTGGACACTCGGGTGAAGAGAGGGGCGGAGCTGTCAACTGATCATCACCTGGTGGTGAGTTGGCTTCGATGGTGGGGGAGGATGCCGGTCAGGCGTGGTAGGCCCAAACGTGTTGTGAGGGTCTGCTGGGAACGTCTGGCAGAGCCCCCTGTCAGAAGTAGCTTCAACTCCCACCTCCGGCAGAACTTCGACCACATCCCGAGGGAGGTGGGGGACATTGAGTCCGAATGGGCCATGTTCCGTGCCTCTATTGTTGAGGCAGCTGACCGGAGCTGTGGCCGTAAGGTGGTCGGTGCCTGTCGTGGCGGCAATCCCCGAACCCGCTGGTGGACACCGGCGATGAAGGATGCCGTCAAGCTGAAGAAGGAGTCCTACAGGACCCTTTTGTCCTGTGGGACCCCGGAGGCAGCTGATAGGTACCGGCAGGCCAAGCGGAATGCGGCTTTGGTGGTTGCTGAGGCAAAAACTCGGGCGTGGGAGGAGTTTGGGGAGGCCATGGAGAATGACTTTCGGACGGCTTCGAGGAGATTCTGGTCCACCATCCGGCGTCTCAGGAAGGGGAAGCAGTGCAGTGTCAACACTGTATATGGTGGGGATGGTGCGCTGCTGACCTCGACTCGGGACGTTGTGGGTCGGTGGGGGGAATACTTTGAAGACCTCCTCAATCCCATTAACATGCCTTCCAATGAGGAAGCAGAGCCTGGGGACTCAGAGGTGGGCTCCCCCATCTCTGGGACTGAGGTCACCGAGGTGGTCAAAAAACTCCTTGGTGGCAGGGCCCCGGGGGTGGATGAGATACGCCCGGAGTTCCTCAAGGCTCTGGATGTTGTAGGACTGTCTTGGCTGACACGCCTCTGCAACATCGCATGGACATCAGGGACAGTGCCTCTGGATTGGCAGACCGGGGTGGTGGTCCCCCTCTTTAAGAAGGGGGATCGGAGGGTGTGTTCCAACTACAGAGGGATCACACTCCTCAGCCTCCCTGGAAAAGTCTATTCAGGGGTCCTGGAGAGGAGGGTCCGTCGGATAGTCGAGCCTCGGATTCAGGAGGAACAGTGTGGTTTTCGTCCTGGTCGCGGAACAGTGGACCAGCTCTATACCCTTAGCAGGGTCCTGGAGGGTGCATGGGAGTTTGCCCAACCAGTCTACATGTGTTTTGTGGACTTAGAAAAGGCATTCGACCGTGTCCCTCGGGGAATCCTGTGGGGGGTACTCCGAGAGTATGGGGTACCGGCCCCCCTGATAAGGGCTGTTCAGTCCCTGTACGATCAGTGCCAGAGCTTGGTCCGCATTGCCGGCAGTAAGTCGAACCCGTTTCCAGTGAGAGTTGGACTCCACCAGGGCTGCCCTTTGTCACCGATTCTGTTCATAACTTTTATGGACAGAATTTCTAGGCGCAACCAGGGTGTTGAGGGGGTTCGGTTTGGTGGGCTCAGGATTGGGTCACTGCTTTTTGCAGATGATGTTGTCCTGTTTGCTTCATCAGGCCGTGATCTTCAGCTCTCTCTGGATCGGTTCGCAGCCGAGTGTGAAGCGGCTGGGATGAGAATCAGCACCTCCAAATCCAAGACCATGGTCCTCAGCCGGAAAAGGGTGGAGTGCCCTCTCAGGGTTGGTAGCGAGATCCTGCCCCAAGTGGAGGAGTTCAAGTATCTCGGGGTCTTGTTCACGAGTGAGGGAAGAATGGAGTGTGAGATCGACAGGCGGATCGGTGCGGCATCCGCAGTAATGCGGGCTCTGCATCGGTCTGTCGTGGTGAAAAAGGAGCTGAGCCGCAAGGCGAAGCTCTCAATTTACCAGTCGATCTATGTTCCTACCCTCACCTATGGTCATGAGCTATGGGTAGTGACCGAAAGAACAAGATCGCGAATACAAGCGGCTGAAATGAGTTTCCTCCGCAGGGTGTCTGGGCTTTCCCTTAAAGATAGGGTGAGAAGCTCAGTCATCCGGGAGGGGCTCAGAGTAGAGCCGCTGCTCCTCCGCATCGAGAGGAGTCAGATGAGGTGGCTCGGGCATCTGATCAGGATGCCTCCTGGACGCCTCCCTGGTGAGGTGTTCCAGGCACGTCCAACCGGGAGGAGGCCCCGGGGAAGACCCAGGACACGCTGGAGGGACTATGTCTCTCGACTGGCCTGGGAACGCCTTGGGATTCTCCCGGAAGAGCTAGAAGAAGTGGCCGGGGAGAGGGAAGTCTGGGCATCTCTGCTCAAGCTGCTGCCCCCGCGACCCGACCTCGGATAAGCGGGAGACAATGGATGGATGGATGGATGAATTCCTTATCATCGACATTGGGTGCATAAACATTTAGCAAAATCATTTTATAGTTAAATAAGTTGCCCATGACCATCACATATCTCCCTTCAGGATCCGATACTACATCTGATGCTACAAATGGGACTGTTCTATGTATGAGAATTCCCACACCTCTAGTTTTCTTTGTAAAGCTAGAATGGAACATTTGGCCAGTCCAGTCTTTTTGTAGCCGGAATTGGTCCATACTTAGTAAGTGGGTCTCCTGTAAAAATACTATTTTAGCATTTAAGCCTGTTAAGTGAGAGCATACTTTCTTTCTCTTTAATTCATGATTCAGGCCTTTAACATTCCAACTCACAAAATTAACTGCCCCATCATGGAGACATTGATTCTGAATTTTTAATCTCATTTTATAGTCTTAACTGGTAGTGAGGCAGTTTTAATCTTAATTTCCAATTTCCCCACGAGTTATTGCCATACAGCCTATTGTTGCGTTGATAGTTATAATTATAAGGATTAAAAGGATAGATTAGATATAGCCTGCTCTCCTTCTCTCCCCCTCTTATCCCCCCACCCCACCATTTTGCCTCCCCACATGAGGCTAGACCCCACTTCACAATGTCCCCGTTCTCTGACATACTGAGAGACAGAGCACATCTAAAACAAAACAAGAACGCCACGGCAGCGGCGTTTGAGAATTAAAAAGTAGAGATATCTATTGCAGCTAAAGTCTAAATACTATTTGCCAAAAATATAATCATTAACAGTCTTTAAGCTTAAAATATAATCTTCAGCAATTTTAAAATAATAAGATAATAAAATAATGAACCCTGGGATTGGTGTTAAAAAGTGGTCTAGGATATGCATAGTAAATCCTAATGCAGTAACAGAAATAACAATAAACCAAGGGTATGATGTTAAACAGTCTCCTTTAGGGTAGTAAAAGAAATAAAAAAAAAAAAAGATAGATGGTCATTTGCAAGGGTGGGACTGGACCGCATATCTGCCTGGTGGGTATCCTACTAGGTACCTGAGCTGTTTCGTCATGTGGTGGATGTGACAACGTGCTGTATTAGTGCAAGCTCCCCAGCCTGACCTGACCTGATCTCACCTGTCCATTCCCTGATTTCTTTTATAGATGCAATCAATTTAGTAACATTTTCTTCTGTTTTCATGTTCTTTTTTTGACTAACACCTAGTATTGATATTGTTTTAAAACAAATGCTTCAAACTTCTCTTTGTACGTCTTAACATTTTTGAGCCTACTTAATCCCAGTTGGTCAATGTAAGACAAAGTATGGCATACAAGAGGAGTACAATGTTCCCAACAGAATGACATGAGAATATGATGGCTTAGCTTTTCTTAGGAGCAGTGGCATGAATTAATAAATGAAAGGTCAGACCTAACAATGAAATATTTAGTTCAGGATTTCACACTAAACAGAATGTGTAAGCATTCAACAGCTTAGTGATACGAGCTTACCTGGCGGAATGTGTAAGACTAAGTAAAAACATGAAAAGAGCTTCTGTTAGGTAGTCCACTTTGTACTTTTACTATAAGACACTGCCTAAACCAATTCTTTTTCAAAAACTTTTCATATGAGTATATAATAAATTTAATTTTATTGCCTCTTTGTGTTTTAAATATATTCAGGCTTCCTTTTAATTATTCTGTGGTTTTAGGAAAATTGATGCGGCAGAGGATGGTTTTGTTAATCTTCAGCAGTTTAAGGAAGTCATTGAAAAGGCATTTCTAATATCTCTGATGGAAGAACACCTTCAAAGTGCAACAAATATGATTGGAGATCCTGCAACAAACCTCATCTCTTATACTAAATTTTTCGCTCTGTTTCAAAACAGGTAATTTGACATTTCTGTCTTTGTTTTGAAAATGCTGTGCTGGATGGTATTGTTATTAAGAAAGTAAAGGATGATCTCCTTGTCTGATAATAAAAAAAACCTTTGTTTAGCTAGAAATGCTAAGGATTTCAAACTGGTACAAAGATATGCTGGTTGTATTTATTATATATTGGAGAGAGACAGAGAAAGGACGAGATATATTCAGATATAGGAACAGACCACCTTTTAACTTAACTTTTCCACTTTGAGATATGCCAAGAAAATTCATGGTTTGTTCAGCAATCCCTCAGAGAGAAAAAATCTAAGAGAAACAAAATTGGAACCACACTTTGCCTGATTTCATGTGTTGCTTGGTACTTTTTGAAAAGAGACATAACATATCGGGAACCAGCATGTGGCCGAGAAACACATTTTTTGTTTATTTTTCCATCACAAACAACTCTAAAGTAAGGGGTATTTGGTAGTTGACGAAATACAATTGATACAAATATGTTTACTTATATAATATGGTGAACATTCCTACAGTTCTACTTGTGTCTCAGATCAAACATTCCATGTTTTACTGAACATTCCCAATGAGTCTGCAGGTCAGTACACATTAAGTATGAGTCCATTTTGCTCAAAAAGCAAGCAAGTAAAGCTTCCTTGAGGGTTGTTGCTGAGAATAGGTAAAAATTTCTGTGACTGAGCCATCAGCCTTCTTCACCATTGTGATAGCTCTTGATGTTGGTAAAAAAGCAGCATAACAGGATGTTGTTCTTGGTTGTTACAATGTTTTTTGAGCTTGGGACTATCTATCTATCTATCTATCTATCTATCTATCTATCTATCTATCTATCTATCTATCTATCTATCTATCTATCTATCTATCGTAGCATAACATTCTCAAGCTTGCTTAATCCAGGGGTGGTGGAGGGCCCATCCCAGCAGTACTAGGCACAAGGCAGGAATCAGTCCTGAGTAGGATGCCTGTTCATTGCAGGGCACACTGTTACATGCACTCATAGTAAATTGAGAGATAACTACCATTAGAACATACAAAATTTGACAAATGACCTTTCAGTCCATCAGGTTTCTGCTTCAGCTACATGTTTCAGTAGTTTGTTCCAGATCACTACAAGTCTTCAAATAAAGAATTGCTTCCTGGCTTAAGTCGTAAATGCTTTTCCCCTTAATTTCCATGGGTATCCTTGAGTATGTAATTCAAAATTTAGTGAAAAGAATTCTGCTGGATCTTTTCTATCCGTTGAGAATTTTGTAGACCAGAATTCGGTCCCCTTGGAGTCTCCTCTGCCTGAGAATGAACAGGTTTAATTCTTCAGGTCTGTCACAGTGGGACATAGGTGGGACGCATTTGGCTGCTCTCCTCTGCACAGCTTCAAGTGCTACTCTATCTTTCTTGTAGTATGATGATCAGAACTGCATACAATACTCCAGATGTGGTCTTACTAGCACATTGTACAGTCTGAGCAGAATGTCCATTGAGTTAAATTCAACAGTTTTACATTATAACCTAATATTTTATTTGTGTTTTTAATTGCTTCTGCTCATTTTTTATAAAGAATGAGTGATTTACATGATCAGTCTTAAAAGCACCTTCCCTTAATTTCTACTGATGTCCTCGAGGATGCGATTCACAGTTTAGTCAAATGAATTCTGCATTTCCCCTTAACTTCCATTTTAACCTAATATGCAGATCTTTAGGGTGTGTAATGAAAACTGAACTAACTGAAGAAAAATCAGTTACACTGACATGTTGAGAACATTCCTGAATATACACAGATGGCAAGCAAACGTTGGAGCTATTAGGCAAAAGTACTTACGACTATGTCAATGTGCTAGATATATACTCTCTTAATTAACAGTTTGAAAAGGGTAATCCTGAAAACAGATTTTCACATATTTTTAATAATGCTTTTTAGTGCAAATTTAGCTTTTATTATTACAACCAAAGTTTTATTTTTCTATTTTTACTTTAAGATAAAATAGGCGTAAAGCCAAACTCATTTCTCTTTAAACTTAGCATAATGCTTTGTGATGGCTTCTTAATGGACAAAAGGTAAAAAGAGCTAAAGTACCTTCTTTATTATTCACATTAAAGTAATCAATTTTCAGCACTTAACAGTGGGATTCTGTTTAGTTCTCACTCTTTTTCCCTATACTCGAATTCCATTAAGAGTTCCAGAAATAAAAGTTAAAGAAGATTTCATTTTTTTATGAAAGAAAAAAATTCCTCTACATTTTATATGGCATAGCTGATTTATGAGCATGATGTTACGTCATTTATCCAGAATCTCAACCTACTTATTCCAGTTCAGGATCGCAGGAGCCAGAGCTTGTCCTGATAGCATTATGTGCAAGGGATGGTGGGGATGTTATTACGGTCACTATCTTTATTCCCTATTAGTCCACAATGAACATACGTAACTAAAGATGAGTAAAACAAGTTTCGTTTCACATCTAGTTTTGCAAAATTGCCACTAAAATTTGTTTTACGTGCACTTTCACAAATGTGTAATGTGATCCTCACAAAGCTTTTTAGGGCGGAAAGCAGAAATGTTATTCTCTGAAAGGTCATTCTGCAGCTGAAATAGCGGTCTGCTTTCTCACAATTCTCACAATTCCTTGCATGCACCTCTTTACACTTTCATTTGCCTTGTGCACTGCCTGCCTACACATTCACATCACCAGTTTCACCTCGCACCTATTATTTAGGGTCATAGGTAACACCACCTGTGCTCACTTTCCCCTACTTTGCAACCTGATCTAAGCCAGGATTCTTCTGGAAGCTCTTCAGTGGCTAAATACCCAGGCCAATAGACATTAGCAGTCCCAGCAGGTAAATTTGCTCTCGCTGTATTCCTCTTTCTTTTTTTTTTTTGATATTCTTTATTAATCCCCGAGAGAAAGTGGTCTTTTCGTGTGACCTTTTGAGGTCAGAGCGCTGAGTCAGTCATTGTATTGCGTTCCTGGAGCAATTTTCAGGCTAACGTAGTAGGATCCTTTGTGGCAGTAACAGGATTCTGTGCTCTGCACCAGAATAAACTGTGCCATGCTTGTCCACGTGGAAAAAATAACCGTGGAAAAAATAATTGCAGATGAGATTAAAAGGGTGCAGCAATATGTTAAAATGGTACAAATCTTTCTTCTGGTGAAACACAGTTTGATTTTCCAATTTTTTTTGAGACTCGAAACTCTATCTTTCAATTTCACATGAATCACTTTACTCAACACTAAACATAAACACGCAATTCTCAGACCCACTTAGTTCAATTCAGAGCTACAGTTGCCCAGAGGCCATTTTAGTAGCACTGGGAGCAAAGCAGTTAACAGCTCTGGACAAAGTGCCAGTACATCAGAGGACCTTAATTGGTGAGGTGGCTGTGCTATCCAGGGTCACACAGTGAGTCAGAAGGACAGATTAAACCAATAAACCTTCTGGTTCAAAGTCCCTACACCATATTACCTTTAATGACGATTAACTACACATTTTTACTAATTGTTGTTTGTTGTTTCTTATCCTCAACAGTAGTAAACAATGGGAATTCCATGTGGTGCACTAAATTAACAGTTTAAATGTTTTGGAATGCATGTACAGTAATTTTCTTCTCCACCACAGTATGTTGTACTGAATAAATGAGAATTCTGAGACATGGAAGAATGATAAAGGATTGAAACCAGCCATGAATTCTAACAATGGTGTAATTTCAAAATGTTTACAGTATATACTGTAGGTAGACTGATTTTTTTTTTGTTTTGTTTATGCATGTTTGTTACTTCACAGGCCATTGACCTCTGAACTAAAGGAAGAAGTAGAAAGGTCTGCATCTCTCATGCATGTTAAATTTCTGCCAGCCAGGATGCGTTACAGAGAAAGTTTTAAAGGAGACTGGGCCAGATACAGCCATGCTCAAAAGATTCGGTCACTACAACAGGTACACTTTTTCCGTAGACCATTAAATCTGCAATATCAAAACTGCCTTATTTGCTAAAATCAGTTTCATATGGTTTTAAAATGAGCCAGGATATTTGGACAACTATTTTAGTTTAAAACCATATTGATATATATTTTCACTTTAGGATGATCTTGGAATTTTCTCATAGAGTGGATTCCTTAACACCAGTGTCTATGGAAAATGTGACTTACTTTATGTAGTTACTCTATAGATGCAATTTTCTCCTCTTCAGTGATATACCATCAGTATCCACCTTAATAAAAGGATAGCTCTCCATCATTCCAAGAGATGGCGCATCACAAACATTTTTAGTAATGAAATGCATTGCTTTACGAAACATTAACACTGCTTTTATGAATCTCATACCAAATGGCATATAACAGACATATATGCATTGCATGGTACACTAGTCACTACGTTAACTACTTAGATTTCAACCCATCTTAGATGGGTAGCTCAGCTAGTATACTGAATAAAGCTAAAACAAGCTGTATTGTTAGGTTGGTTGGTGGTTTTACATTAGCATCCCTGTGGGAGCATGTACTGTAGATGTGTGTTTAAGCACTGCCTGACCAGCCTTTTTCCCAATGCTGCAGGGATACAGTAGGCTGTTGTCCCCCATGACCCAAAAATGGATTAGTGGGGTTTGAAAATTAATAGACTGATGTATACCAAGCAAAGGGGAGAGAATATGTTAATGCCTAGTGTCAGTAGAACTGTGATCACTGTAAAGATGGTCTCATTTAAAAATGGCAATTTATTATCTATTATATTTCTCCCCATTGATAAAAAGACATGGCAGTCATTACTTTGCAGTGATTGCTCACTATGTTTAACTAACTTTTTTCCTTATAGTTGGAATTTGATGCACTTAATTTACTTTGTTATTCAACATCTGGGATAAGCATACACATGTTCTTTAAATGTATTTAGTCTCCACTTTTATCCATGGGGATTTCTAAATTGCAGTTGCTTACATATTTGTGTAATCAGAACCCTGGAGCTTAACTGACTAGCTCAGAGTTGCATGGTGAGGCTGAAGTATGAACCTTGTGATTTACAGTTCAGCTCCTTAGCTACTAGACCGCAAGGTCTTGGAAATATAGGAAAATTCCACAGAAGAGATCTGAAGCCCTGCCTCCATTTGAACGTACCTTACAGCTAAATTAAACAACAATCAAGCCACTGATGACAGCGAGGGGTAGACTATTAGCACTCTGTAGATGAGATGAGAAAATCTAAAACTGGCCAGGTTCAGTCAGCACTTACACAAAGACAAAAAATGAAATACAGTTGCATCTGTTAATCTGTTAAGTTATAACCAAATGCTTACTTTCCAGCTTATAGGACTCAGTCTGCATTCCTAGTGTTCGCAGATCAGAATATAAGAACTTTAACAAATGAGAGGAGACCATTCAGCCCTTCAGGTTTGTCTGGTTTGCTATTAGCTATGTTATCCAAATATCTCATCCAGTTAGCTTTTACAAGTTGCCAGGGTTTCTGCTTCAACTATGTGACTCAATACAGGATCCTTTATGTGAGTTCCTTCAATGCATCTATTTTAATGTCCACCTTTGTCTTTGAGTATGTGATTCATTGTGTAACTGGAAGGATTCTGCTGGATTAATGTTATCTGCAGTTAAAGTAAACATCATTGCATATTTTTTCAGGATGACAACACAATATTGTTTTAATAACAATAATTGTTTAAATAATTGTTTAAATACCTTTGTACTGATAGTATATGAAGTAAAGTAAAATTAACTGAAATATTTTTATTTACAGAGAGTATTGTGTGTATTAAACTCAAGAACAAATCCTTGAATCCATTTTCAAACAGTTGATTTTAGTGTCAAAGTGGCAATCGATGGATACAAAATCAAGGGAATCAATTATTTTTAAAAGTTAACAATTGTATTATAATTTTCTGAGACAGATTCTTTGATTAGTGGTTTAACACTGGGTACAGGTCAGGAGCCAGCCTTGGAGGACACACTGTTCTGTCGCAGGAGTCATTCACGTGAGGCCATTTTTCAGTAATTTAACTGTATGAACCTGTATATCATTGTGACTCAAAATGACACAAGAATAAACAGGAAAAACTAAGATGAGGAGAACATGCAAACTCAGCATAGACAGTGACCAGGGGTCACATTTATAAAACTTTGCATGGATTCCAGCATGAAAATATGTGCACTCTAATAAATAAGAAAATGCATATACGAAAAATACCAAAAAACTCTGATTTATATAATCTGGCATAGGCACATTTCAATGAAATTTACCTTTATTAATCAAAATCATCTTGTAGATCAAAATGCACCAGATGTTCATTGGCTGGTAGAGCAGTCTTCTACCCGACACATTTGGCTACCTTCGGTTGCATTTAAGGTTTTCTGTGCTACTCTCTGCAATGCATGTGAAGCGCCTCTCTACGCTCTGGGGGTCTGGGAAAGGCAAAAGGTGCCAGTGTCTGAGCAGGTAGTTACCATCACCTGACACATTATGATATGTTTGCTGTTGGAATTAAAAGTACAGGCCATGTGAAACACTGAGGGTTCAGCCAGTTACCTTACCAACAAGCCAGCCATCATGTACAACACTTTCAGCAAGTTGTGTGATCAGCACTACTTTGCCTAAAAATAAATAATTCATGGGTTGACCAAGCCACCACTGTTGGGAGCATCATTTCACATCACAGATGACTTGTGCTTTAATGGAATGTTACTGTGTATGGTTAACAAAACCAGCATCATTCTCGCCAGCTGCCCTTACTGTAATACAAGTGCTACCAATTGCCACAGTTACATTTGGAAAACCAAACACTGCTGGAAATTTCCTTTATATGTTGTCATGTACAACTAAACCATGTGAAAACTGATTGAAGTGCCTCATCAGTCATTTATAGCTTCCAGCACAGAGGGCCTTGTGGTGGTGCTCTGTCTAAGATATGCTCTTTTGTCTCAGGATCAGTGCTGCTCAGTATAGGCTCCTGCCCCCCACAATCCAGAATTGTATCAAATGTGCTGAGAATTTCATGTTATTTTGATTTCTATGTATTTATTGAATAATTCTAAATATTAAAAACATGTGAATCGCTATTACTACATTGGTTCCTTTTTATTTAATTTTCAAACATTTTCATCTGTCATCAACATAGTTGCTTAAGGCAGTTTTAATCTTTGCGTAGTCCATTTCATAATCATGTAGTGGAGGATGCAACAAAATTGAAGTAAACCAATAAAGCTTTTGAGTCTTAACTGCAACCATAATCACATGATGTATTTCTTACTCTGCCTAACATGACATGGGAGATGATACGGAAGTTCAATCAAGACTACTTCTTCTTTTGGCTGTTCCCGTTAGGGGTTGCCACAGTTTGTTCATCTTATTCCATATCTTCCTGTCCTCTGCATCTGCTCTGTTACACCCATCACCTGCATGTCCCCTCTCACCACATCCATAAACCTGCTCTTTGGCCTCCTTCTTTTCCTCTTGCCTGGCAGTGCAATCCTTAGCATTCTTTTCCCAATGTATCCCTGAAATGAAGGGATTGTGTTAAAATAATGCTTTAGTTGCCTCACATTTTTATGCAATCGTTTTGTTCACCCCACTGAATTAAAGCTGAAAGTCTGCACTTCAACTGCATCTGAGTTGTTTCATTTAAAATTCATTGTGGTAATGTACAGAACCAAAATTAGAAAAAAGTTGTCTCTGTCCAAATATTTATGGACCTAACTGTATGCTTTCTCCAAGTCCATAAAGACCCATTCTGCCCTTCTCTATACTTCTCCATCAACATCCTTAGAGCAAATATCGCATCTTTGGTGCTCTTTCCTAGCATGAAACCATACTGCTTCTCACTAATCATCACCTCACTTCTTAACCTAACTTCCACTACTCTTTCCCATATCTTCATGCTGTGGATCATCAATTTTGTCCCTGTGTAGTTACTACAGCTCTGCACATCCCCTTTATTCTTATAAATCGGTACCAGTACATTTCTTCTCCTCTCTTCAGGCATCCTTTCACTTTCCAAGATTCCATTAAACAATCTGGTTAAAAACTCCACTGCCATCTCTCCTAAACACCTCCATGCTTCCTCTGGCATGTCATCTGGACCAACAGCCTTCCCATTTTTCATCCTCTTCATAACTGTACTTACTTCCTCCTTGCTAATCCATTGCACTTCATGATTTACTCTCTCCACATCATCCAACCTTCTCTCTCTTTCTCTCTCTCTCTCTCATTCTCTTCATTCATCAGCCTCTCAAAGTACTCTTCAAAATTCCTACCCTCACTTCCACTCTCTTTACCTTCATCTTCTCCCTTTGTCTCTGGACATGCCTTCCCCCTCTTCTTCTTCTTCTTCAGCCAACAGTAGCCCAATTTCCACCAGCACCCTACTGGTTAAAAGTATTGGTAGCAGCTATTGTTGACCTGGGCCTCGACCAATCCGGTATGGAAATCTGTGTTGTTGTCCACATCCTGATCTGGCAAAATTTTACACTGGATGGCATTCCTGATGTAACCCTACCCACTTTTCCGGGCTTTGAACATACATGAAGAAACATAATTGTTTATGTATCCCCTATGGCTGGGTTACGGAAGGTCAATCAAGACTAAAAAGAAAGTATTACACTTGGGCTTCTTGGTAGGTCAGCGGTGTCTTTAACCTGGTGCTCCCTCTGTGGAGTTTTTAAAAGGCGTTGCTGCACACTCTTTCAGTCCAAAGACATACTGTACTGTTAAATCTGTCATTAACTCTTGGCTAGCCCAGTGTGTATGACCTGCAGTACAATGGTGTGTACAAAAAAGGCTGCTTCCTGATTTCTGCCCTTCTTTGCCACTTCTAATAATTCTTAACTTGTTAAGTGCAGTAAGATAATAAATTTATATCCAATGTATTGTTATTTCTTCCTTTCTCTACAGCTGCGTGCCATTGTTCATAATCTGCTTCAGAAAAGGTTTCGTTCCTTTTGCAAAGTGTACATCAACGTTTGTCAAAATGATGCATGTACGGCAGATAAGGAGAAGATGGATGTCATCTTCCAAAGGTGATCATGAATTCCAGTCCAATTTATTTCAAATTACGAGGGACATTTGACTTGCCAGTAGTTATCATTTTCAAGGTCAAGTTTATTGTCATATGTACAAAGTAGTTCTTACTTGCATGTTTCCTGTTAGCCAGTGACAGTACAGTAATGGGTCAGACAATACATGAACAAATGATGCATCACATTCATAAATGCTGCTTTTAGGAATCCCATACCAAATTTTATATAACGGAGACATATGTGTTTTATTTGTCATTCCAACAGATGGCACATCACAAACATTTATAGTAATGCAAATGTTTGCAGTACTCCATCTGTTGCAATGACTAATGTAATGCATTTTATTACAACATGCATTACAAAATACATTCCAACAGATGGTGCACTGTGAATGTTTATGGTGATGTCTACATTGATTACTTTGATTTCAAGCCATTTTAGCATAGCACAGATAGCACACAATTAGCACAGATAGTCAGAAAAAACTACTGTACCTTGACGCTAGAATCTCAAAGTGGAAAAGAACTAAAAACATATTAATGCTTGAGTATCAGCAATGCAAACAGCCCATCAGTTGCAAATGCTGTACTTTTTCCATTAATGATGTTCCTTCTAGTGGCGGCACGGTGGCGCTGCCTCGCAGTTGGGAGACCTGGGGACCTGGGTTCGCTTCACGGGTCCTTCCTGCGTGGAGTTTGCATGTTCTCCCCGTGTCTGCGTGGGTTTCCTCCGGGTGCTCCGGTTTCCTCCCACAGTCCAAAGACATGCAGGTTAGGTGGACTGGCAATTCTAAATTGGCCCTAGTGTGTGTTTGTGTGTGTCCTGCGGTGGGTTGGCACCCTGCCCGGGATTGGTTCCTGCCTTGTGCCCTGTGTTGGCTGGGATTGGCTCCAGCAGACCCCCGTGACCCTGTGTTCGGATTCAGCGGGTTGGAAAATGGATGGATGTTCCTTCTAACCTCAAAGTAAGAAAACACTGAAAATGTAATCCTCTGTAAACCTTGTCAAAGCCCTGAATTTATCCATCAGGCAGTATGTTTTGTTGTTAATGGGCAGAAACTGGCTCCATGGTTTTGCATTTCTACTGAGGAGCAAAGTAAGCAAGAGTGTCCATCTGGCTAGTTCAGGTTGCATTTTAATGAACTGGGATAGAAAGTGGACTTTTTGAATTCAGCACCATTTAATTTGATAGCATTTGATTTGGACTAATTTGAGCTATTGTAATTCGTTTCTAGAGTAGCTCGACAGACAGGGATCTAAATCTTACTATGCACAGAGCAGAATATGACATTAACTGGCTTCTATCAGTCATTTTATATTTTATTTTTTTAATGTGTCTGGTGAGATTTCTATTAGCTTCAGGGCTCACCAAAGATATGCTGGGGGATTTTATTCCCCATTTGGCCCTGGAATTCCTTCATATCCTTTTTTCTGGGGAAAGAGAAATGTCTGAGATGTGTAGCTTGTTTCCATTTGGACCCTCACTGGCTCTGAAGCTTATTGCATGTTCAGAGTTTGTGTTCAGTGCTGCCAGAACAGACTTTGCAAATGGTTAATAAAATGGATGGATGAGGAAAAGATTTGTGAAAACGTTGTGGTTTGCCCATTTTTCTGGATGGTGTGCTAGCTTTCTTTAGTGTTTTGTCATCAAAACTATCAAATGATTATCATTGCTGTCTTGTGGCAATTTTAAGAAAAATAATACAGTAGTTTTATTCATTGCAACAAATAAGAGTGCCTTTTGTTTAGGGCATAATCTACCAAAGTGCTTTAAAACTACAAAACTAGGTTATAATCATTGCATGTACTTTTTTTTTATATAAAGTTAAGCTCCTTCTTTAGTGACTTAAAGGTGAGGACTGAACCGCCAACTTTTGGGATTCAAGACCAATGTCTTAGTTAGTAGGCCACATGTCATGCCATGCAAATTTACCTCTGGAATGTTTTGTAGCACATCTAAGCAAAGGGATATCTGCTAGACCTGCTTAAGACATTTTGGGATATCATTTCTCCAAAATATACACATAAATAAGTAAAACTACAAAGGGCGTGATAATTAGTGTTGATCAGTGAATTTTGCCAAAGCGTTATACGCCCTTGTTCATCAAATTATTAACTGATAATTTGTCCAGTTTAGTAGATTTTTTTTTTTTTTTTTTTAATACAAGTGCCCCATAATGCTTTGCGAGGCCAGTGTCACATCCTCCGGAGATGTAACAGCCAACATTGATAGGACCGGCCCCCGGGTATACTCTATAACGCTGATCATTTACATTACAGACTGTGTGAGACGAGTTATCTGTGCTTGTAGCCAAATATGCAGTTGATCTTCGAGTTCCACATTAACATAAGAGAAGGAGGTGCGTGCCCTCTGCATGCATAATATATAGCCACATGGCGGGACGAAAGTGAAAACAAACAAGCCAGCTGTTTCAATCATGACACAGCACTTTGAATTTTCTGCGTTTAAAAGACCTACATATTTTTTCTGACTTTTGACAGCAAATTTGGCATTTCCACTTTGTTTTGACACAATGTATGATTGCGTGTTGCTGACTGCGTTCTTTCTGTTTTGATCTCACAGAGGCATGATGGCGCAGTGGTTGGCACTGCTGCTGCACAGCTCAAGTCACCTTTTTGCCCACAATAATGAAACATACACAGCATAAATGACGAGTTATCTCAACAACAACAACAACATTTATTTATATAGCACATTTTCATACAAAAAGTAGCTCAAAGTGCTTTACATAATGAAGAAAAGAAGAATAAAAGACAAATAAGAAATTAAAATAAGACAACCTTAGTTAACATAAGAAGGAGTAAGGTCCGATGGCCAGGGTGGACAGAAAAAACAAAAAAAAACTCCAGAAGGCTGGAGAAAAAAATAAAATCTGTAGGGGTTCCAGGCCACGAGACCGCCCAGTCCCCTTTGGGCATTCTACCTAACATAAATGAAATAGTCCTCTTTGTAGTTAGGGTTCTCACGGAGTCACTTGATGCTGATGGTTATACAGACTTCTGGCTTTTAATCCATCCATCATTGTTGGAACATCATGGTGCTTTGGGTAGATGGTGGTGGCACAAGCCACCACCAATAGGACACCGGAAAAGGAAACAGAAGAGAGAGTAGGGGTTAGTACAGATTTTGAATGGTTATTATAATGAATTGGATATACAGAGTGTCAGGATTAAATTACAGTGAAGTTATGAGAAGGCCATGTTAAAGTAATGTGTTTTCAGTAGTTTTTTAAAGTGCTCCACTGTATTAGCCTGGCGAATTCCTACTGGCAGGCTATTCCAGATTTTAGGTGCATAACAGCAGAAGGCCGCCTCGCTACTTCTTTTAAGTTTTGCTCTTGGAATTCTAAGGAGACACTCAGTTGAGGATCTGAGGTTGCGATTTGGAATATAAGGTGTCAGACATTCCGATATATAAGACGGGGCGAGATTATTTAAAGCTTTAAAAACCATAAGCAGAATTTTAAAGTCAATTCTGAATGACACAGGTAACCAGTGTAGTGACATCAAAACTGGAGAAATGTGTTCGGATTTTCTTTTCCTGGTAAGGATTCTAGCAGCTGCATTCTGCACTAACTGCAAACGATTGATGTCTTTTTTGGGTAGTCCTGAGAGGAGTGCATTACAGTAATCTAGTCGACTAAAGACAAACGCATGAACTAATTTCTCTGCATCTTTCGATGATATAAGAGGTCTAACTTTTGCTATGTTCCTTAGGTGAAAAAATGCTGTCCTAGTGATTTTATTAATATGCGATTTAAAATTCAGATTACAATCAACGGTTACCCCTAAGCTTTTTACCTCCGATTTGACTTTTAATCCTAATGCATCCAGTTTATTTCTAATAGCCTCACTGTATCCATTATTGCCAATCACTAAGATTTCGGTTTTTTCTTTATTTAATTTGAGAAAGTTACTATTCATCCATTCTGAGATACAGGTTAGACATTGTGTTAGCGAATCAAGAGATTTAGGGTCATCAGGTGCTATTGATACATACAGCTGTGTGTCATCAGCATAGCTGTGGTAGCTCACGTTATGTCCCGAGATAATCTGACCTAATGGAAGCATGTAGATTGAGAAGAGCAGCGGACCCAGGATAGAGCCTTGTGGAACACCATATAGAATATCATGTGTCTTTGAGTTATAATTACCACAACTAACAAAGAATTTTCTCCCTGCCAGGTAGGATTCAAACCAGTTTAAGACACTGCCAGAGAGGCCCACCCATTGACTAAGGCGATTCTTAAGAATATTATGATCAATAGTGTCAAATGCGGCACTCAAATCTAAGAGGATGAGAACAGATAAATGGCCTCTGTCTGCATTTACCCGCAAGTCATTTACTACTTTAACGAGTGCAGTTTCTGTGCTGTGATTTGTTCTAAAACCTGACTGAAATTTATCAAGAATAGCATGTTTATTGAGGTGCTCATTTAACTGCATAATGACTGCCTTCTCTAGAATTTTACTTAAGAAAGGCAGGTTAGAGATGGGTCTATAATTTTCAAGAGAAGAGGGGTCGAGATTATTTTTCTTAAGTAGGGGTTTAACTACCGCAGTCTTAAGACAGTCTGGGAAGACCCCCGTATCTAATGACGAATTTACTATGTCAAGAACATTATCAATAAGCACACCCGATACTTCTTTGAAAAAATTTGTTGGTATTGGGTCAAGGGCACAGGTGGATGGTTTCATTTGAGAAATTATTTTATGCAAATCAGGTAAATCTATCCTAGTGAAAGACTCTAATTTATTTATTATGGAGTACTGGGGTTTCGGGGGATCCTTAGTGTTGGGGAGATATACTATGTTATTTCTAATATCATTAATTTTTTGATTGAAAAATACAGCGATAGCCTCACAGGTTTTACTGGAAGTACTTAGGAGGCATTCCTTTGAGTTACCTGGGTTTAACAGATGATCAATTGTCGAAAATAAGACTCTGGGATTACTAGCATTGTTATTTATAAGCTTAGAGAAATAGCAGCGCCTCTCAAGACGGACTGTGTTATTGTATTCTGTTATTTTAACTTTTAATATCTCATAGTCAATAGTTAGTTTAGTCTTCCTCCATTTACGCTCAGCTCTACGGCATGTTCTCTTTAAATCAGACACTCTTTGGGTCTTCCAAGGTATAACAATGCTAGAAGATTTTTTAACTGTCTTTTCAGGTGCAACTATGTCAACAGCAGCCCTCACTTTAGTATTAAATCTTTCCACCTTACTATTTACATTCTCCTCGCTATTATAGTTGGCACTATAAACGGACTGATTGGTTAGAATGTTTGTAAGTTTTAAAGTTGCTGATGAGTCAAAGAAGCGTTTTTTAACAATATGCTTCTCATGAGTGTTTTCTATCATTATTTCTATATTAAAAAGTAGAAGAAAATGGTCTGAAAGACCCGTATCAATGACCTGCTTTATATCAACTTTTAGTCCTTTAGTAATTACTAAGTCTAACGTATGACCTGCTTTATGTGTAGGCTGATTAACGAGCTGTCTCAAATCAAAAGAGTCCAGGAGGTTCATAAATTCTTTTACTTTTTGGTCACATTGATTATCTACATGAAAATTAAAGTCGCCGACTATTAAGAGTGTGTCATAGTTCGTAATTAAGATTGACATCAAGTCAGAGAATTCCTCAAAGAAAGACGCGTTGAATTTAGGAGGTCTATACACGGATAATACTAGAACGTGAGAAACTCCCTGAATAACAATGGCGAGATACTCAAAAGACTTGAACTTACCAAAACTGATATTTTTACATTTTAACCGGCTAGAGTAAATGTTTGCTAGCCCTCCACCTCTCTTTCCTTGGCGATCAGCACGAGTAAAACTGTAATCCGGAGGCGCAGATTCGATTAAAACAGCTGCGCCATCTGAGCTAAGCCACGTTTCACTTAGTGCAATAAAATCTATTTTTTTTTCACTAATAATGTCGTTGATAAAAAACGTCTTGTTAGTTAAAGCTCTAATATTTAATAGTGCCATATTCAATGTTTCGGAGGAGCAGAGATGAATACTATGTGCGTTATTGATATAGGGAACAGGAATTAAGTTATTTTTATTAGCGCCGCTCTGTGTGTATTTTTTATTTAATCTATGATCTGTTTTTACAGTTTTAATACATTGTTCATCTAAAGTAGTAACTTTAATTAAATTATTGGCGTTTATGCCGTATTGCCTAGATTTTCTATGTGCATTAAGATTGGTTATTACAGTATTTATGTTGCGCACTTTTATGGAAGATTTTTTTAAACAATTATCATGACCAAACACAGGAGTGGCATTTCGGAAGGGGTTAAAAGCAGAGATAGATAGTCAAGATAAACGAATTACCTTCGATATGTTTTCGGAGAGGACCCGGGCGCCGAAGCTGTTCGGATGCAGGCCATCTCGCTTGAAGAAACGCGGTCTTTCCCAAAAGAGGTCCCAGTTGTTAATGAACCCGATGTCTTGATTCTTGCAGAAGCCCTGCAGCCAGTTGTTTAAACCAAGCAGACGACTGTAATACTCGTTTGATCGTCTGACGAGAGGGAGTGGACCCGAGATGAATATCTTTGCCGATGGGGTCCTCTCCTTTGTGTCTTTAATTAATGCAGTGAAGTCTGCCTTGAGGATCTCCGACTGTCGGTGCCTTATGTCGTTTACGCCAGCATGTATAACAATGGCTCCAACTGCCCTGTTCTTGTAGATCGCCGGTGCACGTCTCGTCACATCTCGGACGCGAGCACCGGGAAAACAAGAAACAAAAGACTTTCTATTAGGGCAAGTGATATTGAGGTTCCTAACAATAGAATCACCTACCACAATTACATCACCAGGAGCTGAAGGCGAACTGGGGACGCTTAGAGGGTCAAACCGGTTCTGGGTTACGAAGCTTGCCTGTGCCGATGGAGGTGTTCTGGCCTTGAACCCCCGCCTGCATAGCTGAAATACACCGAGGTCATCATCGGTGTCGCTCCTACGAGGCGCGGGGGTGAAGGTGACTTGCGCGGCACAACGCGGGGTTGATGTTACGCCGATAACAGATGGCGAGGACGGTTTATCCAACAGCCGAGCCTTCAGATCTCTGAGGTATCTTCGTCTGGACAGAAGATTCTGAATCTGTTCATCGAGTGCCTGGAGTTCCTCGACTACAGTTGCAATGCGATTCACCTCACTGTCGGCCATTGTCCGCTTCTGCTTTGCTTCCGCTTCCGCTTCGTGCCCTAGGAAAAATGAGAGAGAGAGAGAGATGAACTATTACCACTATTACCACTATTGCTTGTGAAGTTGTAATGTATTATAATAAACAGTTCTGATTTTAAAATATTAATGTTGTTAATTGCATATATCCAAAGTGCTTGGCTAGACCACTGTATACAGCAGGTCCACCTACTTTTTTAGGTGCAGCTGACATCTTTGAATTGCAAGCCGTCAACAGGGTTTATGAGCAACATTGAAGATAGTTTTAATCGGGCTTAACATTATCAAATACTAGACAGTAAAACTATCTGACTGAGAAATGTTATAAGCCATTAAGCAAATACAAGTTGTTATCAGAACCAAGATGCTAAAACCATAACTCAAGGTGATAAATGGAATGCTATAAGTCATTAACCATAGCGTTTGTTCAAGGTTTTTTCATCAATGTGCAGGTCGATCTTCAAGTGCCACATCAGTATAAGAGAAGGAGGTGCATGCCCTATGCATGCATAATAATTAGCTATGTGCAGATAAACTTTGAATGAGCTTGACATCACACCTCCCCAAACACAAGAGACTCTATGAAATAATAATAAAAATAAAAGGTTTATTACTATGTACAATACATTTCTATCTTTTTGATAGAAGAAAAAGTGTAAAGCATTAGCACAGACAGTTTGGAGTGCCTCCAGTGTGACTTCAAAAAATAAAATGTGCCAGTAGCTTCAATCATGGCATGGCCCTTTGAATTTTCTTCCTTTAAAAGACTTACACATTTTTTTCTAACTTATGGCTATGATTTTGGCATTTCTGCTTTGTTTTGACAAATTCTGTGATTGCATGTCCCTGACTGCGTAACTTCTTCTTTGATATCATGGAGGCACGGTGGTGCAGTGGTTGGCACTGCTGCCGCATCAGCTCAGGTCACTTTTTTGGCCATAATAATTGGTCTAGTATAGTTGGCAGACATTTTCCCAGCCCTCAGGGACACTTTAAAGACAACTGCACCATTATAATCCTATCAAATCTAGTTCAGTTAGTCCTTCCTCATTGACTTTAATTCAGTTCACCAAGTTCTGCAAATATCGCAAACATTTATGTGATTTCGGGGAACTCACAGCGAAGTGAACTCAGCAATGTTCGCTCATCACTAGTGATAATTAAAATATCTTTTACAATAAAGCAATTCCACACTATAAAGAAAAACTAGAATGAAATGTCTTGCTTTAACATCCCCTTTGAATTGTTTCATTGCTTAACCAGTAACTTTCCCCAAGTCCCTTTATCTACTTTAGATGAGTTAGTCCCAATTTTTTCTTTAACACAACTCCAGCAAACTTCCTGTTCCTGTTAAGATGGTGCCAACCGCCTTTTTAGTAGTGACAAGTGCGCCATCTCCTGGGCGGTTGAGCTCATATACCAGCAAGTACCTCATGATAATAAGACAGGTGTCTCTCTTGCACATACTACCCCCACTTAACACGTTGCACACACGTACAAGCAGCTGTCTGATAGCCACTGTGTATTTCACATTGAGATGTTTACCCACACTCCCCACTGCACAACATGAAGGAAAAACTTCAGCATATCAGGTTTACCCTTATCGGAGCAGAAGCATTTCTTCTTGATGGTAACTGCAAAATTTAAGGCAGGACACAAACTAATGCAGACTTGAAATCAGTATGCAAGTTCAAAAAACACATTGAGCCTTGTTCTTGGGGAAAAAATAGTAAGTGTTTAAACATATTTTATCTAAACCATACAGAAGATCTCTACAGTGGAAACAGACACAGGCATGGTGCTATAGTGGGGTGAGAGTCGTCAGATTTCCTGTTAGAAACTTTTGGTTTATGGTATTAATGGGCACCATTCAGTTTTATCAATATTGTATGTTTCTGCATGGGGGTGGTGAATTGTGCTATTCCCCTTTTTTCTTTTTTTTTCCAGTATTATTAATATGTTGATCAAATAACTGAGTTTTACTGATAAAACTAAGCATGACTGATCCACAGTAGTTACTATAGCATTGCTATAGTCCATCCATCTACAAATTTTCAAACTCACTTAATCCAAGGCAGTTTAAGATGGCCAGCGTCTTTTTATGATGCTGTTCTACCAACACCAGGAGCCACCAGGGCCAAGAAGAAGCCTCACGTGTGTTTTTTTTCTGCCACAAACAATAAACTTTAAAAAGGAGAAGTACATGTTGTACATCGCAAGAACCAGCTGAGCCAAGAAAATTCAGGATTGGTCCAAGAATTTTTGAGAATAAATGTTATGGAGGAAAAAGCAGGAACCAAGCCTTGATGCATTCCTGGTGCCAGTGGAAAAGTGGCAGTGCCAATCATAAACAGTTTATAGTGTTTGTCCTGTGAGATTATGCAATAAGTAAGCATAAATTGGTGTGCTAACAGTCAACTAATGGTGGGGCTGACCAATGGGATGCCAATGTCAATTTATTTATTATGGAGCATGTTTAAAACAACATCAGTAATGCTGTAGCCAAAGTGCTTTACCATAAAATATACAAGAAACATAAAAATAAATAGAAGAAAATACAATAAAACCCAATACAACCAGCAGTAAATTGAAAACAAACAACTCTGAGGAAGGAACCATTAGTATCACTTTGGGAAAATTTCAGTCAGATGAAATTTAATGTAAGAAAATGTGAAGAATTACACAAAAGAAGTACACATTTTAGCTTTGAATATACAATGAGAGATTTGAAACTTGGAAATACACCTCAATAAAAAGATCATGGAGTCACTGTCTACACCTAAGCAGTGTACAGAAGTAACCAAGAGGGCTAACGGGATGTGAAATTCTACACCATGATGTGTGGACTACAAGGTAAGGCAGGTTAGGGTTAAGTTATAAAACACAAAGGCGAGGCCTCACCCGGAGTGTGCAGCAGCATTAGAGTAAGCCTGGAGAAGAGCGACTAGGCTGATTCCAGGCATGGAGAGGTATAAGCTATGAAGAGAAATTGAAAGAGCTTAAGAAAAAGGAGATTAAGAGGAGACCTGACTGAAGTGTTTAAAATTATGAAGGGAATCAGTACAGTGGATCGAGAACACGGGGACACAGTTGGAAACTTTATAAGGGTCAATTCCGTACAAATGTAAAAGAAGTTTTTAAATTGTGAAGATCAAAGTTACTTGCTTAATTGTACCATTAATATTGTCTTGAATTTTTTGCATGCAACTTCAGAGACAAAATTAACCTGAGTAATGATATTTTCAGGATGAACATCATTCTGTTACCAATGGAGCTGGAAAAGTTCTGGTATAGTTTGCCAATCAGCTACCCTACAGAAGCCATTTCACTAAGAAAATTTATTCGCTATTTCAGTAAACTTAAGAAAGTAACTGATCCTGGTAAGTACCGTTATTTATTATTTGACTATCCAAGGCGACTTACAACATTTACGATACAGTTGGCTATGTTTGTTTAGGTTTTCCAATTGGAGCACAGGCAGGTCATGTGATTTGCTCAGGGTCACACAGTGTCATTTGTGGCATTTGAACTCACAACCGTAGGGCTTGAAGTCCAAAGCCTTCACCACTACACCACACTGCCTAATGAGACATTCAGCTTATTTCAGAGATGATATCAAATGCATTTCTGAAATGTCTTTACAGCTTTAAAGAACTCTACGTCCTTCACTCCTCAAAACCGCAAAGCCAGGCTCAGCAAATCAGGGCAGTTTTGGACATTTGCTCTTTAGCTTTGGCTGGGTGTTTGCTGCTTTGATGTCTTCCTGTAACGTGTAGAAGAATGTCCTGCAGATCCTTTTCTGTGGACTAGTGAGGGTGTTTTTAACCTTAACATACCTAAAATGGTTTTACGTGCAGTTTTAATAGTGAAACAAAGTACGTCTTTGATTTACTACCCTTTCCCATTTCTTCCATTGTCTGTTAATATCCTAGTGAACACATTTTTATTTCTTTTTATGAAATATTCAATTTATTCTATCATGTAAATTCTGTATATTTAAAACAAGTAAGACTAGAAAAAGGATCCCACTAAATACAGGGTGGCGCAGGGAAACAGGAAATTTTGGAACTAGGTGTTGGCGACCTTTGGGCGTCGGCAGTTGTTTGAGACCAATGCGACCTCATTTAGAACCCCCTTGCCATTAGTTATAATGGTGCATAACAAGCTCTAGCTGGGAAAGCCTTTTATAAGAATGATGATAATGTCACTGCTGCGAAAAGGGAATTTCCAGTTAGGACATCAAGATCGTGTCCCGTCTGCTCATGAAATTACAACATAGGTGCATAATTTCGAAGAAACGGGTTCAGCCTTAAAAAGGGCTTCCCAGGTGGAGCCACTTTGCATACTATGGCAGCTATTCTACGATTGTTTGGTGACATTCCATGGCCTCCGAGATCCCCAGATCCGTCTTTTTTTGATTTTTTTTTCTGTGGGGCCAAGTGTGCCGCACACATCCTGCAACCATTGTTGAACTAAAAAAGAGGATTGAAGAGGAAATCGCTGGCATTCCTCTTGACATGTTATGTCGAGCGATGCCGAATTTCCACAACAGGCTGTCAGAATGTGTACAGAGAAATGGAGAACACCTTCCTGATGTTTTCTTCAAAACAAAAAATGAATATTGAATGAATATTGATTACCATCTTTAATTGCATATCCTGTACAATACATTTCATCATTAAATGTATTTTGTAATGCATTTATTCATGCATCGAACGTCGATTGAAAATTTCCCGTTTCTCTGCGCCACCCTGTATTTGTAGTTTCATACCAAATTTTTGCAGGCTTTCCCCTTAGGATTAAAAAAGTTTATCTAAGAGTATCTAATCTAAACTAATATTATAATAAAATTAGATATAGGTGTCATTGTAATGTGCAACAGCACCTTAAAGTAGTTTAGTAGTAACTAACTCTTTTTATTGCGGAGGTTATTTAGGAAATGGAAATTTTGAGTACAAAGTTTAAACCAAAGGTAGCATGACAGCAGTGCCTTTCACTATGGTTTTGCATATGTGTATTAAACTGAGAATTGAATATTTTTAAAATTTGTAAGAATACATATTCTGTACATAGCAGTTAAACAAAACTGGCAAACTACTGTTCATTTTTGTTGTGGAAGGAGTCAACCTAACGCTTAGATGTGAAGCCTGAGTAAGATGTTACAAATATTAAGTTAAACAAGAGCCATAGTTAAATTGCTTCATTCATTTTTCACATATTTAAAAGGGAGTAGAAATTATTAAAAACAATACTGATGTATAAGCTCAATCCAGTGTTGTGATTGAACTGTTAAATTTACTCTTCCCATCATGAAGGACCTCAAGAAGACAACCCTGCAACCCTAATCCAGATCAAATTAAAGAGCGACGTCATCAAGCAGTGGAAACAGATCAAGACGATCCTAAAAGCCAGCGATCCCAGCGGATCCAAGAAGGTGCCCCTCCGAGTTATATACGCCATGTTCCTGACCCTCAAATTCAACATTCAGCCTGCTGAAATTGAGACTCTGTGCCAAGCTTTTGATCTCGACATTGATGGACACTTTCACTACATCCAGTTTCTTAAGTATTACGTAACAAAAGACAAGAAGAAATGAAAGTTTTAAACTGCAATTTCATGCTTCCAGTGCTCAAATGTGTTAAACTGTCAAAGCATTTATGGAATGAAACAAATGCCTAGTAAATCAATTTAATATATGGAATAAAAATGTGTATCAGCTCAACTGATTTGCCAATGTAATCTGTAGCCTTTTATTGTGCTCGTACTTTTCTTACTTTGCTGTACAGAAGGCGGACTTTACAGCTTATCTTTGCGATTCCTGGTCATTTAGAGCCACCAAAGCTAGCAGATAAACAAGTTAAGTACACTATACTTGAAATGTTTCAATACATTTTTACATTAAAAACCTAAAAGGTATAAATAAATGTCAGAAATATGTATATTTATGACAATGTTCAAAAGTTAAATTATTGACTTTTACAATTTCAAATTTGTACCCATGAGAAGAGGTTAATTGCGTTAATTTGTAATCGTTTTTTTCTATAATTAAAAAATGTAGACAATAGAACCTGTCTTGATGTGTATGCTGATGAGGAGGTGCTGGGTGCTGAATGAACTAAGATTTCATTGTTCATTTCGCGATTTTCACAAAACAATTTGAAGACAAAGCCACATTATCAAACACCAGCACTGTAAGTGCATTACTTAGTTCAATACCAAATATATTCAAACAAAATGGTAACGTGTTCAACAAAGTGATGTCACCCATGAAACTCTACTCGGACACTGCATTTCATTACATGTGACATTGTTACCAACAATAGCAGCAGTATTACAGTACATTTACCAAGGCGGCCTACAACATTTAGGATACAATTGGTTACATTTCGTTTTGGTTTTCCAATTGGAGCACAGGCAGGTCAAGTGACTGTCTCAGGGTCACATGGTGTCAGTAGCCGGAACTGAACCCTCAACCTCAGAGTTTGAAGTCCAAAGTCATAACCACTACACCACACTGCCTGCCATAGTATAAGGGGCACATGGAGCAAACGGATATTTTCATCCAGACATCAGGAAATCCATCTCTGTGGAAAAACAACAGCTGCAAAATGTTGATTCAGTAAGTCTTAATCCGTGTTTGACCTCTTTGTTTTAAAGTAAACTCCTCTTGAGGCTATTTAAAAAGTATTAGATGATGGCAGGGGATAATAACCTGACTGCTGATACAAAACAAGGTGCTGCCATTCCTGGCCGCATATCTTTACGCATAAAATTAGAGTAACGGGGCTGAATACTTTCTGATGACTAGTAGAACTATAGTAAATCAGTCCTTAAAAGTGACAACACAGATGATGACATAGTCTAAATGAAGAAATAACTGACCAGCAAAGAGAGGGTCGAAAGACACAAGCACATAGCTGAGTGGGATGTCCTTTCCATGTTGGGCAGCTGCTATGCAGAATAGTGCAGGAATTTAATTTAGTGGGCACTTCCATAGACAACAAAAGGTGTTTTTTCTCCCTGTGTGTGAAAATGTTATTAGAACAGTTTTGATGAGAACAGGAGATTCAGCCCAACAAAGCTACCAATCCTATTTTCCTAAAATAACATCATGTCAGGTCCTCCCTGCGTGGAGTTTGCATGTTCTCCCCGTGTCTCCGGGTGCTCCGGTTTACTCCCACAGTCCAAAGACATGCAGGTTAGGTGGATTGGCGATTCTAAATTGGCCCTAAATTAGCCCTAGTGTGTGCTTGGAGTGTGGGTGTGTGTGTGTGTGTCCTGCGGTGGGTTGGCACCCTGCCCAGGATTTGTTTCCTGCCTTGCGCCCTGTGTTGTCTGGGATTGGCTCCAGCAGACCCCCCGCGACCCTGTGTTCGGATTCAACGGGTTGGAAAATGGATGGAACATCATGTCAAGTAATGTCTTACTTTATACCTCACTGCTTGGTAATTTATTCCATACTTTTATGGGTCACTGTGCGAAGGGAAACCTCTTAATGTTTGTGCAAAATGTGCTCTTAGCAGGCTCCCATCCGTGTCCTGGTATTCTTGTTGAAGAACTTGAGGTAATCACCACGATCCACTATACATTACATTTACTTATTTGGCCGATGCTTTTATCCAAAGCGGCTTGCAACACTTCAGATACAATTGGCGCACAGGCGGGTGAGGTGACTGGCTAAGGGTGACACAGCGTCAGTGGCGGGATTGGGACCCAAAACCTCAGGGTTTGACGTCCAAAGCCTTAACCACTGCGCCTCAGTGCCTGCCTGCCTACTAAATCCTCTCCTAATTTTAAAAGCGTCAATCATGTCACCTCTAAATCTCCTTTTGCTTAAACTAAAAAGATTCCATTCACTCAATTTTTTTTTTTTCTCATAGCTCAAACTTCCCTGTCCTGGTATCACCCAGATCGCACTGCTCTGGACTTTCTGTAGTGAGGTTTTTGGTTTGTTTTTTTTTTTTTTTTGTAATATGGAGTTTTGATTCCCAGGTTGCTGCAGATGGCATTACCTTCTTGAACCAAGACCTCGATAGTCATAGACAGAGATGGAGCAGGGCGAATGAGGACACAGAAACAACAAGGGTTAGTGCAAACTGCTCTTATTCACAGCAGAGTGTCAAAAATAATAAGTAAGCAAATAGTTTAATGAAGATAGTACTCCATGGATGTTGACAGTCAATAAATAAATATTCCAAATACGGTTAACACACAGGATCTGCCTTTTAAAAAAATTTTGTGAGCCTCAGTGTGTCCATCCAAAACAGCGTCTCCTCTGCTCTCCTTTTAGATTCGATTCAGTGAGAGGAGACATCCTCTGGCAAGCGCATTCAACAATTATCTGGACCCTGCCACCATCCCTCGACTTTCAGGGGAACCCAGTAAGAAATTACTTCCTTCTTCTACCACCATTCCTTGGCATCCATGGGATCTTCCGGAGCATTGGTCGTTCTCTTTTCCCAGATGTTCAGCAGGAGAGACCACCACTGCTCCAAACAGGGCATCATCCCCAGCCGTTCACCTCCTCTTCAGAGCACTAGCTCTGCCATGATCCCTCCTTTTAACCTTCAGAATCTCTATCCTTTTTTTTTTTTAAATCCCGTCTCTATCCTCAAACTCACACTGTCCCATTCCATTGAACTATGGTGGTGCTGAGGTGTCACCCATTGCACAGCTACACTTGGGCCCTAATTTGGGATCCTGAGGTGATTGTCGTGTGGTGGGTGCAGTAATGTGCTGTATCAGTGCATGATCCCAAACTCTCTTTCTCTCCTCCCTCTCTGTCCTTCTCAGGATCTTTGATAAGGGGTCTGTTTTGTCTTGGTAGACTATTATATTACTCTACTTTCCCCTTTTATATTATTAATGTGTAGCTTTGTCAGAATGCCTCAAATCTCACAGACTTACCACTGTTTATAAGGTACTGTACCATATAACTTCTCCCCACCTTCCCTTCTACATCTATAACCTCAGGCAATTACATAGAGTAAAAGACAAGCAGGAGTTAAATTACAACTTTAAATAATGTATTATTGATAATATTCTTAAAATAATAACAATAAGCAAAGTACAAGTGAATACTGGAAACCTGATAAATGGTGATGTGTAGTTTCAGGTGGCACACAGCCTTGTTAACTAGAGACATTTTAAGTAACTAAGTCCTCATTTTTGGTCATGTTTCTTCAGGACAGGCCACACACTTGTCTCAACATGGCTGCCGAGCTGTGCTTCTCACTGTGGTCTTCTTTTCAGTTCATGGTGTGTGAGATGCTCCTTCATCATGATGGTGAGAGAGAGATAGGGAGGGGTAAAAGAACCGAATTTATGCATTCTTTGTCCAAACCCTTACACCAATAGGGCGTTGTGCTACAGAATGTCCTCTGATTCAGGCCAACCCAAACAGACATACTTCAGACCAACGGGGCACACAATGCTGCCCCGCTCACACCTGCCCCCAAAAGCATTTGCTCAGCTGATGCTTACCAGTTAGGTATATTGGCTTTCCTGTGGGGGTTGATTGAGAGAGTCCTTGCTAAACTGGTGTTAGGCACAAAGCCTTCCATAAAATGACAAAGACTCAGTCCTAAAGGGGGTGGGGGGTGGTCTGCTGTTACTATCAACGACATAACACATTTGCTTTGTCTAAGTTACAAATAAAGACATAAAAAATATTTATCAACTTATATACAAAATTTTACACTACAGCACTATTGACAATAATCTACATCCAGTCCTGCAAGCAGGTCCTCCAACGTACAGGGAACACTTGGAGTTTGGTGGCAGGATTGGCACTTGATTGGCCACCAAAAAAAAAAAAAAAAATCACACTGTGCAGAGTGGTGCTGAGGTGTCACCCCCTACACTTGGGTCCCAATCCAGGGACCTGCTCCCAACCTTAACTATGACACCCAGAGCACTAATGAGGAAACCGGCTGAACTGAGCATGTCTGCTTGTGAATGCATGACCAGCCAATTTCCACAGCAACACCCCGAGGCCGCCCGATGACGATACTCTGCACACTTACACCCCACTGAGCCTAAAGGCATTGTTTTTTTATTTAACATCTGAACACTGCCTCGGACCCCCAATATGCATCATCACAGAAGACCAAAACTGTACAGAGTACTGCACTCACTAGGGCATTATATACCTTAAGCACAGCCTCCTTTGACTTGTACTTAAACGTGACCAGCTTATCGATTCCATTCTTGTACAGATCATTTATGTACATTAAAATAAGCAGCGGCCCCAGAACTGATCCCTGAGGGGACAGCACTTTAACATCACGTAATTCTAAAAGTACTCCCCTCACCACAGCCTTTTGCTTCCCTTCCTGTGTTTGCACCAGTTTTACACCCAATTACATACTATGCACTTAAATCCCACTACTTTCAGTTTATTGACTAACCTCTCATGTTGTACATTATTAAAAGTCCTCTGACAATCCAGATAAATAATGTCATATCGCTGCATCATAAACAGCCGTGACTTACGCCTTGTGACGTGAACATGTGACATCCCACCAAAACCCGTTTGCGTGCCAGAGTTGAAGTGAAAGCAGGCAGAAAGGGTTGGAAACACGCCCCCCAAAGGCGAGTTGCCACTGAACTTAAGTGAGCTAAGAGAAGCTGTTACTGTATCTGAGTGTGGAATCACAGCTCTACAGCAGCTGATCAGAAAGAGAATTATCGGTGTACAGCATCAAGCACACGCTGCCTCAGCCATGCTGTCTATTGAACTGCTCTCATACGGCAAACGCTTCAGAGCCTTTCCTGTAGGGACCTCGTGGTTCAGAAACAGTTTTATCCCAAGAGCTCTAAACACAATCAATCATTCTATCAAGTGCTCCTTGTAGAACTGTTTGTAAGTACAATTACCTCACTGTAAACTTGTGATACAGTTATAATATTGCAGAATCTGAGCCACTTTATAAAGCGCATGTTTACATATGATGACGATATCATTTTTAAGATGAAATGCAGCAAAATATGTTTATTACATTATTTAAATCTATATTGTTAATAATTAAACATGTAAGGACACGGTGCCGCAGCACTAGCTAGTTCACGGATTGTTTCTATCTCATGCTGTATTCTTGCTGGAGCTGGTGTGACACTGGAAGGATAGATGGATAGAATAATTAAACATGTACTACGAAGATATTTCAATGTTCCTTAAAGGTTTCGAAGAATCGGTGTTCTAAGCTTACAGATGGCTTAACGTCTATTACAGAGCTGATTGTGTGGCGATTGGGTATTTGGAGAAAGAAAAATAAGGACAGGAATTGGAGGTTAGTACGTTTGAAAGTGACAGTACTTCTGTAATAAATTATTTCATCGAAGGTCGCGTACGGCGCAGCAAGCATCTTGCATGAGGCAGGAACAATCACTGCACCACCATGTTTCCATGTTTAATAACATGCTTTAACTCCTATCATCATGAAAATGATATCAAGTATACTTCTCAGTATTTTAATTATTCAGAGAGCTGTAATATCATGAACGTAATGGATTCTGCAATCGGAGGAAGAGAAAGCCTGGAAGCACATAGTGATTCACACACATAGAACAGGGGTGTCAAACTCCAGTGTTGGAGGGCCGCAATGACTGCAGGTTTGTTTCTAACCACCTTCTTAATTAGTGACCTGTTTTTCCTGCTAATTAACTTTTTGCCTTAGATTTAATTAACTCGACTCAGACCCCTTAGTTCTTTCTATTTCCTTAATTAGCAGCCAAACAATAATGAGACACAAAATGAGAAAACGGGTGACCAGCTAACCACATTATCTGAACATAAAGAAAGGTGAGGGTCTCGGTAAGGTTGATTTCTCAGGTCAATAATCAGAAACAGAAAATCAACACTTTAGGAAATGTCAGCTGTAGCAGAATGAGAGCAGCAGCAAGCTATGGATTAAGTAACGGGTTTAATTAACAGCAAGAATTGGCTTCTCATTAAGAAACTGGTTGGAGTTTGATGTTCCAGTTTAGCTGGTCACCTGTTGGCTCATTTCACGTCTCATTTCTGGTTGGCTGCCATTTAATGAAGAAACAAATCAATTCAGAGGATGGAATCCTTAAAAACAGGGCTATTAAAATGAAGGGAAAAGGAGTTAATTAGCAGTGAAAACTGGTCACTGATTAGGAAAAGGGTTAGAATGAAAACCTGCAGCCACTGCGGCCCTCCAGGCCTGGAGTTCGACACCTGTGACATAGGAGATCAAATACAATACAAAGCATTTAATGTGCTACTTTAGTTACGATGGGATTTGAGAAACTAGTAAATTAAACAATTTAATGATGAAGTTTATTATGTTCTACTTTAATGACAAAATAAACTATTCGATTTCGAGATTAAAGTTGACATTTCGAGTTTTTTTCCCCCACTGTGTGCCTATTTTTTTTTTCACTGTACCCTAATAAGCTTTCATATGACACTCAGACGGTGGGCTACGACTCGCCTTTTCACAGCGACTTTGATATGTGACAACTTCTTTTTTATTTCTGGCACTGTGCGACTTTGTGAACTTGAACTTTCGAGTTTCTCTGACACTCTTATGTCACTCGATCAACTTCCTTTTTTTGTTCATACCACTGTTTACACAAACAAATAGTACGCTTTTCCTTGCCTCCACTTGGTATTCGTTGAAATTCTTCTGTTTTCCCCCGTGCTTTTGCCATTGCCTTTTTACAGAACGCTGAGTTTAAGGGCTATTTATATTGATTTGCATATTCAAAAAGGCATAATTCTGGGAGGAGTTTGGGGAGTGGCAGCAGGCGCGTACATGTGTGTTGCTTTTCACGCTGACCGGGATTTATTGAGCGGAACAACATGGAAGTTGGCGTACACACAGATTTATGCATCTGGATTTATTTGCACAGACGCACATTAACACTTTTGTGCTTATGTCATGTTTTAGTGTGAATTCGACGCACGGCGTTATGCCTGATGCCCCTGGAATGCAGTTTGCAGCACCAGTTCAGTAAAGGAAAACAGCAAAGAGACCGGAACATCTGCATCTCTTAACAAGGAGGTTCGCCTGCTTGCCTATATCTGACCAGCATTAAGCACCCCAACTGCACCAAACAACAGCACAGCACTTAACATCCTGTTTGTGCCACCTGCCAGTGCAGCATGCAACATCCTTGCTGTGCTATCTGACAACACAGCTCTCCCAAACCCTGCTGAGGTGCCCTCAACACCAACTGCATGACCGAAGTGGCAGAGTAGACCACTCCACCATTTTGAAAAGTTTGTGCGCTGCTGCAAACACTTGGAAGTGGCGACTTTGAAGGGAGGGCTATAGCAACAGCGCTGGACAAGTCAGCAAAAGAATGAGCTGGCATTACATTATCTATAGCAGGGGGGCCTATAAAAATGGCAACTCTACACGGTTGCAGGGGCTTTTCCAACTAGTCTGACAAAAGGCATTTAAAGATAGAGTCACCTTAAAGAGCACAGAATATATCCACTGTGGCACTGGGCACCAATGCTACACTGTACAAGTTTTAATTATTTTGCATTCCAGAAATATTTTTCACTTTAAGTTAGATTTGCATGTCTTGTCCTTCATTTTCCATTATATAGGTTTTTTGCTTGCATTTATCTATCAGTTTTTGTTGTGATGTAACTGCACACTTCTTCATTATTTTTAAAATGTCTTATCATTGTTTCTAGTTTTCTTACTTTATATGTTTACATTTACTGTACACGTACTGCCTTTAATAATGTCTATTTTATGTTTTTGTTACATTAATTTAATTACTATACATTGGGCTCATATTTCTGTGCCTAAACCAAATAAAGTTTAATGCCCTGATTCATCAGGTTTATTACTGTTGCACTCTGCAAGCAGGTCCTCCAACTTGGAGTTTGGTGGCAGGATTGGCATTCCAGCCACTGTAAAAAAAAAAAACCCTCACACTATTCCAATGTGGCGCTGAGGTGTCACATGTTGCACCCGGGTGGATTGCCATGTGATGAGTGCGGCAACAAGCTGTAATTAGTGCATGCTCCTAACCTCCTCCTCCTCTCTACATTGATGGACCAGAAGTCCACGTGACCGTCATCATCAAGTTCTTCCATGTGAACCCTGAATACAGTGAGGACTGATTGAGGTCATTTATGTTAGGTAGAATGCCTAGAGGGGGCTGGGCAGTCCCATAGCCTGGAACCCCTGCAAATTTTTTTTTTTTTTCTCCAGGCGTCTGGAGTTTTTTTTGTTTTTTCTGTCCTCACTGGCCATCGGACCTTACTTTCATTCTATATTAATTAGTGTTCCCTAATTTTAATTATTTATTTTGTCTTTTTTCTCTTTCTTCATTATGTAAAGCACTTTAAGGTACATTGTTTGTATGAAAATGTGCTATAGAAATAAATGTTGTTAGCAGTGTCCTTGCAGTATGGAGATGAGGGCTCAAGTCCGAGGTGCTCCCTGCATGGAGCTTGCATCTTCTCTCTGTGCTTGCATGGGTTTAATTCCCCAGTGAAAGGACACACAGGTTATGGGATTTAGCATCATTAAAACTGACATGTGGTCAAGCTGTGATGGACTGGCACCCTGTCCAGGTGTTGTTCCTGCCGTGTGCCCGATGTCTGGCGAGATAAGCCTCACCTGCCACACAACCTTGCCCTGGATAGGCGGGTTAAAAAAAGAGGATGTAGGACAGATCTCTTCTCACCACACACAATTTGTGTTATATAGGTCTTAACATTTTACATATTCCTAATTAAAGTATTTTATTTTGAGAAATCAGAAGGGTTGGGTTTCTGTTTGAGTTGGGCTTGTAGTGTCATGTTATATTCATACTTTTTGAATGGAAATATTTAATTTCATGGGAAACAGCCAGGCCTGCTAATTTATTTACACTGCTTCTATTGGTATATATACGGCGGCACTTTTAGAGATGTTCATCACATGTGTATTTGCACTGCATTTTTTCTTTTTTATTCATCTATGTATTAACATTAGTAGTTTGTAAATGTAATAATAAATGTAGTAAATATTTATAAACCTTTTATGATTCTTGTAAATTTTGAAATATATATATCCACCTCCAAGGATACACAAGCAAGGCCAGTATGTTGGCAAAGTGAAACCTCCGAAGAGTCATTTACTTAGCCGCTAATCCACAAACGATGTGAGCACGACAGCAAAATGAATCCTCCTATGTCAATTACCTGACATCTGTACATTTCAGATTTTTTTCCCCCAACAATTTCAATAGTTTGTAGGACCCCAGGCTTTATACAGCACGGGCTTACACAGCTAGCATATATATATATTACAGTATATTGCACCCTGCCCGGGATTGGTTCCCTGCCTTGTGCCCTGTGTTGGCTGGGATTGGCTCCAGCAGACCCCCGTGACCCTGTGTTCGGATTCAGCGGGTTGGAAAATGGAGGGATGGATGGATATATATATATATATATATATATATATATATATATATATAGTGGGATATTGCCGGCCTTTCATCCTGGCCAAATACCCCCAGGCCGCCAGATGGAGCCCTCCCTGCACCATGGAGGTGCCCAGAATGCCAGCAGGGAATTATGGACATTGGAGTTTTCATCCACAACCCTGCTGGATACCAAGAGGGCCCCTAGAAGGCGCTGCAGGAAGGAGCAGCAAGACTTTCACATACAACCTGGAAGTGCGTCATAATCACATGAACAAAAAGACCAACATACTTCCGGGATGAAAAGAAGACTTTTGGATCTGACCCGGAAGTACTAAGAAGTCATATGGACAGGGGATCAGGAGCACTTCCGGGTCACGGACTATATAAAGGACTGTGGGAGATCCCAGAGTTGAGCTGAGCTGGTTGGAAGGGTGGTAACGCGTCTGCGAGAGTGGAGGATTGTGTATTGTTTAGGAGTATTGTGGAGAGGAGGGTGCTTTGTGCACTGTTTATTAATAATAAAGTCAACTATTGAACTTTTACCTGGTGTCTGGTATATAGTCTGAGGGTTCAAGGGATCGAGAGCGCCCTTGTCACTATTATATATATATAAAATATATATATATATACTAGACAAAGAGCCCGTTTCAACAACGTAAGATGAAACGGGCACGAGTGGAATAGTAAGTAATAAGTATAAGCACCACAAACCTGATATAGGTGTATTGAATGAATGCGTAATTAGGCCTGGAGCTGTAGTCAAAATCGCCTTTCAGGCCTCTAGAGCTTTAATCGAAGTCGCCTTTCTCTTTGAATTTTCACAACCGTAAATCCGCCGCCTGCCGCGATGTCGGTCTCGTAAGGTTTTTCGGGCAGCTGCGCATTCGGCTTTGGACATGCGCAGAAGGCGACGTGCACAGAAGGCGACTGCGCATTCGGCTTCAGACAGACGTGAGTGAGTGAGTGAGGAGACTGGCAAATTATATATAAGATATATAATATATATACCTGTATATAATATACATATATATAATATATAATGTATACATAATATATATATATATTTTTTCCCCCACTAGATTATGAGTTGTTAGTAAGTTTAAGAGTTCAGACTTGCCTGTCTTGAGACTTGACTTGTGTGAAATAACTTGAGACTTACTGTACTTGTAACTTGAAAAACAATAATTTGTTCTCCCCTCAGCTATAGTTACTTGGATTAGGCTGATCAGACTTTTTATATTCTTAAAGGACATTTAATATTTTCTAGCCATCAAACTGTATGAATTTTCCCAGTATACAGAAATTTTGGAAAAATATATATCAAAGGTTTACGTATGTACTCACTAACGTCCCCAAGCACTTGAGAATAAATATCTGGTCCTGGGGCCTCATATATAATGCTGTGCATAGAATTCACACTAAAACATGGCGCATGGACAAAAGCTGAAATGTGCGCACGCAAAAAAAAATCCAGATGCATGAATCTGTGCGTTCGCCAGCTTTCACGATCTTCCGTTCCATACATCCCAGTTAGTGTGAAAAGTAACGCACATGCACACGCCTGCTGCCCCATCCCAACTCCTCCCAGAATTATGCCCCTTTGAATATGCAAATCAATATAAATAGCCCTTAAGCTCAGCGTTCTGTGAAAAGGTACTGTAATGGCAAAAGAACGGAGGAAAACAGAAGAATTTCAGCGAATACCAAGTAGAGGCCAGGAAAAATGTACTATTTATTGGTTTAAACAGTGGTATAAGGAAGTTGATTGAGTGACACAGAGTGTCGGAGAAACTTGAAAGCTCAAGCTCACAAAGTTGCACAGTGCCGAAATAAAAAAAGAAGTTGTCAAATATCAAAGTCGCTGTGAAAAGGATCTAAAAAAGAAAGGGAAACCACACTGGAACAAAAGCACTGCTTTGACACCGGGTGCCACCTGTTTGCAAAACTGAGCGGAGAACTTGCATACGCAATGGTTTGAGCTACCGTGAAAATGTGCTTGGCTTTATGCCAAGTTTAGGTTTTATACATCGAGATTTGAGTGTGGAAATGGGCTTATACAACATTTTTGTGTGTATGCACCGTTTATACATGAGGCCCCTGGCGATTTGTTAGATTTTATCATATTTAATCTTAGGAGCTCTTCTCTCTGTATCATTTCCATGCCATTAAGTATTTCCTTGGCAGTCCCTGTTACTGTTCAGAGGTTATCGACTTCTTCTCACATTTAACTTTCAAAAAAATTCAGGATTTGAGTTATTAGCTATTTTACTGTCAGTACAGTATACTCCAGTTAACCCCTTCTCTTCTTGATACATTTCACTTACTCCTCCAGCTGTTCCTTTACTACTAAAATACTGAATGTTTTTGCGTCATCTTTTGCCCTTCCTCCAATATTTTTTAACTGCCTTTTAGCTTTCCTAATATCCTATTAAACCATTGCTCTCATTTTCATATGCCCTTCAGTTAGCACTGGAATTATTGCCTTGTACACTTTATAAAGCTGTTTTTTCCCCACTTGTAGCTTCAATTTTAGCACCTTATTTTTCTGCATTTTAAATTATTGCTTTTAAAATTCAGAATGAACTTGTTTCACATTGCACATTAAACCTTTTCCACTACTCCTCAACTGACTTCACACATAAACGTCTATCCCAGTTTATTGTTTTTAGAGTTTGCAGCATCTAATCAAAATCTGCCCCACTAAAGTTAAACTTAAACGTGATAATTTTTTGGAACATTCACATCACAGATGTCTATCCTCAACAATCAACACGGTGCCCGGTGGCAAAGTTTTATTGAAATTTGGTTACTTTTCAATTTTGTCTGTCTTAAAATAAGAGAATTACTCTGTGTGACTTGAGTTCTGGATTAGTCTTTCAAATTTCCCAACATAAAGGCTGCTTCAATCAGTATATTTTGGTCTTTTACCAGTTTGACAGCTACTCATGAGAGGAAAACAGCAAACACCTGGATAGTCACGTGCACTGCAAGGGCCTTGGCCTGTAGACGCGGCTCCGGTGGCTGTACATCAGCTTGCACAAGCCTCAATCACAGCAGCTCACTTCTCCTGCTCCTTGAAATTATAGCAAGTAGCTTATGTGATGTTTGTGACTGTAAAAGTAAAAAATGCAAGGAACCTACCTTGTACAGAAATGTATGAAAGAGGAAACCCTGCTGAGGATTTCCATTACACTAAAAACAATCTCTCAGCCGCTTTAGCTGCACATTATAACGATTCCGTATTTCCCTGAACAATGTATCAGAAGTACCTGCTTTCCATCATGGTCAGATTCAGCCAACACTTTTAGCTCGAGACTTCAGATTTTATACATCTGAAACATTTTTGAAATTTAAGTTTATCTCCTGATGCTTTTGTCCCTAAACATTAGCTGTTCTCCACAGTTCTAAAATGAGAGCACTGGCAGCCCCAGTGACCAGCCTATGGTGTGAACAGACCCAACACTTTGCAATTAAAAATGCGGCTCCTGAACCAGCAAGCCCACACTCCCCAATGACCAACACGATATCAGGGTTTCAAAAGTGGGCCATACATAATGGGGAAATTTAGAGGTTTTATGTCATTTACCTCTTTGCCATCCCTACATAAATCACTGCTTACAAAGAAAATACACCTTTTACGTTCTTTTGTGCTTTTTGGAATGAAATCAAATAAGCACAAATAATGGAGGATTTAAATGTCTGCTTTTATTTTCAAACAGATACAGTACATTTTAAAATGGGGAAAGGGGCTTGAAGGGAGAAGGTGGACAGAGTAGTACAAATTCTGAGAAAAAAGTTATTTATAAAGTGCTACGGGTAACACCAAATATGTTCAATTAGTTAGTAAGTCTTCTGCTAGCTTAAACAACTGTGTAAATGGTACACAGTCTGATTATTTAAACAAGATGCAAGTTAGCCTGAACACAGTTATTTAAAACCAGACAATCAATTTCCAGTTCTTGAAACCACACATCATTAACAAAAGAGCAGAAAACCATTTTGAGTACGCAATCCTACAAATTAGTGTCCATGACAAAGTGCTTACCGTTACTGCAAAGTAAGAAGATGTCAAAAGAGGTTACAAATGGACAGAAAAATAGAAGCACAGCAACACAGTGATACATTTCAGTTTCATTATAAAGCATATTTCAGAGTTTAATCCCTTTCATTTCATTGAGATGAAACAAAATGTCAATGCTCTGACACACATTCACTGTAAACGGATGCATACGGATTTCACTTTCTAACTATTTAATATATAAATCTAAAAAATTCCAGACATTAAATATATTACCCTTGTTTAAAAATTATAAAATCTTTCCATTTTAAACAATTTCTACACTTGAAACTTACTATAGTTATTATTAAATATACACTATATTAATAATATTTATAAAAATTGTCTAACTGTGCCAACTTTCGGCAACAGAAATTTAGCTTACCACCAATTTACTAGTAATTGATTGTAAAAAACCTATAATAAAACAATATTTTATTTAGTGTGTGTTAAATGCAAAAGTAGTAAACGCACGGTCATATTTATCTATTGTTTTTGTTTACAACTGTACAAGTAAAACTACACATAGGAAGTAATTAAGGCATATGATTTGAAATTAATATTTATTTTTTAAAAGAAACCTTCAGACATGGTTTATACTTCCAGAACAGCTTTGCATAGGAGTACTGTGTATTTTATGAAAATATCCACCATGTGTTCCTATAATGAGGTACATCTGTTCATTTAAAACCTCTCAAATATGTACAGTATTTATCTACAGTTAAAACGAGGTTCAGAAGTGCTAAAGATAAGTTATTATACTCAAAGTGTTCCATGGATATGTTTTCACTAAAAAATACATTCTTCCAAGGTAATTAAAAATGAGAACTTTGTAACTAGTTCCTTTTTAGCTTCATTTAAAGTATAAAAAGGTTTCAGGCACAAAGACAAACGTTCCAACTACCAGAAAAAAGTGGGCCAGGCATGGGCTTCAAACAGCACCTTCGTGTTGCCACTTGTAAGAATTCTGGAAATACTGGGGGAGCAAGAAGTGACAAACTCCGCTGGCTTTCAGCAAAAAGCTGATACATCAACTGGGATCATCTAAGACAGAATTCTGGAAATACTGCTGCACACAAAGGAATGTTATAAATTTGACAGTTTTTACAAATTAAACTGGATGATGTTCACTCGCTACCCAACACTACTTGATGGAGTAAGTGATCTCCTCCCGCTTCTCAAACTGCGTATGCTGCAATTTAAAAGTAATGCGTAGAACACATGCACTACAAACTGTGGTCACTTTCATCTGTTAATTAATTTTTCCTTTTACCTTATTTTCTACAATAAAACTGTTTTTTTTTTTTTTTTTTAAATATGTCAATCAGTTTTTACATCAAAATATAAGAATAATAAGGCCACCAATCTACAATGTTTTTGGGAATTTGTTGCGAATCTGTTTTTGATGAGGGGTGATATTTCAGAATACATGTTAAGAAGAATGAAACACTGATACATGATTTGTCTTTATGATCAATGCATTGATTATGTTTTTAGTAATTAAAAAATACACAAGGCACAGTCAAATACTATGAAACTCCATCTGTTCCAGCATCAACAGCCAATATCAGAGATTATTCACATAACTACTGCTTTTAAAGCTTCTTTTGTAATAAGACAATTCAATTAAAGTACACACACAAGTCACTTTAAGTCTCTGATATTTGCTATTGTAATGTTACATTTGCAACTGTACAATTAATATCACTTAATGAAAACTAAACTGTGCTTTCTCACCAGCTACGTCAGAATTGCTGCATTGCTTCCAATACAACTTATAGCACTGATCAGACATTTGCAATTGTGTGCTTTCAGTGAGCACATCCAGATACAGCTACAGAAAAGTCCTGGCTTCATTCGCTCTATAACTATGTCACTAGTCAACATAGTGACAACTGTATGCTGCATATCAGTCATTCTCAAAGTATTCAATTCTATACCAAATGTACTTTCATCACATTCTAGTTGTACTGATAGATGCTCTATTGTCTTCAAAAACCCAATGAATGATTTGTGTTTTGAATTTGCTGTGTGGAAGTCCTACTAGGAGTACATCTCTGTAAGAATGCAGTGCCAGTAAGGACTTTGCAAAGCACCATGATGAGCCAAGCTGCTTAGTAGTCTGGACAATGTGGAAGTTTTAAAACACCAACTTGTAATTTTTAATTCGAAACTATTTTGGCACTATTTTAGACTAGCTATGGGTAAAAATTGCCACTTAACTTGACACCTCAGTTTTTTTATTTGACAAAGCTGTAAATTCATTACATTTAATGGATGAATGGCAATGGTTTTGTCAGGGCTATGTACATTTTTTGTTTTTATTTTTAATTAAGCATCGATCCATCTCACTGTCATCGCCTTGCTAACAGTACAATACCAAAACTTAAAACAGCACTGTGAGCTGATTGCTTTGCCACATGATCACATTTTTTAATCACGTGATACAAAACAAGTTGTGTTTTTATTTTTGAACTCAATACTATATTTGAATAAAATTATAAACAAGGGTAAGTTTTTATTTAAGCTTTTGAAAGATCAGTGGGATTTCCCACATTAAGTTAACCTGAGCAGGATTTTTACATAAAATGCAAAATTCTCACTCTCTCATGTCGAAAATATATTTTTACTTATTGTTAAAATCATCTTTCAGTCATTGTGATAAATGCTTTCTTCAGTAAAGTAAAATAAAATGGAATTATAGTTTTAAAAAGTACAGCCTGCTCATTTGCCGCATTTCATACATTCAAAGTCATAATTCAAGGTTTTAATTTACTTTCAAATATTCATTCAGAAGGCAGCTGAATATTAAAATATTTTAAAATCTAATGTATATTTGGTATACTGTATGGAACCGCTAAATGGAAATGCACTCTCCATTTAAAAGTCCTGCAGGGCTTCTATATCTGTTGTTTCAACCAAGTCTTTAATCAGCAAATTGTAACATACTGAAAAAAACGGCTTACTTGACACTATTGCATCATTTCAAAAAAAGGTGAACCAGACTACAAAAACACAACTGCTAGTGCTATTTGTGTTCATATCGGCTGACACGTATGTAAAAATTCCATTGTCACAATACTGTAGTGAATTAAAGAAACCTTATTCAAAGCTTTAAAAATAAAATAGTAAAACTATAGATTACTTATTTGCAAACAGAACAAGTAAATGCATACATGTCCAAAATGATATTTTAAATATGCTCAAAAAAATTATTATTTTTGTTTTTTCTTGCTGTTCATTACAAAGTAAGGGTCCTCAGTTTTGTTCTTTGACGGAGCAGGGCTCTTTGGCTTTGAGTTGTTCTTTTTCACACAACTTTGCACCTTTGATATCTCTGCATTCTGTCTAACAGTAACTGGGGTCTTAGCAGACTGTGTGTGCTGTGGAGCATCAGGAGTTTTCACTGCAGTCTGTCTGTTCTTTACCACTGACAAAGGGGTCCTTGTCATATTTTTTTCATTAGAATAAACAGAAGTAGTAGTTTTGGTACATGCTGTGGGGTTTCTTACAGTTGTTTCCACATGTCTTTTGATAGTAACATCAGTGGAATGAGGTAATTTTGTGGTATTTTTAGGATTGTTAGTACTAGAAATCAAATTCTTTTTAAGTGTAGTGCAGCTTGTAGCTGGAGCTTTCCGGTTACTGATCTTCTCATTCTTAAGACGAGGATTAGGTTTTTCCGAGATATGTTCAGTGTTGATCCTAAGTGAAGCAGCAGGCGACCCAGGGCGTCTTTGCGAAAGTCTTCGATGAACAGTGGGAGTAGCTAGAGGAGAAGACGACTCCAAGACGTTCTTTTGGTGGTACCGATCCTTTGTAGGTACTGTCCTTGTAGCCAAAACTGGTGAACTCTTAAATTCAGGGCATGTCACAGTGGACTTTAATTTGGAAGTAGATGAAAGGGATTTTGCTACTGAAGGTGTGGGTTTAGAAATTATCCTTGGATTATTACTTGATGTCTTTGAACATTTGACAGCACAAACATGTTGATTCTTCGGTAAAGCTGGACTCTGTACACTCCTGGATGTTGAGGACTTTAGAGAAGCCACTGTTGTGGGACGTGTCAAAGGCGTTTGGGGACGCTTTGTTTGGCTATCTAGGTTTTTAGTAAGTGTTACAGGACTCCGTCGTGAAAAATGTGTGCTCTTCATTGGACTCTGAATGACATCAGCTGCTGGACTAGACAGAAGTACAGATTTTGTAGATGGCAAGGGAGATTGTTTTATTGCCGTTCGTGGTGTAGCCACAGGTGTCCGTGAAACTTTACTTGAAGTCTGCGCATTGTTTCCAGGTAGACTAGATACCAAAGCAGGGGAGTTCGGCTTAGAGGATGAAGAAAAATTAATAGCTGATAAAGGATTGAGGGTTGGTGTCTGAGGAGTCCTGGCTGGTGATGCTGGAACATCGAGTGGTCCTAAACCTCCCTTTTGAAAAGAGAGAATTTTTTCTTCAAGAGTGCTGAACTGTAACACTCTACATGGATCATACTTCAGCAAGAAACCTTGAAGTGTATCCCAGCCTCCACCAACACGCACCATCACATGTTTTCCATGCAGCATCTATTGAAAGAAATGACAAATTGAGCAATATTAACTTACAAATGATTTAAAAAAAACAAGAATCTGCATAAAAACACCAGAAGGAAAAATTAAATGTATGTAACGTAAAATTTGAGTAGAATTTAAACTAACAGAGAAAAAGGCTACCTTGGTTGCTTTAAAGGATACTTTTCATAAGTTTTTCAGTCAACCCATCATCTAAACCCACTTAATAATAATACCACAGGGGGTTAGACCCTGTCTTAATAAAAATCAGGTACAAAGCACAAACCTATTCTGGACAGAGAACAAGTCCATCATGGGACACAATCACACACACACACACACACACACTCTCTACACCCATCAATACAGTTACATGTCAGTCTTAACATTTGTATTTGTAGTGCGTAGATAATTCTGAATAACCAGAGGGAAAACATCACACAGACAACATGCAAACTCCATACAGTCAGTGACTAAGCTGCGATATAAGCCCAGTATCAAAGAGCTGGCAGACAATGTTTTGTTTTTTCCCCCTTAACTCATGATATGTTGTGAAAGGCCACAATACAGTGTAAAATTAAACCAAATAATACTATGCATAGACGTAAGCTGATCAGATTATTTACAATGCTCCAATGATAATACTAACCTAGTCAGATCAGCAGTATATGTTATCTAAACAAACTGCTGCCACCTGTATGTGAGGGGACATAGGAAGGAATGGTGGCCGAGGCAAAAAGTAATATGTCTCTTTCTGCTACAGCTAGAAAACCCATAGCTAGGAAGAATAGTGAGGTCCTTGAGCTTAGTCTACAGCATCACCCATAAATGTAGCACACGCCACCATGTAAAATACGGTACCCTTTGTAGGTGCTTGGACAGCACCAATAGAACTGAAACTTTCGAATAAGCAACAGTAATTATTTTACTCTTCTGGTACATGTACTGTATATGTTGCAATTCACACTCTACCAAATATCTGCCAAACGTATTGCTCCATGGTGGCACTACTACACTGAATCAAATCAGTGCCTCAAACCAACTAATAAAATTCTTCTTGAAGAGTTGACAATATCCTGGTACACAGCTTGCTTCATTACGGATGGATATGTAGAATGTCCAATAATCCGAAAGCTCCTTCATCAGAGCCATGGTAACATTCTTGGTATGAACCAGTAGTTAATCATGGAGCCTGAGGAGTGGTGACATGTTGATTAGCATACCAGCAAGAATTTCACTGTAGACGTGCCAATAATGATCCAATAAACCTATATGGAGTCCAACAAAGAACCGCAGTCAAAAGAGGGTTGCTTTTTATGAACATTCACTTTTTTTTGTTTGTACTGTTCATCTGTGTGATGCTCCCCTTTTTTGGTACAAAATGGAAATGAACTGGACCACAGACTATCCGTAATGAGCTGAGGGTCTGCCTTCTTTCCCTGCATTTATCTGCATTTTGCCCTAGGGTCTGTTGCTTGTCAACATCTGTCAGGCAGCACTCACATGATGAAGAAGCTGGGGAATAAAGGACCCGAGTCTATGATAGTGTTACCCTTGGTCTGGTCTTCTTATTCTGCTTTGTTATTATTAAACACTACTGTGTTTGGATTTAGAGTACATCCCAGGGATTTTCTTTTTACCTTTTATGTTGATCATTGGATTCCGATTTTGGAAATGTTTACCTGTCTTTTTTGCCGACCTCCTGCTTTAATTTTGGATTCTATTTTTGGCTGACAGATTTGTTAAATAATTTTTACTATTAACATCTCTGCTTCATTGTGAGCTTTCCCTCATCTGTATTACACTGTGGGTTCATGCAGCTGGTTGGGCTTTACAGGATGATGCACTGTGATAGAGCCAAGAGAGCTCAGCTTTTCCTGAAGGAGGGCTGGTACAGGTACAGGTACAGGGCATTGTTTCATCCAAGCTGCCTATTCCTGACACAGATAAAGTGTGCATTAGACAGTTTTTAAACACAACTTAGAAACATCAATCCGTGATATAGAATGAAATAGACAGAAAAAAATATACATTGCTGTAAACATATCGTGAGGCAACCAAAAATCTTACATTTCCACCAGAAAAAAGAAACATTTAATTAACAAGTACATATAACATAAGAAAGAAGACCTGCCCTTTTCTCCTAACTAGATAAAAAAAACCCTTACATTCCACCTAAATATCACAAAAGACTGGATACATTGCTTAGGGAAAGCTTAAGGAAAATATTTAATTGTACAGACTTGCGTTTGTTTTGAGTTAGAAGAAATAAATTAGAAGAAATACAAATATATTATGATGCATTTTAATAGGTTGGCAATATGATTTGTTGTGTGTTTTTAAATATGAAACTTAATTTCTAACGTTTTCAGCTGAATAATCGTATCATCAAAATACTTCAAAAAAAGCATAACTGTAACTTACATAATACAGCACTCACCACTAGATGGAATCATTAACCTAGATTTCTTAGGAAGCTATGTTTTTTTTGGCCTACAAATATCAGTTTCTGGAATTCTCGAAAAAGGAAATGGGAATATAAACATATACTGTAGGTATGCAAAAAACCCAAAGTTCAACAACTGCATTTATAAAAGAAAAATGTATAAAAGAATTATTCGGAAGTAATTTCTAAAACAACGTTTTTGGTATGAGAAATGCATGAGGAATAAAACACAAGCTTTCTCTAATTTCACATTTCCACGAGTACTGTTTGGCACAGCATAAAACAATTATTTATGATTTAAAATTGGTTGATTTCATTCCCTGAAACAGAATTTATATATGTAGGCCTGCTTTTTATTACTTGGTTGTCTCTGAAATGAAGCTCATGTTCTTTTATAATTCCTAAAGTATGTATCTTGTGAGACCACAAAATAGCTTGCGGCATTTGGCACGAAAAATATTTACCATCTTAACGAGAAAAAAAAAAAAAATAAAAAAAAAAAAAATCAAGCACTAAAAGTAGGCACAGCTTTTCAACGTTTCCTACTTTAAGAATATATATGAACACAACCTTTTTAAAAATTAATACAATTTAGCTTAAACATATAATAATCTATGTTTACAGTATCTGATAACTGTAGCTGATCTAAAGAAATATAAATCTTAATGTAATTGAAAAGAAAAAGGGTACAGCAAGAAATTTAAATTTAAAATAGTGGGTTTATAATAATAAATTATAATTGCAGTCAATAATGTACATACTGTATACATATGCATCTTTTCTAAATTTTTGCAATTAGTAGTTTGACTTTATATTGTATATAAGTAGATCACACATACCATGGAAGACTGTTAGAGGGGCAGCAGATACAGTAGGCAGCACTTACCTGCAATCGGGGGGCACTCTACTAAAAATCAATTGACCCGGGTGCATAGCTACTGCCACATCTTCCTTAAATATTCTATCTTGGATAATTCTCAGATATTTAGAAGAAGTGTGTACAAATGATGTTGCCTTTGACCCCAAGTGCTCTGCGAGGCACAAACCTAAGCAGAAATGTGCAAGCATTGGATGATGCACATTGCAGATGAGACCACATGGTTAGTATTATTATTAGTATTATTATACTTCCCAATTTAAGCGCAGCTTGTCAGATAATTTACCATGGCATTCTCTCCCAAATGTTTAAAAATCTAATATCAGTCACTGACCTTAATATTACTTCAGGAAAAAGAAGTGTACTTTATACAGGCTGTCTAAACTCTATAATAAATGACTTCAAAGTTTAGATATTTATGTCAAGGCAGCAAACCTTTGTTCATGACAAGGCTTCTCATATCACTTTATTATAACTGTGGAGGTCAGCTGTGGCCAGAAAATCTCAGATTCCCTTTTTCTTCACTGTCCACTTGTGGTGTTTGAAATTACTGTCAATTCAATTAAGTTATTCCTTGGAAAAGGAATGTGAAATAATACTTATTTCACCCTAACTATGGATATTAGGCCTCTAAAATAGTATATTGTGGAATATCTGTAACAAGCTCTTTGGCTAGTTGGCATATGCTAATCTATGACGTCCATATCTTTTTCAGATTATTTTCTAAAGTTTTCCCTTTTTTACCAGATATGAAAGCATGTCAGAATATAGGTCAATGAAGTAGATACATACACATATACATATAGTATATCCTGCACATTTAGTAGGCTAAAAAAAATTTTCATTTACATTTTTTTTGTATTTTTAATTTTACTATACTTCTATTTATTTATAATTGTGTACAGCACTCTGACCTTTTACTGGGAAAAGTTATAAAATAAAAAATAAAGTGCAACTGAAAAGGAAGGGGCAGAGACTTAAAAAAATAAAATAAAATTTGACCCCAAACCCAGTGGATAAATAAATTCCTTCATAGCCAAAGCATATTACATTATCTTGCTGAGGGAATATAACATATTATTAATTTTGCCATAAAACAATGCCTTCTATATAGAAAAAAAATACTAGATCTGAAATTAATTTTTACGTTATCTCAAGTTAATAATACAAAAATCTGAATTGAATACTACTATCATATTGGAAATAAAGGCTGGGACTAGATTAAAGATAAGATGGTGCTCATGCAACCCAGTAAACAGTTCTAAAGGAGTTTAGTAGTAAAAGATGGCAAAGCAGATGCAAGTTACTATTGAAAGTAATGTCTGTCTTAACCACTAACAGATGTGCTATTACTTGCTGAAGGGAAATGTTCACTTACTTGTAAATGCGAGTCAATTATTATCCTATTTTTAAAACGACAAATACTGTTTCCGCTGAAAAATCTAATTTCTAGGAACCTCTTGGAAGGGACTACTTTGATTTAAAAATGTATCATAAAAAAAGGAAATGCTGCAATTAGGATTTGTCAATTTTCAAGAACAACTGCATATATATTATATATATATACACACAAATATATATACATTTGTCTGGATAGGAAGTACCGTATTTACCTGTGTACCATGCGCACATTATGCGCGTCATACACAAAGAAAATTTTTTTGTGTACAGTAATCCCTCGCTATATCGCGCTTCGACTTTCGCAGCTTCACTCTATCGCGGATTTTATATGTAAGCATATTTAAATATATATCGCGGATTTTTTGCTGGTTCGCAGATTTCTGCGGACAATGGATCTTTTAATTTCTGGTATATGCTTCCTCAGTTGGTTTGACCAGTTGATTTCATACAAGGGACGCTATTGGCAGATGGCTGAGAAGCTACCCAACCACAGCGCGTATTACGTATTAAATAAAACTCCTCAAATATATTGTGAGCACAGGGGCTGTTCGCACCCCTAGAAGATACGGCCGCTCCTCAAAAAACACTGAAAGATTACCCTCACATTGCTCTCTTCCTTGCTGTGCGTAAACGTGGCTGTTTTGTCAAGCGATATGCTTCCTGCATGGTGCTTCGCATACTTAAAAGCTCGAACGGCACGTATTGATTTTTAATTGTTTGTTTTTCTCTATCTCTCTCTCTCTCACTCTCTCTGACATTCTGTGCTCCTGACGGAGGGGGTGTGAGCAGGGGGGGCTGTTCGCACCACTAGACGATACGGACGCTCCTCTGAAAAAATGCTGAAAGGCTGCCTTTACATTGCTCCCTTCCTAGCAGCTGCGTTGTCCGGCGGTGCTTCGCATAGTTAAAAGCCCAAACAGCCCTATTGATTTGTTTGCTTTTCTTTCTCTCTCTGACATTAGCTGCTCCTGACGCACACTCCTTTGAAGAGGAAGATATGTTTGCATTCTTTTAATTGTGAGACGGAACTATCATCTCTTTCTTGTCATGGAGCACAGTTTAAACTTTTGAAAAATAGACAAATGTTTGTTTTCAGTGTATGAATAAAGTTCCTGTCTCTCTACAACCTCCTGTGTTTCTGTGCAAATCTGTGACCCAAGCATGACAATATAAAAATAATCATATAAACATATGGTTTCTACTTCGCGGATTTTCACCTTTCGCGGCAGGGTCTGGAACGCAACCCCCGCGATAGAGGAGGGATTACTGTAATGTTTTTCTCTCTCTCTCTCTAACAAAAACAGAAGGGCATTTCACGGAAAACCTGCCCTAAACTCTTCCTATACAATCAGAACGCGTGTCCTACACGGGGAAAATTTTTTTCATGATTTTATTTGTAAAAAATTAGGGTGCGCATCTTACACAAAGGCGCGTAGTACACGAGTAAATATGGTATATATTGCTTTTGATCAAACAATCTATCAATGGTACTCAATTTGAAATTTTAATACATATCGAGTGGAAAGTACTTTATTAATCGCCTGGAACTAATTTTTCTTGAAATGAATATGGCCTGAGCACCCAGCATTTTCTTTTGTTTTTTTTTTTTTTTTAACAGTGACATGTTACATGACACCAACACTGACGTGCCTCATCACTATCTTTTGCATAGTGTCTTTGGCAGAACACAACATTTCCACTCATCAGAAGACCCTGTGTTTTGAAAGGCACTTACTGCCTCCTACAGTCCTTCTTGCTGTAAAATTCTAAAAGGTGGGACAGCTCCTGATCCTTTTTTGTCTTCAGTAGCATATTACATTTCCATGTGCCAGCACACAGTATGTTTTGAAAATGCTCTCTCTCTCACACACACACACACAAACACACAATTTATATATTACACAAAATCAGATACCTAAATCCATTTTAGGATTTCCATATACTTAGTCAGGTTTCCACAAGAAAACATGGTTTTCTCATTTACTTGCTCAGACAAAAAACAACTATGTCTAACAGCATCAAAGTTGCCTCCTATATGCTTCACAAATTTTACAACTGGCAATATCTGTAGTCAAAAATCTATTTGGAAATAGGTAGAAGCAAATTTCCAGAATGATCCGAGTCTATATGACAACGATCCTCCCCAATTTACTGAAGTTAAGCACCCTGTGTAATGGATGCAATTCATCAGTGGAAATAATTACCAGTTATTATTTGCTTACAATTAACTAAACAAATCAGCTGTTTGCACAAGCAAAGGTTCGTAAGTAAAAGTCCACATTCCCCAATTATAATTGTGTCAGTGTCCTTCCCATTTAGTTAGTACATCTTTCTGCAGCTACAAAAAAGTAAACAGATTTTTTTTTTTTTTGCAGAAATGCCTTAGCTTGTTAACATCTGTTATGCAAATGGTGTCTGGATAATTAGGCAGGGAAACTTTCTTAGCTTAAGTAACAAACTGGTGAGTGCTGCTGCCTCATAACTCCCACCCTGTTATATTTAGTATTGAGTTTGCACATCCATGTGTTTGTGTGCATTTTCCTGTGGCCATTCAGGTACACTCCCTTAAAGTTAACTAATATTACCTGTTGTGAATAAATGAGTGCATGTATAAATGTGTGCTACAATGCATAGGGTGCTGCATTTAGATCTGGTTATTTTCTTGTACCTGATGGTGCAGGAATGGGCATTGATTAGAATGAACAGGTCTATAAAAATGTCTAAAGCATATTTAGTCAACATATTTTGCATCAGGACATTATTTCAATAACTTTACATTCATGTTATTCATTATTTAAGCTATATTTAATGAAGAACTTTTGAATTGCTTTAAGGAACCCAAGAAAGGACTGGACGGTAACTTACCTTTAATTACCAAAATTATTTTCTATCATTCATTAAAGAATACCAAACTCACAATAAACCAGTTTGTAAATTTGTGTTTTCAAATGTTATTACTTACTAAAAAGATTAATTGTCACAGTTCTTAAAGATCCGCAAAAAAACAAAACCCACTTCAGTTTTGACATGGAAATACTTTAAGGCTTTTTTCATACTTTTTAAGGACTTTGTCATACTTACCCTTATGAAAAGGATTTTACCACCTAACCGATATCTCCCTTCAGACAAATACTCAATAGAAAACCTGTGAGAGCAGTTGCATGGAGGATCTTGTGCAATATGTTGTACCTACAGTGAAATACACAAGTAAAATAAGGATAAAAGTGAGTAAAAGTAAACCAGAACATTTTATTCATGTACAGTATGTACTGTGTATGCTAGTTTCAATTCCAAAGACCACTGGAACACTCTATATTTGCTTATAAACACAACCACTAATATTAATGCGTTTTAAGTCATTAAGACATTTACATATTTATCAGATTCTTTTACAAATCATAAATAACTGAAGTCACACAAGGTCAATACAAAAGTACTAAAATCATACCGTGTATACGACATATGTTTTCCCACACTACAAATGAGGAAAAACTTGACTGAACATCAGTAACCAACTACAACACACAGGTAAATAAATATTTTTAAAGAACTCTGATAAACATAAAAAGCAAAGTTGTCAATTACTTTAAATCCGAAGGTTTAACACAGACTAAACAACAGAAATTTGTTATTCTGACCTTCAGGGCTTTTGCAGAAGTGACCTTGTTGTCCAAAAAATTTAAAGATAATGTTGAAGTTTGAGTTAACCAGAAGCAGCGTGAACAAACAAAGAAAGAACATAAATACAAGAGCAGCATTTAAAGATGTTACATTAGTATACAAATATTACTCAAAGAAAAACAGAATCTATAATGGGTAAATGACAGACAAGGAAAGTCCAACCAAAAGTTCTGTTAAGAAACATTAAAAAAGAAAAAAATATATATTTGGTCCAGTTTCAAGTAAAACTGATACATAAAACAAAGTTACACTACACAATTCCATTATTCTTTATAGCTTCTTAGCAGAATTATATTAGCAGAATTATAGCATGGAAAGCAGGCATTAAAGCTGAGGGGTTTGGCACGGAGTCAGGGCTTTCTGTTCCTACTATCGCTGTAAAAGCCATTAGGAATTGTGTTCTTAAAACATGCGTAACCCCTGATTACAGACTATCTAGATCCTATGCAGTTTGCCTACAAGGCATGTACAGGAGTAGTAGATGAAGATCTTTGTTCTCTACAGAGCCAACTCCAACCTGGACAAAGCTAGCAGTGTGGTCAGTATCATAATCCCTTTGAAATGCCTTTAATATTACTTAGCTTCTCTGGATGGAAAAAAAAAAATCAAGGAGATGTAGGTAGATGAAACAGTGTGTGAACCTCCAACATACCGGGGAACTTTCCTGTCTCCCTTTATTACCCTCTACACCACAGATTAAGAATTTCTCAAATGTATTCCTACAGCGTAAAGTCACAAGTTGAGTGCAGAGCTTCCCATGTACATATACAAAGTACAGCGATGGCAAATGTGCATTCTTGCTCCGATGTAGAACAGTCATCATGATCTGAGTTGACCTCTGTTATAGCGAGTCTTTATGTGAAACCAGCAGTATCAAATGTGGGGGGGATGAATGGTGGGATCATGAACACAACTGAGAGAATAAAACTGAATTAAAAAAAAACAAAAAAAAAACAAAGCTAACCTTTACAAGTATCATAAATTACACCGGCTGTTACAGACTGGAATCAAATGTATGTTTTCATTCTAAAATAGTAAGAATACGAGCAGCCCACTTCTCAAAACGGACTCGTCCAGGATCGAACCCATGAAGTTTTGATTACCAGTCAACAGTTGATACCATTGCGCCACCAAAGCAGTCGTAGCAAATACGTGTCAAAGTCGCACCCTAACGCGGATTCTTTTTCTGCAGTTATATTTTTGAATAAAAATGCACTTGTTCTGTTATATTTGTACCTTTTGTGAAAGTGTTTCTTTGATATTTGGATTTCAGGCTTCACACATTATACACTTCATGTCTACATTTTGTTAATTATTACTAAAACATGAAAAACGTTTCTGTTTTAACGATGTGTTTACATAGATTGTTGTAGACACGGAACACACGTGAAATGCAAGTGTTCCAAATAACGATATAGTATTTATAAAAGGTATCATTTTGCTTGACTTCTCACACTATACAACTCTAAGCAACTGACACGCAGGTAAACAGACTTGAGCTGAGAAAACTGTGCGGGGTGGGGGATGTGATAGCCAGGCTGCTTGCTGCTTATCCACACATTTACAGGACAAAAGACGCTGACGGAGAAGTGCGAAGTGATTTAAGGTGGGATGGATCTACGAGATTTTATGTAGGCTCTGGTAATTCTAGTGTTAATTATTCTTCAGCTCATAACCTGCAATTCTGCTCTGAATTTTTGGTAATCTTGATATGACCACTTTGTAATGTGGAAACCAAAATGTACCCAGCAACTATGTGTGTTCTCAAATGTACATCATAAAACTTAAACAGAACTTCTCTAAACTTGTATTAAACAAACCCAGATATAAAACCCAGCATCCGTCAATTTATAAATTGCTTGTACACTGAAAAGTCCACCTAGACTTTCACAATAATCTGTAAAGCCCTAAAAAGCCCTAAGATGTTTAACTTACAATGAATCTCATCTACAACAATAATACATAACAAAAGTTTTTTTTTTCTGTATTCTATATTCTTGTGCATACGTATGTTTCTCCAAGAACATTTGTGGCTAGTTGTTTATCAATTAAATTTCTAAACCAGTTTTTATATGGTTTATTATTTTTATTTAAACGAAAATATTCTTTATAAAACGTCAATCCACTAGAGAAACATGACCTGCAATTTTGAAAACCATACAGAAGAGTTGCTAGATTGTAATGCTATGTAAATGTTCCTGACATGGGGCTCACTATGAAAGAAGCTACATAATATAAATGCAGAGTGATTTTATGAGAAACAGTATATATCTTTTTTTTTTTTTTTTTATATATTTTTATTTTATTAATTTTCATTGTAATCATTCCATACAAACAGATCAATTTATAACCCAACAAATTTGAAGACTAATCAAACCCCACCCCTGAGAAGGAGAGCTTAGCTAAAGGAAAATTGCTTAAGGCTTTTTAATAAGGCAACATTAAACAAAAGAAAGGGAGAAGTAAATATCTATGTAAATAAGAGATGGAGAAGGGAGTTAAATGCGATAATAGTTATTTCTCTTATTCTAAAATAATTTTGATTAAATCCTGCCATGTTTTGAAAAAAATTTGTACAGATCCTCTAACTGAAAATGTGATTTTTTCCAATTTCAAATAATATAAAACATCGGTTTCCCACTGACTTATAAGAGGAGAATTAGGATTCTTCCAATTTAACAAAATAAGTCTGCGTGCCAAGAGTGTAGTGAATGCAATCACAGTTTGCTTGTCCTTCTCCAATTCAAGTCCATCTGGAAGAACACCAAACACAGCTGTTAATGGGTTAGGAGGGATTGTGATACCAAGGCTGTCTGAGAGGCACTTAAAAAGTTTTGTCCAAAATGATGTTAGTTTGGTGCAGGCCCAGAACATGTGACCCAGTGAGGCAGGAGCTTGGTTGCAGCGCTCGCAGGTTGGATCTTGCCCTGGAAACATTTTGGACAGTTTTAAGCGAGACAGATGGGCTCGATATATAATTTTTAGTTGAATAATTCTATGCTTTGCGCATATAGAACTCGAGTGAATTCTCTGCTTTGCTACCTTCCACTCCTTTTCTGATATATTGATTAAGAGATCTTCTTCCCAATGTCCTCTTGGATCTTTGAAAGGTAGGGACTCTAATAAGATTTTATATATTGCGGAAATAGTGTGTTTCCTCGAAATTGAGCAGTATTTTTTCCCAGCATTGTGGAGGGTGCAAGGTGGGGGAAATCGGGCAAAAATTCTAGCTAGAAGGATGGAGAAAGTGCTGCCCTCGGTAAAATCACAGGATCAAAATGGATTTATTAAAGGCCGACACCTATCTTCCAATCTCCGACACTTGTTTAATGTTATATATTCACCAGCAAAATCAAACACCCCAGAGATATTACTATCATTAGACGCAGAAAAAGCATTTGATATGATTGAATGGAATTACCTTTTCACTGCATTGGAGAAATTTGGGTTTGGCCCGAATATTTGTGCTTGGATCAAACTACTGTATACCAATCCAGAAGCTTCAGTTTGTATTAATAACATTTGCTCAGACTACTTTAAACTAGAACGTGGTACCAGACAAGGATGTCCCTTGTCTCCACTGTTGTTTGCAATCGCTACTGAACCACTGGCGGTTCACTGCCGAAATTCTTATGAGATAAAGGGGATTGTCAGAGAAGGACTGGAACAGAAAATTTCTCTATATGCAGATGAAATGGTCTTATATATATCAGACCCAGAAAACACTGTCCCTGCTGTTTTAACAGCACTAACAGAATTTCAAAAGATATCTGGTCTTAGAATTAATCTGAATAAAAGTATACTCTTTCTAGTGAATTCACAAGCATATAATATTAGACACCCTACCTTTTACCATAGCAGATCAGTTTAAATACCTAGGGGTAAATATCACAAGTAAACATAAAGCTCTTTATCAACAAAATTTTGGCATCTGTATGGAAAAAATTAAGCAAGACTTGCATAGATGGTCAACCCTTCATCTCACTCTAGCCGGAAGAATTAACATTGTTAAGATGAATATCCTTCCTAAACTTCTCTTTTTATTTCAAAACATTCCAATATATATCAATAAATCGTTTTTTAAACAGTTAGATTCAATAATAACCTCATTCATTTGGAACTCAAAACACCCACGTATCCGAAGAGCGACCCTACAAAGACCTTAGCCAGAAGGTGGCATGGCTTTACCTAATTTTCAGTTTTATTACTGGGCAGCATACATACAAGTCATAAAAACCTGGACACAAATAAATGAACATACACAGGATTGGTCCGCAATAGAAGTAAAATCCTGTAGTACTTCTTTATATTCCCTGCTCTGCTCTCCAATAAATGAAAGTTATCGCAAATATACTAATAACCCAATTGTGCTTTACTCACTCAGAATATGGAACCAAATTAGAAAGCATTTTAAGATGGAAAATCTTTTATCAGTGGCACCTCTGCAAGAGAACCACCTCTTTCAACCTTCGCAAGTATATCCAGTTTTTAATACCTGGAAAAGTTTTGGGATTAAAATGCTCAGAGATCTTTATATAGACAACATATTTACATCTTTTGAACAATTACGTTCAAAATTCAACCTCCCAGCTACACATTTCTTTCACTATCTTCAAATTAGAAATTTTGTTAAACAGAAACAGTATATATCTGCCTTTTCTTCCAAACACTACATTATTTCTTAACTCTTTCAGTACAGTGATATACAGTATTACTAAATGTTACTCATCTCATTCCTTCTACTTTTTTGGTAGAAATGTATTTCATCTTTATAAGGATTTTTTTTTTTTTAACAATTTACCACATTACTTTGTAAACCTAAATTTAGAAGCTGTTTGTTTGTTTCCAGGAGGTCTCTTTAGGTCTATTCAAAATTTCCATAAATGCATTTTTCATTACAGCTATTTTATTTAGGGTTCTGTGAAGTCCCTGGCAGCCATGTGCATGAGGAAGGAATTCACCTAAAAAGGGGTACCAGTCCATCATTAAGGTTCATTCATACTTTGGTAATTTAGAGCTAGCCATCAAACTAAACTACATGTAACTGGGATATGGGAGGTAAACTGATGTTATCCTACATTTACATAGATAGTTGTAGACACGGAACACACATAAAATGTATGTATTTCAAATGATGATATATTATTTAAACTCTACAATTCCAGGCACCTCACACCCAGATAAAAGACACATGAGCTCTGAGAATCTTCTTCGTGACTTGAGCTGCGTCAGTGGGGGGATGGGATAGCAGGCTGCTTGCTGCTTAGGCTGATCAACATTTTCGGGGAAGTACATACCGCCTCGTGAAGATCTCCTTGATGACAGCATACATTGAAAGTCGTTGCTGGTGCTGGAGGACCCGTTTCAGTGAGCAGTGTTTCTTCCAGTTCAATTTCTTTTTCAAACTTCACCAAAACTGGAGGTTCTACATTATACCTACAAAGAATTGCAACATTATTAGATCCATTATATATGCAAAGTTAATTTTACTGCACTCACTTAAAAGTGTGCACATCCATTTTAGCTTAAATGTTTTTTAAATGTGTTATTTTTGTGCCAATAAGCTTTACAGTATTAAAGTTGCAAAATACTGTTCATTTAATGCCTTTACAAATTTAGTTGCAAATCTCTGACAGTGTTTTTTCAACAGAGAGTCCACAAAATTGGGGATTTTGCTGTGTAAGACAAAACAATAATGCTGTGTAACAAAAAAAGAAATTTTGGTGTCTAATTGAACATCACATACATTTTCATAAATACATTTTTTATACTGTCCAGAGTTGTCTTCTACCTTGTCACCCCTGCTGACACAATAAACAAGGGCTGCAAAAGCATTCTGGAAAATGTGGATTAACAAGAGAGATGGATTGTTATGAGTTACTTATATAATATAAAAATACTTACTGAGATACAATTCTTCCTATTTCTAAGAGGCAAAGGCACACCTGTCTTGGTTCTTTATGCAAAACTAGGAAGGAGAAAGAAAAAAAAAAAACTTTCTATCAAAATTGTACTTTAAAGACATTAAACATCATTAATAAGACTTCTAAATGTATCTACGTTTTCCAGCTTGAGGTATCACGATAGATACTCATTCCCTTGTTGTAATACAGTACATCTCAAAACATGCAATCTAAGCCATATAACTATTCTCAGATGGCATTATTTGAGACGTTCAAGTGCTGAATATGGTATCCGGAAATAGTCCCCATGCACAACAAGAGCAAACCTTTAATGGATATTTTCTGGCTTTATCCAAGTTAAATTCCGTTTACATTCTTTTAGCAGTTTTGGTCGTCTATGGGAGTGACACTTTCCTCTCATATCAGTCACCACCATTTCCATCCATATGTATCCTTTCTTTAATCTCACATTTCCTTGCCTTAATAGCTCTGTTTTGTGCAATGGAGAAGAGATTTATTAGTTTCAGTGGAGATGTAATTCTTAAAAAACATTTCTGGGGAAAGTGTACATGAGGTGACCCTCAAGGTACCTTCTGTTTTAAACAGATCTAATTTGAAAACCTGAGAGATATCTTTGTTTGAGAAATTAACTCGCAAGCATTTATTCCTATTATTTCATTGCTATAGTAAAATTCTACAAAATACAGGCTCTTGACACTTTGTAACTAACATATTTAGTCTTCAAAAACATACTTGCTGAACGAGAGCACTAAATGTTTCAAATGTTTTAATCTCTAAACAATAATTCTCCCGAAAGTATTGGAGTCTTGGTGTCAGAGTTCAGTAGGGCATTTGTGTATTATAAATATAAGCAGAAAAAAATGTGTATGAAGTAAAATCAACCAGTGTAACTATCAGGTTTATTTTGTTTTCTAATTCCAGTAGTTTTATTGTTTTGTCTGATTGTACTGAAAACCAAATATTTTAATTTTACAGTCACTGCCTGAGAAAGCAGCCTTGAAATGCTTCTGTTTAAAAATTAAACTCAGAACAGCAAGTATAAAGTTTGTTCTCTATCTTCTAGAGACGAGTATGTGTATTCATATTGCACAATAGGAGATATTAAAGAACATATACATTGTGTACAGAATACATCTATGGAGTTTTCCCATAAAGTGGTCCTGTGTAGATTTGTAGAGTTAAGACTGTGGGGTAATAATTTGTTGAAGGCGGTTTTCTGCATGCTTCAGTTTCCGCACCATCAAAAAAAGAGAGTAATGGATACATACATCTATACAAATATAAATGTTAATTTTATCTTGACTTTTATACAAGAAGTCAGCTCCTGCCCTAGTGTATATGTGTACAACATACAAGGACCTCCTAATTTCCTGAAGTATAAAAGAGGAGTGGAGGCAAGAAAGGCATCTTGAAAATAATGACAGAGTCTGAGAAGCAGGCTTTATAGGAATATACTCAACAGAGGGATTGTCAGTCAAGGGAGGTTCAGACACATGATGATACAGAGGAAAGGTGATGAAGGTAAACATAGGGTAAGAGAGATAAAATATTTTTAAATGCCTTCTATTACCTGTCTTTGACAGGTAACACTGCTTGTAATATGTACTTCAGTATACAGTAGCGTATATAACAACAATTAAATATTCACTCACTTATACTTAAAACAGGTACTAAAGTAACTTCACAATATCTGAATGCTACAACATTATTAGGATTCAATATGGGTATAATTCAAAGCAGCATCCTTATCTCACTTTCCAGTTGTAATAATCAGGAAAGAATTGAGGGTGTAGAGGCGTCTGAACCACTAGTGTCAAATGACCATAATATAATACAGTTATAAGTCTTTTGGAAGAGTTTGTCTGTACAGACTGTTAAATTTAACTTTGATAGGGGAAATTTTGAGTAGATGTGGCAAAGTCTAAAAGGGGTAGACTGGGATTAGCTTTAAAGTGCAGAGACAATCGAGAAGCAGTAGAACAGGTTTAAAAATGTTTTACATATTATGTAGGAGAGGTACATACCTAAAGTTGAAATTAGTTGGAAATTTAAAATAAATCCTCCTCACTCAAGCGCCAGCCTCGGGGCACATCTTACATCCACTTAGCTAGCGAATGAAAGAACTACTTAACGGATTTAGATCGGGCTTATTTCTAGAATTTGCTTGAACTTTCCGCTTGATTTTGCGACTTCTCTCATTGCGCTAAAAATCATAGTTCATTTGCAGGAGTGATATATTTGTGCTAATCAGAGACAGAGGCTTCGGGCCAAGGGGAGGGGGAAGTGTGACGTCAGGAGTAGGGAGCCAGACAAGGCTGTCCTCGCTGTCCTGTTTCACTTCTACACGGGCGAAGCCGCTGGGGACGGTTAGCAAATATATATAAAATTATAAAAAAAAAATTAAAGGAACACTTTTTAATCCGAGTATAGCATCAAGTCAATGAAACTTCTGGGATATTGATCTGGTCAGTTAAGTAGCAGAGGGGGTTGTTAATTAGTTTCAGCTGCTTTGGTGTTAATGAAATTAACAACAGGTGTACTAGAGGGGCAACAATGAGACGACCCCGAAAACAAGAATGGTTTAACAGGTGGAGGCCACTGACATTTTTTCCTCCTCATCTTTTCTGACTGTTTTTTCACTAGTTTTGCATTTGGCTAGGGTCAGTGTCACTACTGGTAGCATGATGCGATACCTGGACCCAAAATAACCTCCAGCAGGGCACTGGTATGAATGTCTCTGGCCAAACAATCAGAAACAGACATGATTGTGGCCTGAGGGTCCGACATCCTCTAGTGGGCCCTGTGCTCCCTGCCTGGCACCGTGGAGTTTGATTGGCATTTGCCATGGAATACCAGAATTTTCATAGATGAGAGCAGGTTCACCTTGAGCATGTGACAGACGTGAAGGGGTCTGGAGAAGCCATGGAGAATGTTATGCTGCCTGGAACATTGTTCATCATGACCGGTTTTGGTGGTGGGTCAGTGATGGTCTGGGGAGGCATATCCAAGGAGGGACGCACAGACCTCTACAGGCTAGACAAAGGCACCTTGACTGCCATTAGGTATCGGGATGAAATCCTTAGACCCATTGTCAGACCCTATGCTGGTGCAGTGGGTCCTGGATTCCTCCAGGTGCACGACAATGCCCGGCCTCATATGGTGAGATTATGCAGGCAGTTCCTGGAGGATGAAGGAATTGATACCATTGACTGACTCCCACGCTCCCTGACCTAAATCCAATAGAACCTCTGGGACATTATGTTTTGGTTCACCCAAAGCCACTAGGTTGCCCCTCAGACTGTCCAGGAGCTCAGTGATGCCCTGGTCCAGATCTGGGAGGAGATCCCCCAGGACACCATCAGGCATGCATATAAGCATGTGGGGACCATACAAACTACTGAGTACGATTCCGAGTTGCTGCAATGAAATTTCGGCAAAATGGACTAGCCTGCTGTATCATTTTTTCACTTTGATTTTCAGGGTGTCTTTGAATTCAGCCCTCTGTAGGTTGATAATTTTAATTTCCATCAAACGATGTGGCATCCTTTTGTTCCTAACACATTACACAGTTTATATCAGTATATTATCCAGCATGATTTTTTTCCCCCATTGAGATCTGATGTGTTCTCAAAGTGTTCCTTTAATTTTTATATATTTTACATATAGCAGTGTGTATATACATACATACACATACATACTTTTGTTATAAGTAAGTAACAAGCCGGTTAAGTCTGCAAATGATACCAAGCTAGGTGGATTGACAAATAATCTTGAATTCATTGAATCATTACAAAGGTACTTGGACAGCATACAAGCTTGGGCAAATTTGTGGCAGATGAAATTTCATGTCCGTAAATATAAAGTTTTACACATAGTAGGGGTGGTAGGTATGACCAAAATTCTATATCACAGTATTTTCCTAAATTATCCCGGTTTCACGGTATTCGACGGTATTTTTTTCCCCATGCATGAGTGGATGTTAACCACATTTTCCACTGCAATTACTGGCTAAGAATAACCTATTCCACTGTCAAGAGTATTGTACATTGTACAAAAAAAAAAAACATTTTAATGTGCACACAAGTATTAATACTGTTTTGCATTGCCCCATAAAGTGATAGTTTTCAAGGGGGTGACACTAATGGAGAAGGTATCACATTGCATGACAGATGCAGTCAAAATATAGAACCTTTTTATTGAACAAATTTTGCAAAAACAAACTATAATTTTGACAACATATTTTCAACCATACAAAGAGGCATTTAGACTTAGTAAAATATCCAGAAGTGCTTGTCAAAAATTGTATTGCACCAAATATGTCTTAGAAAAGGAATAAATAGTAAATATTTTTTGTAAACCAACTACACTTTCTGTTAATGTTAACAATCTCCGTCCACTGACACGTTAAAGTGACTTTTTAAACAACTTTATCATCATTAAACTGCATAATATTTAAACTAATAAATAATAACAATAAAATAAATAATAATATTATTACTGATAGTTGCACTATTACTTCAAGACTTCAAGCCCAGGTGCATTACACAGTATTCACCAAATTAAAATAAAATACAACAAGTGCAACTTGGTGATGACCAACTGAACCATCATTTAGGCAAACTGCATTAATATGGACCTTGTTTCAAGCTAAGCTATACTGGGAAGAAAAAAACAAACTATATGTCGAGAACAAAGTCAACATTTCCACTTTTTTCTCGCCATTTATGTCGAGATTAAAGTCGACATATCCACTTTATTCTCATAGTTTACTTCATAATTAAAGTAGAATTTCGTAAACTAAACTTCTTCCTAAAATCAATGTTTAATCAATTACTTAATTTACCCAGTCATAAATTAATGCAGCACATTAAATGCTTTGTGTTACGTTCCCCGACCCAGTGGTTAATCACTACGCTACTTAAACTGACTTCCTCCGCACTAAGAGAAGACAGTGATCACCATACAGAATCCATTCACTTCATGATATTCCTGCTTTCTGAAAATTTAGAATGCCAAGATAAATACTTGATATCATTTTCATGATGAAATGCATTAAAGCAGGTATTACACATGCACGGTAGTGAGGCGGTAGTGCTGCTCCCTTGCAGTAAGGGGTCCCCAGGTGTATGTTCAGTGTAGAGAACTTTATGGCAGGTGTGACGAGGCTCCAAAAAACTGGATGTATGAACAGCTATCGCACAGGTTTAACTTAAATATTGTGTAAATGTTGGGTTTGTGATCTGCTGGTCAGAGACATGAACACAGAATTCAATGCATGTTCTTCTGAGCGGGCTATCTTTATTGCATGCATGCTGTCTCTATCTGACGTAAGCTACCAAAACCCCAGTTCCTATCCTTCCTTTTTCTTTCACCACATAACCAATCACCACACGATAAACGTCTTTGTGAAATTAAAACTACTTATAAACTTAGCCCACGGAGTGTTCAGAACTTTAAAAATATCTTCGTTATACATGTTTAATTATGCCATCCATTCAGAGTTGCGCCCATCTCTGAACGAATCACTTAACACAAAGCATTTAATGTGCTATATAACTTATGATGGGGTTTGAGAAAATCTAGTAAATTAAATATTCATTTTATGATGAAGTTTAGTTTACGATGTTCTACTTTAATGACAAATTACGAGAATAAAGTCAAAATGTCGTCACACTATTACACAGTACCCAGGTACATTACACTGTATTGAAAACAAATAAAACAAGTACAACTTGATTTGCAGTATTATCCAGTAGTATAGAAACAGTATTTACACATCTGACCTTTTAAAACTAAAGCATCTCCAGGCGACAGACGTGACTGCTTTTTTTCGGCTCTCTGTCCATTTTCACCGCGCGGCATACCTATGCTACCGCCCACTATTTGGTGGTGTAGCAGTGAAAAAGAGCCCTAGTATAACAAATCTGTGTTTAGTGGTGTAGCAGTGAAAAAGGTCCCCACTTGAACAGTTTCCCGCTGCGCCACGTTCCGAACGTCGTTTAGGCAATTTAAACCGGTGTTGCGGTATAAGAAAAATCCATATCATAAAAAAAATAAAAAACTGTTTTTGGTATGAACCGGTATACCGCCCAGCACTAATACATAGGAAGTGAAAATGATTGAAAATTAAAAGTACACCTTATGAGAAGGATTTAGGAGTCTTCCAGAGAAGAGCAACTAGGCTGATTCCAAGGGTACAGGGGATGAGTTATGAGGAAAGATTAAAAGAGCTGAGCCTTTTCAGTTTAAGCAAAAGAAGATTAAGAGGAGACATGACTGAATTGTTTAAAATTATGAAGGGAATTAGTATAGTGGATCGGGACTGTTATTTTAAAACAAGTTCATCAAGAACACGGGGACACAGTTGGAAACTTGTTAAGGAAGGTAAATTTTACACAAACATAAGCAAGTTTTTTTTTTTGTTTTTTTTTTGTTTTGTTTTTTTTAAACACAGCGATCCATAGACACTTGGAATAAGCTACCAAGTACTGTGATGGACAGAAATAATAAAACACATAACATTTTAGATTAGTTCATCAAATCATCAGATTAGGCTATCACATCTATTGATTTGTGGGTCTCATAAGAGCTTAAACCATGTAAGCCCATGTAAGTAATTAATAAAATCTTAAAATTAATTCAAATCTTATTGGCAACCAATCTAGGCAGGAATGCACAGGGGCAAAATACTGTAGGAAGTTGCTTTTGTCTTAGTAAGCAATCTATCAGCATAATTCTTAACTAGCTGATTCCAAGTCAAAGTTTGAAGATGTGATGCTTTGTTATCTTGTCCAAATATTGAAACTTTACTTTAACACTTCATAATAAATTCATTACAAAAAGAACTACAAAAGAATGTAATGTCAAATAATGAGAGAAAAAAATTCTCACCCAGACCCTCAGATTCAAAGAGGTAGGTCTCATCTACACCAATATTCCGACACCAGCTAAGAAAGTTTGCAGTGTTGTCACGAGCAAAAAATGATCCTGAAGGAGCACTTTTCTTGAAATAAACCTTTTTCATAGGAAATTGCTGAAGGAAAGAATATTTGCTGTTAAATAATTAATAAAGATCGAATGCATTACAAAATGAGTCGCAATATAACAAATATCCTTCAACTCCAACTGCTTCAATCTTTATATCTTTAACCAATACATAGGTTATGATATCTTGTGTAACAGCTTTTATTAAGTCAACTACATTGGACAAAAACTTAGTATTAGGACAAAATGAAGTACATGTAAACCAAAATTCCCTTGCATTGTTATTTCATCTAGCACAGATATTGCTAAAATAGTGAATTATATTAATTTCTTCATCTGCATACAACTGACATTATGAGTGATTGTCTTAATATGTGTCGTATTTGTTAATATCAATTAGTGAAAAGTAGTGTTGTTTTGAATGTTAAACATTATTTCATTAATAATTTTAAAGCTTAAACTAAAGGCAGTGATAGGTCAAAACAAAACAGGATAAGAGGAGCTACATTGAGAGAAATTACTTATTCCAAACAAAACACCATAATGCTGTAAAACCCTGAATTTAACTGCAATCAGAATGGATTGGAAAGAAACAGTTCTTACCTTGACTTTCTCCAGTTTACAGCATTCAGATATTTTTTTCTGTAGGACTCCAATTAACTGACACAGCAAAACTCCATTATCCAGTTCTTTCATGAAACGATGTGCTTTCACTTCTCGCCCTAAAATACACATGTTAAAATGTTAATCAACATAAAGACAGAGAGTACACTGAAACAAAGATGCTTCATGGATAACGTAAACATTTATCCAAAAACAGCACAATACTCTGCATTTTTATTATGGAATGGAGAAATTCTCCCTTGCGATCAAACATGTCTATCTATGTAGCTGCAGAATGATTGTGTCATTTTCAGCTGAAAAGATTTTAAATCCCTAACTAGGATATTTACTTAAGTAACATCTGAAGGAATATGATCTAATGAAACTGTTGGTTCCTTGTAATGACACCATTTAAAGAAGAGACACTAGCAGAACAGTTTTTTAAATTTTCAGCACAGGTTAAAAGGATAAGTTCAGTATATTTGAAAGTCAAAAGTTATTTCTTCACAAACAAGATTATATATGCATTTATCATGTAAAACTGTATTCTAAAGCAAGGATTTTACATACATTTTATGAAATAACTAGTCATTCCCAGCATTTTATAATGTAAGGTATGGAGCATGGATAAATCATTTTATCACATATTTCTGGTACTATTTTTTTCTCAAAGCAAGGATAACATTTCTATTCACTTGTAGCAGTAGCCTTCCTATGATAAGTTGTCAAATACAGAAGTAATTCAATACAACAGTAAGCATGTGGTACCAAATTATAGAAGACAACAAATGCTAGAGCACACAGCTGGTCTTTTAAAGTGGCCACATTTAATAATATTAGCGTTTTTTTTTTTTCAAAAAGTACACGTATAAGGAATTTTACAGGGTGTGTGTGTAATCTTAAGACAAGGATCAATGCTGGACAAGTTTCCTGGTTTGAAAAATGGATGTATTTGGTTTTTGGTCTATTGTTTTCCAGGTGATCCATGTCCATTAGAAAACATCAGGAGCCTCATATATAAATGGTGTGTACACATTAAAATGTTGTGTAAGCCTGTTTCCAAGCTCACATCGAGATGTATAAAAACTAAACTTCAGTGCTTCAGTTTCCTTCCAAAGGCGTGCAGGATAAGGGATTTGGTGATGCTGAACTGATGCTACTAGAGTATGTGCTCGCATTCACCTTGCCAGGGTATTTATTCAAACAGGCGCTATCACTTCCAATACACACAGACACAGCAATAAAGCAGTGACAGGTCTAGGCAGGTGGCCGGGTTCCCTGCATCAACAATCACGTGACAGACGCATTACACTGCGAGACTGTGAACATGCAGTTGCCTCAGTGGTGCCATGAAACTGTGGTTGCCTCTGCGACTGACAAGCAATCCTTAACAGACCCATCAACCATGTTTCAGTGTGCAGCACAGTTGGGGAAAGTCTAAAAAAATCTCACATAAGCTTTGTTCACACCTGTATGGACAAAGCAACCATCTAAGCTGGGCTCAGCCAGACGCGAGAGAACGTCTGCATTAACATGTGCAAAACCGGGATGGTGGTGAACATCAAAAGCAAATGGCTGCAAGTTAATAAACTGCTGAGTGAGCTGGGCATTTGTATCCTTCTGTCTGTAAAGCCACTGGAGCAGAGCTTGGTCAGTCACCAGGGTAAACAGCCAACTCCATAGTAGCGGAGGATCTCCAACTCCCACTTAATTGCCAAATATTCTTTCTCAATGATTGAGTAATTATGCTCCCTGGGGTATAATTTCCTGCTCAGAAATGTGATATGATGTTCCTCCCCATCCAAGCACTGAGAGACCACTGCTTCCAAACCAAAAGCACTCGTATCCGTCTTTAGAAAGCATTTCTTATAAAAGTTCGGATTCTGCAGAACCAGTAACAAGTACAAAGCAGCTTTCAAGTCAGAGAAGGACCTGTCAGAAGCATCAGTCTAGACAATGCTGCGATTCTTTCTGCCCTTTGTCAAATCAGTGAAAGGGGCGGCCCTATGTGCAAAATCCAGAATAAACCACCCTTAATGAAAAGTGAGTCCAACTAAAGCATGAATCTGCTTCTGTGTTTTGGGACGTGGATATGTTAGCACACCCCAATACATGCATACAAATTTATAAAGTAAGCATCAATGTTCATTTTACACAATGTATTACAAATGTCCATTAAATGTAGAAGAATGATGATGAATGGGGTAGCACTGAAGTGACATGGCAAGACTTTCACTGGGGATCTGGCAATTTCTGTTATTGGTAAAAAAAAATTTAAACAAATTAAGAGCTTACATTTACAGTATATTATTTAAACACATACACACATATACAGTATATACTTTACACATATGTGTTCTACTACTATGACTTTTTTTGGGAAAAGGTAAGTTGCACTACCAAGGAAATCTAAACTTTTGTGCACTAAAATATAAAACGAAGGCAGATCAGTAATGGTAGGAAACGTTTTAAAATTATTTGAACAACAAATGTTATAACATTTGGTAAACATCATTCTAACATTTTTGTAACTGTTTTATTAGAAGCATTTTAAGGTCAGGAAATACAATAGGGTTTTAGAATTTCAAGTGGGTTTGAAAATGGCATGGTAATAAAATTTATAAATTCATCTGGCATATAGAGTTAAGCCAAATGTCACATTTCGTGTCTTCTAGTTAATGGATATGTCAGAGTTCCCAATTATAGTTGTGTTCTTGTCGTTGGACCATGTCACTTAAACGACAAGTGACTGAGTATCTATCTTTCAGCACAGTCATGCTTCGCCCCGTTTCTGTGACTGTCAATAATATACTGCCTGACAAAGCCAGTGCCATACAAAGGGTTAACAGGTTCAGTGAGTTCAGCCGCAATCTTGACCCTTTTTTTCTTTCCCATTCTGTTGTGGTACTTAAAACATAGGATATCAGACAGATGAGCTTCTCCTGCATTCCTTATTCCTCGTCCAAGCATTGTATGCATGGTTATTCTGGATCAGCATTCACTGGTTGTCAGCTCTTAGGTACACAAGCCTGCCAATACGTCTGAAGACAAAATCAAACCTTTTATCAAATGAATAGCAGAGCAGTTGGACTGAGTTGCTGGGCATGTTACATTATTTGACTGGCTTTGCTGGAGGGTGCCACCAACTGTTTCTGACTCGCTGCGATTATGTAAATGAAGGCTACGACTGAAAATTACTGTAAAAGTCATGTAATGTTACATGGCCTTTATGGGTGTCACAAATACAGAAGCATATTAGCAGAACGTTGTCAAATATGATAAAAACTCAAAGTTAACATGACATTCTCATTACAATATATTCTGCCAAACTGCCATAGAAAAAATAAAAATGATAGATTTAATTAAACAAAATACCAAAAGAAAGGCACATTTTTTTAATAAAGTGCAGCTGCAACTACATTTCAATGCAAAGGTATTATAATCCATTTTATATAAATACGTCCACCTCCTACTTTTCTCTTCACTAATAAATAACATAAATAGATCTACAAAACATGGTATATGTTGATACAGATCATACCTAACATGCCAGTCAGCCAGATGGCCAAGTCCTCCTGCATTGGCACCAAGGTGGCCTCGTGTCGTACTGAAAGCCACTGGTCATACTGGAACACATCTGCCAAACCAGGGCCATGTCTTGGTGTTAATGGACTTCGGGGACTTAATGCTGGTATATCAAATTTTTCTCCAAACCACACCTAACAGGACAAAATGGAAAAATACAAATATACTAAATAAATAACAAACAAACAAAAAAATAAAAACAACAAAACAAATGAAAACAAAAAACACTATTACTTTTAGTCATTCTTTACGGTACTACTATCACCTTCAAAAAAACATAATAAATGCACTATAGTAAATCTTAGTTTTACTGCTACTCCATGAAAGCAGTATCATTACCTGATTTTTCAAACACCCTTCTACAAAAATTTAGTTTATTTTAAAACACACTCACAAAGCAAGCTAAAATTAGACAAGAGGCAATATTTAAATTTATTCTTAATAAACATGACATTTTCTATCTTATTAAAAAAATTAAACAGAAAAATAGAAATATAAAATGATACAGTTGTCACCGATCAAGTAAAGATAAAAATGGTGCCAAGACAGAGTTGTCTCAAATTTGCCTGACATTTGGATAAGATTTTTTTTCTTTTGTGGGCACTGCTATAGTCTTTGTTGTGCCTCATAAGAAATTTTGGTAGTGACTTCTACACATTTTTGTAGCTTTATAATTTATTTAGTCCTTAATTTTTTTCATATATAATCTAGTGGCTAAATGGCAAAATATTTATTTGTCAGGAAAAACTCCCTAACAAAGAAAATATGAATGTGGGGCTAGGTGAAACAAAAAGTGCTCACCCAAATTATGCTGCAAGATTTTTTGGTTTAACTGTCTATAGGCATTTTCACACTCGGTCCATTTGCTTTACTCCAAATAAGGACATTTGTCATTATTTTGTTGTAATTTTCAGTTAGCTTGGTTGCATGTCATCCTGAAACTTTCATGCAAACTTAACATATTAACAAACATTCTGTGTGTAGGTGACCTCTTTCACTGGTCAGAAACAATTTTATCCAGAGAAATAAATATCATTGAACAACAGGAAATTTTCCGCAATTACTTACCAAACACAGCTCTACGGGCAAAACACCGGTTGTCAAATAACTGGAAAAGTATGCGCTACTACATATGGTACAAAAAAGGTAAGTGTACAACAGTACTGTAAATTTGTAAGTTAAAATTCAGCCATAAAAACTTCTCATGCCCTCAGAAAACATCAGTAGGGACAATCTACCCCTAAAGTGCCGATCCTTCTCTCTTCTACAGGGCTTCTCTTTCAAGCTAGCTCACTCTACTCAGTCACCCAATACTACCTCCTCACATTGTATTCCTTGATTTGCTCTCCCCTTTTTCCCTTTATACTGCCTGACTGGGTGCAAGTGTAATCCTCCACCGAGGTGTAAATGAGGCATCTGACTGATCAACTTGCATTTGCACAGAAGTGCATGTTCAGCCAAGCACCCCAATCAATCCTGGAGTGAGCAGCAGAATGTGCACACCAACGCCGACATGCTCCGGAAAACTAGTATTTATTTAAAACTGCATTTTGCCACGGACGTCTTATCACACACGGCCTAACAAAGCGCCATCCTCCCCCTGCCTCCTCTCCATCCTCAATCCCCCTATCTTCCTCAGAAACAAAAACGAGAAAAAAAGCAGGCTTCAAAAAAGGGCATGGTATTTGTCAGTCATTTTCACATGGGTGGGAATATAGTTTAGATAGTTAATCATGACATATTCTTCAACTTTAAACTTTCTTTGAACAGGGAGAAGGGAGGAGGCAGGCAAGAGACAGTGCTTTGTTGGACAGCAAAATGCAGATGCAGTTTTGGTTGGAGGTCGGATTCTATGTTGAAGAGGTAGGAAGGAGGATGGAGTTTTGATGCAGGGAGTACAGAAGTATTTTCAGAGAATGGGTGTCATTTTAAAAGAGGCAGGACGGAGGATGGAGGAAGATGCCCTAAAATGGACATTGTTTGCTTGATACTGCACCAAGACAACTCTTTCCAAACGATCTTGGTCCAGTTGTTTCGGTCCACACACCATTGTAATTGTCGTATTCACACCTACCTATGTGAACCCGATTTTTGGGGAAATCATACTACAAAAATACATACCAAACTAACCAAGTGTGAAAACACTGTCTCCTTTTCAACAAATCTAAAAAGAATTAACCACCAATAATGCAACTTAGCTTGTAACAAAGGCTGCACCAGCATATTAAATCTAGTACAAGAAAATATACAACTTTTGAAATATCTTTTTAGATAAAGATTACCTTAGTATAACCAAATATATGGAAAAAAAATTAACATACCTGAATACTAGTTTGAATTGCCATGGGCACTGTTATAAGCAACTTGGATCTCTAAACAGATAAAGAAAAGAAAAATGTTGAATTAACCATGTGATAATTTTTTTTTATCTTGGTTATGATATTCCATTCTAACTATAACTCATCATTTTAATGCACGTTAAATAATATATATCCTTATCTGTTCCAACACATATAAAAGTCTTTTTTAATAAGAGTGATTTCAAAATTCTTAATTACTGTTCCTATGCCTGCATTTTTTTTTAAATGAACATATTCATAACTGAAAAATCGGTACTAAATGTTCCTCTGTCATTTCCTACTTCCTTCTTGAGTGTTATTATCACAGTACGAGCCAATCTTAGAAAGTTAACGCTTTAAGGTAAACTCATATTAATGAGTGTTAATTATTTTGTCTGTGGAATCATTTCAACACATCAAGCTATTGCCAGATTACCATGAAGCAAACTAAAGCTGTAGAACTTTGGTAATTTTGGGCAAATGCAGCTACAATCACCTAGTACAAGACATTTCCATTTACTTGTGCACTTGTAATCCTGAATGTACATTCATTACAGGCAACCTCACCATCTACTTAAAGAAGACCTTCAATTAAAAACTAACAAAACAGAACCTATTATCCATGGATCTCCAACTCAAATTCATGTTAAAAACAAAAAACCGGTCTCACATCTAGAACACTGAAATTATTTTTCAGCTGTTTTCCTTTATAAAATCTACAAGTTTAAACTGAGAAACAAGGTTTCCTCAACTGAAATAATTAAACTGATCTCTGCTCACTTTCAGGATTATGCGCTAACCTTGGTCAGTGACTTTAAAAGCGGTCAATATTAATAACAAAATTTCTATGCTGTTTATCACATATAAACTATCCGCATTATTATAAGGTCAAGGCAGGGAGTTTGAATCCATTTCATCCAAACCAGCATGAGAAACAAAGCAAGATGGATCAAATTATATTTCACTGATTAACAAAACACCAAGTTAGCTGCCGTATGCTTGTTTTAATTAAAATGGCTTTATATACATTTTAATGCATTCTTGTTTATCATCGTGTCAGAGAGTGGCAACATAGTGTCTGTTGATCAGATATGCAAGTAAGAGTTTCACTGTACTCCATACACATACTACTGCTACTACTATGGCTAATCGTTTCCTACTTCAATGCTTCACTTTACCACACAACTGCTTGAATGCTTGCTTAGTTTTATGGTCTGACTCTCTGCAACTCTTACTATTTGAGTCAGCAAGACTCCACCAATTGTAATATTTAAGTTAAGGTAGGCATTGTCTCATCTCTCTTGTTTTCTTGAGATCTTCTTCATAAATTAATTCTCTGAAATGGACCCTGCCATACTACACTTCTTGTAGCATTTCTTCTTACATTTGACTTACCTATATTCACAATCCATTATGCTGGTGGCACTTTAACACCAAACATACAATAATAATGGACTGCACCTTTGATTATTGTATTAATTTAAAGTTTTCGTTTTGACAATATATTGTAACCTCTCTTTCTATATGAAGTGCCTTATGATGATGCAAGCTCTTAATTCCACCACCAACATTTATATAGCATATTTTCATACAAAAAAAGTAGCTCAAAGTGCTTTACATAATGAAGAAAAGAAAAATAAAAGACAAAGTAAGAAATTAAAATAAGACAACATTAATTAACATAGAATAAGAGTAAGGTCTGATGGCCAGGGAGGACAGATAAAATACTGAATTCACCTGCTTCAAAACTTTCCCCCTCCAAATAAAATAGATATTTGGTATGTTTATCAGTTACAAAAAGTATAATAAAGTTGAAGTTCCAGAATATGTAAAACCAAATTAAACAGTAGATGAGGCATCACAAAAACTTTTAACACAGTATTTGCAAATTGATGTCCACATTAGATGTTTGTTAATTACAGTGTTGCTCATCTTGTATCCTTCTCCCTACCTATGAATATTTTACTGAAATACAACCTTAAAATGTTTAGCTTTTAAGTGCAAATATAATATTAAGTTTCACACATGTCCGGAAAAAAAAATGAGTAGAAAGAAATAATCATTTTATTTAATTAAAACAATCTAAACAAGCAATGCCTTTGTTCCACTCTTTTCTTCCATAAGCACTCTTGAGTATAAAATAGGAAGCAGAGCTATTTGAGGTTTTAGTCAATGGGGAGTGGAATGCCTGTTATTCACTTCTGCCAGAACATTTTTCTAAACTAATATTCTTCAAATCGTCAGTGGGATACTGTGTTTAGGAGTTTTAATAACTGCACTTTTATGCAACACTTAGTGAATTTTGAGATAGAAATGTAAAGAACACTATATGTAACAGAAATGTTTTTATTTACATGAAATTATATTACCATTTTACAACCCAATTTTAGCAATGTAATATCTGACCCCATCTTGATCCTTAAAATATAGGGAGCCATGGAATTTGCAGAATGAAGGAAAAAAAAAAAAAAAAAACACTAATCAAGAATTCAACAAAAAGCTCAACAGCTATTCTGTTTAACAGTAGAAAACCTGGCCTGTTTGGTCTTAGTCATACAACAGAAACTGGACAAACATTTTACAAAATTTGTACTGTATATGCATGTAAATAACTGCTATTGTTAGTAAAAATATAATAGTAGGTTTTTAGGTTTTAAATGATTTTTGTTTGTTTATTTTCCCATTTTTCTCATTTGTCTATGACTGGAAATTTGTCAGGCAAGAAACACAGAAGTTGTAAGGTAAGTAGAGTAATACTAACTTATCATGCTTCTGGAGTATGGTCACATAGCATGTTGATTAGCACACTAGTAAAACTTTCACTGCACAAGTGACAAAAATCTTTTATCTTATATTCCACAGTCCAACATTTATACATGATTATAAAGTAACTAGCTGTGTATGCCATCCATCCATCCATCCATTGTCTCCCGCTTATCCGAGGTCGGGTCGCGGGGGCAGCAGACTGAGCAGAGAGGCCCAGACTTCCCTCTCCCCGGCCACTTCTTCTAGCTCTTCCGGGAGAATCCCGAGGCGTTCCCAGGCCAGCCGGGAGACATAGTCCCTCCAACGTGTCCTGGGTCTTCCCCGGGGCCTCCTCCCGGTTAGACGTGCCCGGAACACCTCACCAGGGAGGCGTCCAGGAGGCATCCTGATCAGATGCCCGAGCCACCTCATCTGACTCCTCTCGATGCGGAGCCCCTCCCGGATGACTGAGCTTCTCACCCTATCTTTAACTCTTTTAGGGCGGATGTCGACTTTTGTCGACAGGAGGGGTTGAAGGCAGATGTCGAGAAAAGTCGACATCCAGGGATAGAGGGCGACAATCAGCTGTTAATGGCGACAAATCTCACTGTCACGTCACAGGTATTCCCTCTGTGCTTGGAGGAATGCTAGACTCGTTGACTCGGCAAATAAACATTGCGTGTGCGTGAGTTGCGAAATGTAAACAGGCAAGATGGCACCGACATGTGAAAAGGCAGCGAAGCAAGTGCAGAAAAGAAAACACTCGCATTATGCGCATTTGCGCATTATTGCGGAGTCGGACTCTTGATTTTTCAGAATCGGACTTTATTGGCAGTGATCAGGAGATCGAGCAAGAGAGTTAGAAGCAGGCATCAGCTGATCAGACACCAGCCGATGCCGCGCCAGCGGATCTGCTGCCAGTTGCGTGCCTTCGCGCAGCCGATGCATCTACGGCAAGGTTCGCATGGGATAAATACACAGACATTGATCCGTTGAGAGCTGATCTGGCTACTGAAGTTTACAAGACGGCATGGCTTGCTGTTGGACACGACAGATCACCAGCTTCTGTACTTCAGGCTGCTCTCTCCTGATGCTGCTTTTCAGCTACTGTCAGACGAGACAAACAGGTAGGCAGAGATTTTTTTTGAATCGCGGGCTGCACTTGCATCGCATTCTCGTTATTCAAAGTGGAAACCCACAACGAAAGACGAGATGAAGCGCGCTGTGGCATTACAAATAGAGATGAGACAGAATTGGTGATATAACTTCAGGGAGCATTGGTCCAAACGTGTTTTGTCCCCTGGTGGCTTAGGTACGTGCTGCTGCAAAGTTTTATTCACTTCTGTAATAAACAGAAGCAAATCCCATGGGGTGAGCCAGGCTATAATGCCATACATAAAGTTCATAAAGTTTCAGAAGATGAAAAGAGGTGACAATACGGTTTTCATGCTGGCAGAAAACTTGGTGGCAGTGGCATGGCATGATGGCAAATGGGTGACTTGTCTCTCTACAGTACACACTAACAATATATGTTAGAAAGTGCAGCAACAGACAATTGAAAAATAGGCACCAAAGCAACACGTATTGTAAGGAGTGCAATGTGGCAATGACTGAAATTGGCTGCTTTGAGCGAGATCAGACTTTGCTGTGTAAAATGTATGTGATATGTATGTGAAATCATAGAGTATGCAGGCTCATACAACATGCAAGACAGTAACATTTCTCAAAAGGAAATATTTTTTGTTGATTTGATATGTTAAACAATTGCTTTGTGTTCTTTTTTAAAAAATGTTAGTTTTTGGAAAAATATTCAGCCCTGGGAGAAAAGAAACAAAAAAAAAATTAGCCCTAAAAGAGTTAAGGGAAAGCCCAGACACCCTGCGGATGAAACTCATTTCAGCTGCTTGTATTCGCGATCTTGTTCTTTCGGTCACTACCCATAGCTCATGACCATAGGTGAGGGTAGGAACATAGATCGACTGGTAAATTGAGAGCGTCGCCTTGCGGCTCAGCTCCTTTTTCACCACGACAGACCAATGCAATGCCCGCATTACTGCGAATGCCGCACCGATCCGCCTGTCGATCTCACGCTCCATTCTTCCCTCACTCGTGAACAAGACCCCGAGATACTTGAACTCCTCCACTTGGGGCAGGATCTCACTACCAACCCTGAGAGGGCACTCCACCCTTTTCCGGCTGAGGACCATGGTCTCGGATTTGGAGGTGCTGATTCTCATCCCAGCCGCTTCACACTCGGCTGCGAACCTATCCAGAGAGAGCTGAAGATCATGGCCTGATGAAGCAAACAGGACAACATCATCTGCAAAAAGCAGTGACCCAATCCTGAGCCCACCAAACCGGACCCCCTCAACGCCCTGGCTGCGCCTAGAAATTCTGTCCATAAAAGTTATGAACAGAATTGGTGACAAAGGGCAGCCCTGGCGGAGTCCAACTCTCACTGGAAACGGGTTCGACTTACTGCCGGCAATGCGGACCAGGCTCTGGCAACGATCGTACAGGGACCGAACAGCCCTTATCAAGGGGGCCGGTACCCCATACTCTCGGAGTACCCCCCACAGGATTCCGCGAGGGACACGGTCGAATGTCTTTTCCAAGTCCACAAAACACATGTAGACTGGTTGGGCAAACTCCCATGCACCCTCCAGGACCCTGCTAAGGGTATAGAGCTGGTCCACTGTTCCGCGACCAGGACGAAAACCACACTGTTCCTCCTGAATCCGAGGCTCGACTATCCGACGGACCCTCCTCTCCAGGACCCCTGAATAGACTTTTCCAGGGAGGCTGAGGAGTGTGATCCCTCTGTAGTTGGAACACACCCTCCGATCCCCCTTCTTAAACAGGGGGACCACAACCCCGGTCTGCCAATCCAGAGGCACTGTCCCTGATGTCCATGCGATGTTGCAGAGGCGTGTCAACCAAGACAGTCCTACAACGTCCAGAGCCTTGAGGAACTCCGGGCGTATCTCATCCACCACCGGGGCCCTGCCACCAAGGAGTTTTTTGACCACCTCGGTGACCTCAGTCCCAGAGATGGGGGAGCCCACCTCTGAGTCCCCAGGCTCTGCTTCCTCATTGGAAGGCATGTTAATGGGATTGAGGAGGTCTTCGAAATACTCCCCCCACCGACCCACAACGTTCCGAGTCGAGGTCAGCAGCGCACCATCCCCACCATATACAGTGTTGACACTGCACTGCTTCCCCTTCCTGAGATGCCGGATGGTGGACCAGAATCTCCTCGAAGCCGTCCGAAAGTCGTTCTCCATAGCCTCCCCAAACTCCTCAACACGCCCAAGTTTTTGCCTCAGCAACCACCAAAGCCGCATTCCGCTTGGCCTGCCGGTACCTATCAGCTGCCTCCAGGGTCCCACAGGACAAAAGGGACCGGTAGGACTCCTTCTTCAGCTTGACGGCATCCTTCACCGCCGGTGTCCACCAACGGGTTTGGGGATTGCCGCCACGACAGGCACCGACCACAGCTCCGGTCAGCTGCCTCAACAATAGAGGCACGGAACATGGCCCATTCGGACTCAATGTCCCCCACCTCCCTCGGGATGTGGTCGAAGTTCTGCCGGAGGTGGGAGTTGAAGCTACTTCTGACATGGGGCTCTGCCAGACATTCCCAGCAGACCCTCACAACACGTTTGGGCCTACCATGCCTGACCGGTATCCTCCCCCACCATCGAAGCCAACTCACCACCAGGTGGTGATCAGTTGACAGCTCCGCCCCTCTCTTCACCCGAGTGTCCAAGACATGTGGCCACAAGTCCGACGACACGACCACAAAGTCGATCATCGAACTGAGGCCTAGGGTGTCCTGGTGCCAAGTGCACATATGAACACCCTTATGCTTGAACATGGTGTTCGTTATGGACAATCCGTGACAAACACAGAAGTCCAATAACAAAACACCGCTCGGGTTCAGATCGGGGGGGCCATTCCTCCCAATCACGCCCTTCCAGGTCTCACTGTCATTGCCCACATGAGCATTCAAGTCTCCCAGCAGAACAAGGGAGTCCCCAGAAGGTATGCCCTCTAGCACCCCCTCCAGGGACTCCAAAAAGGGTGGGTACTCCGAACTGTGTTCGGTGCATACGCACAAACAACAGTTAGGACCCGTCCCCCCACCCGAAGGGAGGCTACCCTCTCGTCCACCGGGGTAAACCCCAATGTACAGGCTCCAAGTCGGGGGGCAGTAAGTATACCCACACCCGCTCGGCGCCTCTCACCGGGGGCAACTCCAGAGCGGTACAGAGTCCAGCCCCTCTCAAGGAGATTGGTTCCAGAGTCCAAGCTGTGCGTCGAGGTGAGTCCGACTATATCTAGCCGGAACCTCTCAACTTCGCGCACTAGCTCAGGCTCCTTCCCCTTCAGAGAGGTGACATTCCACGTCCCAAGAGCCAGCTTCTGTAGCCGAGGATCGGACCGCCAAGGTCCCCGCCTTCGGCCACCACCCAACTCACACTGCACCCGACCTCCTTGGCCCTTCCCATAGGTGGTGAGCCCGTGGGAAGGGGGACCCACGTTGCCTCTTCGGGCTGTGCCCGGCCGAGCCCCATGGGTGCAGGCCCAGCCACCAGGCGCTCACCATTGAGCCCCACCTCCAGGCCTGGCCGGGCCCCGGTGACCCGCGTCCGCGCAAGGGAAAACGCCGTCCAAAATCGTTTTCGATCATAGGAGGTTTGTTTTAACCGCTCTTTG